>NC_041381.1:354991605-355017045 GCF_002162155.2 Triticum dicoccoides | reverse complement strand
CAGAAAGGGCTTGAAAAGAAATGCCACAATTGGACGTCGGGGCGACATCACAAAAAGGGCTTGAAAAGAAATGCCACAGTCGGACGTCGGGGCGACATCACAGAAAGGGCTTTTATTCACAGGTAAATAATACTCATAATAAACATTTAATTCATAAGAATAAATGGGTTAGTCCATCCACAGGGATAATCATTTAACCGGAGTTAGCACTCAAGCGAATCACCGGAGTCTCTGCCATCAAAACTGACATTTGATTAGGATAAGATAATATCGACCTGGGACAGGGAATAGATGATTTGGAGGAATATATGACTCTGCAGAGTTTGTACAAAATTTTTCCCACGGCCAACGGATTTCCGTAGTCACAAAGGACTAGTTCCGTTTACGGTATTTCGAAAGAAAACACAGCTAACCAGTACACACCCATCCTACCTCTCGATGCTAGGAATCACCCTAGACATCATCCAAGAAAAACTTTTGAGACGGGGAGATCACAATCTCGAATAGCATGGGATCAAATTTATATACGCGCGCTCTAAGGGGTGCCCTCCTCTCGGTCCCAACCGGAAACACCCATGCCCCCTGACCGGATGACTGGCTTTAATCCAGGGCCATGGAACCATCATCACGGCCTCTCCTTTTGGTGTGTACCAGAAAAGCGGTTTGCAACTTACTAAACCATATTCCTTGCGGAAAACATGTGGTAGTACAGGGAAGGAAATGAGTGGAACTGGACCGATACAGTTTGACACTGAAGTCACATAGTCTGGCGTAAGACTGGCATGCTACGACACTGCCATCTCACCCATACTCATGCCAACACATGGCCATTCATCCTCACATCCATTCACATATGGATCATCGAACTCACTTACCTCATTATCACATAAAATAACGTTCATCGATATGCTTCTCAATATGCCATAAAACTAACTAAATGCAAAACATGCCAAGACACTCATCATATCAAAAGTTCAAACATGCTTGCCTGGTTCATAGTAGTCGGAACCTAGCTCGGTGAAGTTCGCGGCTCCGTCACCTCCTTCGGTATCTACGGTATAAAGAAAATATATGCACTATCGTAAATACCAAGGAGTGCACAGAAAGTATACCAAATATTTTTCAAATAAATATGATACAAAACTAGACAAAATTCTAAAGAGAACAGAAAAAGAATCAATCAAAAATACTTTTCTGTTTAAAAGTTATAAGGGTTTTTGTCCAGGGACTCATCTGTAATGAAACAGAAGATTTCCAGGGGCTAGCTTATAAAAACAGAAAACGTTTCGGCAGAACTACGCCCGCCCAAAGAGAAAACGCATTTTGCCCAAAGGCGCTTCCAGAAAACGATTCAACCAGAGAGGGCAGAGAGGCTGACGGTGGGGTCCCACTCATCAGGTTTGAACTTCAAAAAGGGGGGGCGAAGCTCGTCGGCGCCCGAGAGCCGTGGTGGTCGCCGGCGGCGATCCACAGCGAGGCAGGGGGATCGGAGGGTAACTCCGTGCTCAGGGCGCCGTTCCGCGTCGGTTGGTGGTGGTGGTGGTCGCCGGCGAGTACCACGTTGACGGCGAGCTTTGCTCCGGCGGATGGCGGCTCGGGTGGTCGAGGGGCTCGTCGGAGAGGGCTGCAGAGGTCAAATTGAAGAGGGGGTTAGGCTCCTGGTAGCTAGAGAGGGTACCGGCCGGGTTTGGGCGCCGGAGATGGCCTCACCGGAGCGAATCGTGGTGGAGGCCGAGGCGGATCGGGGCGGCCGGAGTTGGGGGGGGGAGACCTCCTCGGGGTCCCCCTAGTGGCCTAGCGTGGCGTTGGTGAGGAGTGGGGATGAGGCGTGCACGAGGGTGAGCTCGGGGGCCCTTTTTATAGACGGCCCGAGGCGGTTGCCGTGAACGGGGATCTCCGTCGAGTGATTACGGCGGTGCCGGGGATGTGCAGTGGGATTAGGGGCTTGGGCATCGTCGTTAATGTCCATCGGTCCCATTTAGGCGCTAAACGGGCTGGGACTTGGTGCCATGGGTGAGCTCGACGGAACGGGGGTGGCGTGGTCCGTCGGCGGCAGGGAGCACGTTCCGTGCTTGCCGGGCCACGGCGACGGTGCCACGGGCATGCGCTGGCACGGCAGGGACACGCGGAGAGCCAGGGGGTGTTGGGCGGCGCCGGGTGGCGTGGCGAGGGGGCTCGGGCCCTTGTTGGCCGCCACGAGAGGTGCAGCCACCGCAGAAGCTCCCAACGCCGGCGAGGCTCGCTGCTACCGACGCCAGGAATCGGCCAAGCGTGAGTGCGGGGTGCTGGCCAGGGAGAAGAGGCGGCGTGCAACGTGCCAGGGCGCACAGTGGCCGCGTGACCGAATCTGACGAAGGAAGAAAGATAACTGAATCTCTGAACTTTCTGAATTTGCAAAGGGATAGTGCAGTTCAGGTGTTCGACAGAATGTTTTTGGCCTCTGGAGATTTTTCCTTGAGCTGATTTTTGGTGGAGTGGCTTCTCATTGCTCAAGAAGGCTGCCTGAATTTTGGTGGAATTTTTGGACGAGTGTAGATATGAATTTCATCAAATTTGGCAAATCTGGTCCAAACTTGCAGAGACTGAATTTTGAAAAATTTGAAAAGAGGAGGAGTGGATCAAGATGGTTCTGGGTTGTGGGTACAAAGGACTATCCAGGAGAGTTGGTTTGAGGTCAAAACTCAAATGAAAAAGAGTACTTGCTTTGAAAATCCCTTAGGCTCCAAATAATTTTCAGAATTGATTTGAGAGGAAAAATAATTAGAATAAAATCCAAAACTTGTTTGGATTAGTTGGGACAGAGAACTTAGGTTGATCACAAGACGTAGGGGAGGTTTTGGAGGGGTTTTACCACATGGGAAAAAATGCCAAGTCATGGGTGGTTTTCAAGATATGAAAATCCCAAGTTTTTCATAGATTTCTTTTTAAAAGAAAAAGATTAAACTCAAAAAATGAATTTGAGAGGGAACCAACAGAGAAGAAGTTTCAAAAGATTCAAACACCAAAGTTTGAAAGAAAAAAAAATCCTTGCCAGAGCAAAGGATGTTTTTAAGAGGAAGGTTTTCTGAAAGAAAAAATTAAATGGCCTCTTTTCAAAGAAAACCACAAGGTTTTTGATAAAAACCAAATTAAAATTTTTCGAGTGTCACAGCAGAGCAGGGAGGAAGCGCTCCGCCAGCACACACTGGAGCGCGTGCACGCCCCCATGCTCCAAGGCCTCAGGATCAGAGCCAACGCGGCGCTGGGCACCATTTACGACGAATATGCCCCTCATCCCTATGCAAACGATTATGCCAGCCACCTTTGCTTTTTTACCGATGTGGTGACACGCTTGGAGAACCAATCTGAGAGGGCTCGCGAGCTTGTTGAAGAGAAGAGTCGTGGCCTGCTCCAGCGAGTGTTGTCCCATGTCTTCAGTCATCTCCAGAACATCGACCCCAACTTTGATTTTGACGCCGCCATTGCCCCGGTACCCGAGGCCATCCGGGGCGACCTGGCGCGCTAGGTGGAGGACAATGTTGTTGCTCTGGTCAGGGCCTTCACCTCCGAAGACGAAGCGGTGGTGGTTGAAGCGGTTGAAGGTGGTGCGGTCGATGATGGTGAGGGCGGCGCCGGCAACGGTGATGGTGATGCCAGCGACGGCGACAGCGATGCCAGCGATGCGCCTGAGGGTGACCCGGAGGACGTAGTGAGTGATATGTCCGACTGAGTCTGCGCTTCCTTGTTGTTGACCCTGCATACGAAAGCTCGGGCACGGCCCTGGAAGTTGTAAGAGCATTTTGAGGAGGGGAAGCCCCTCATGTAAACAGATTACCACTTCTATCTCTTAGGCCAAGCTGGAAATGTGTTTTCACGAGCCTGAGGGTCCTGCCGCAGGCTTACTACTGCGATCTACCTTAGTCAGAACAAGTTCCGAACCGGCTCGTGAGGTCGTGAGCTCCTGAGGGGCCTGTCGATCTGTCCGAGAGGGCCTCGCGAGAAGCAAGCGCCAGCCATGGCAGCACGTGCGCACAGCGCGCGTGCGCCGCACCCAGCCCCGGCTCGCGAGGGGGAGGCAGCAGGTGCAAACTCCAAATTAAGGCAAGGAACCAAATCGCAAGAAATTGCACGAACGAGAAAATACACCCCCCATGCATACCAATGAAAATTTGACTTCAAACTTAAATCCAAAGCTAGAAAACCGGGCTACAAAAAGAAGTTAAAAGCAAATGGCCCCGTCCGGCGCCTAGTCTAGTCTTCGGGTCTTCCACCAGCGTGGAGCATGGCGCCTCCACTAGGACGTGGGCGGGAGCCCTCGAGGCCCGAGGGCGGCACTCCGGAGACTCCAGGGCGTGTACAGCCCCACTCGTTATTACGTGAGAGTGTCACGAGTGAAGACCTTCACAAGCGTGAGCCTTGCTTCATATCGCCTGACGAGGGTACCGCCTTGTGCCACCCTCGACCACCGTTGGGGGTGTCCGGAAACCAGGACAACGCCAAGGGGAAAAGGGGATGCTAGCAGCGCCCTCCGCGACCACGGGCCCTCTGCCGGGGGGAAGGCTCGCCAGGGCCTCCCCGGCAGAGGACCTACCTCCGGGCGACACCTTGCTCCGTGCGACGCAGGGAGGGGCCTTGGTCCTGGCTCCTCCCATGCAGCCCCAGTGCACCTCCCCTGGTGGAAGGGGGGCCGCCGTGTTGGGGCCGTTATCCACCGATGTGACCTAATTCACTTGCGACCCATGGTTAGCGTAAGCCTGCTCCTGAGAGATTAGTGGTACCCTATAACTGTTGTTGCCGGCGTGGTCGGCGAGGCCCCCGGGTGGCTACGGGAAGGCCTCAACTTCCAACATCTCCTCTTCCCAACCTAGCTCGAGGAATGAGCCCGGTTCATCTTCCTACGTGTACTCCTGGTCCATCATGCGGGGCACATAGCCCTCCGGAGCCGTCGCCCCGGAAACCTCGCTGAAGTGCCCCGCGCTCCACATCGCCCGGCCCGGCACGCCATTCCGAGGATGGTAGGACGGCATCCTGCCAAAACCGTGGGCGGCGATGGTTACGCCTGCGCCCATTGGGGGAGGCACATGCGCGATTGGGTGTCCGGCGCCGCTGGTCGCATTGATGGCAATGAAGCCTCCTAGAGCGCCCGGGAGCACGCGGGCGCGATGAGGCCCACCGTGTGATCTGGCCGCAGCCTGAGGTGTATGCGAGGAGCAGAAGGGCAGCATACCCCTGGCCACGGCGTCCAACAACTAGGTAACCCACTCTAGCTACGCATCTAGGCCACTCTCCATCAGCCGGCATCGCAGCAGCTCCCGTGCCACTGTGAGTGTGGCCCTCATGTTCTCTTATTCCCGTCGGGTGTGGGGCACTGTCGCCGCAATGTAGCTTGAGTCCCTTGGGGCGGCCCGCGCTTGCCGTGGAGTAAGGGCGTATGGCGTTTGACCGCGCCGCCCTCGCCCTGCACCGCTTGGCGGTGCGCGTGCCGTCTGGAGCGCGCGGTTGAGGTCTTCTTGGGCGGACGACACCTCCCGGGCTGGCCAAGCTGCGCAGTGGTCGGCGCCGGCCCTCAAGTCGCCGGACATCAGCGCTGCAGAGTGATGGCTGGTCTGCTGATGGAAGAGAGGCTTTAGTGCACCCCTACCTGGCGCGCCACCCCCCTCTCTTCCCATACCTGGCGCGCCAAATGTTGGATTTCGTGTTCTGGCAAAACCCTTGAGGTTCGAACACTCGGGTGCACATGAAGATCTCTCCTCCCCCTAGCTCACACGCTCCATGATCTCACGGCCTAGCTCGATGGACCCAAAGAACAAAGGAACACAAGATTTATACTGGTTCAGGCCGCCATTGTGGTGTAACACCCTACTCCTGTGTGGTGTGGTGGATTGCCTCTTAGGCTGAGGATGAATAGTTACAAGGGAAGAACAGCCTCTTGAGGAGAGGTGTTCTTGTGCTCGGTGAGCTAGTGAGGTGTCTCTAGGCGAGTCTCGGTCCCTCCTTCTATGGTGGTGGCTAGCCCTATTTATAGAGGCCCTGGTCCTATTCACAAATATTGAGCGGGAAGGGATCCCACAACGGCCAAGTTTGAAGGTGGACAGCTAGTACAAGCTATCTTGACAAAAGTAGTCTTCGCCTGCCAAAGGATCTCGTGGTGATGCCGTCTTGGGCTCCACGGTGACCTCAGTCCTGCTGTCCTGCTGGTCTTGGTCTTGTTGCACCGATATGGAAACCTTTGCCTGATGCCTCGGGACTCCTCGCCTGCGCTTGCCTCTTTAGCACCAAAGAGGAAACAAGGACACTGCGCGCGCTGGCGCCCGCCTGGTCATGGTCGTCATGGCCTGCGTCATAGGGACCTCGCGAGGTGCCCCTTGCCTTGATCTCTCCACTCCTCGTGAGCCAGCCTGGTGAGGCCTCCCCTGAGGAGGTCTTATGTCATCCGCCTTGCAAGGCTTGGCCCCTCACGAGGGTCTTGAGTGTGTACTGGTGAAGATGGGTCGTACAAGGCCACTGGTGGATCCACGTCGTGGGCCGCAGGCAGGCATGTCTGGAGACCCCCGTTCCCAGAACGCTGTCAGAATCATACGATGGAATGACAGATCTCGAGGTATGGATTGAGGATTTTCTTCCCCATATTCGCATGGCTCGTGGTGACGATCTCCATGCCATCAAATACCTCACCCTAAAGTTGAAAGGACCAGCACGACACTTGTTTAATAGCCTACCAGAGAACTCTATTGGTAGCTGGGAAGATCTGGAGGATGCCTTTAGAGACAACTTCCAGGGTACCTATGTCCGGCCTCTAGATGCTGATGACCTTAGTCATATAGTCCAGCAACCCGGAGAGTCAGCCCACAAACTCTGGACTAGGTTCTTACTCAAAAAAGAACCAAATCGTCGACTGTCTAGACGCCAAAGCCCTCGTGGCCTTTAAACACAGCGTCCACAACGAATGGCTCGCCTGACACCTCGGTCAAGAAAAGCCAAACTCTATGGCATCTCTTACCGCACTCATGACCCGCTTCTGCGTGGGAGAGGATAGCTGGTTGGCTCGTAGAAGCAATAATACCAATGACCCTGGCTCCTCCGAAGTCAGGGACGGCAATGGTAGGCCACGACGCAACAAACACAAGCGTCGAAACAACAATGAAGAAACTGAAGACACAGCGGTCAACACCGGATTCAGTGGCTCTAAATCCGGTCAGCGGAAGAAGCCATTCAAGGGAAATAAAGATGGTCCATCTAATTTGGACAAAATACTCGATCGACCTTGCTAGATTCATGGCCCCCCTTACAAGCCTGCCAATCATTCCAACAGAAACTGTTGGGTCTTCAAATAGGTCGGTAAGTTAAATACCGAACATAATGGGAAAGGGCCACCAAGCGAGGACGATGAGGAGCCCCGCCCACTGAACACAGGGTGCAAAAGAAATTTCCCCCTGAGGTGAAAACAGTGAATATGATCTGTGCCATGCATATCCCCAAGAGGGAGTGCAAACGCACGCTAAGGGACGTCTACGCCGTAGAGCCTGTCGGCCCTCAATTCAACCCGAGGTCAGCTTGTCCGATCACCTTCGATCGCAGGGACCACCTGACCAGTATCCGTCATGGAGGTTCAGTGGCCCTGGTCCTCGATCCAATTATAAATGGATATCATCTCACTCGAGTCCTTATGGACTGCGGCAGCAGTCTTAACTTAATTTATCAAGACATTGTACTCAAAATGGGTATAGACCCGTCAAGAATCAAGCCTAGTACACTACAAAAAAAATACACTTCCGTGATGATAGGTGTTTGTCACAGTAGGTCGCGTTTTTTGTCATGCATGTACATCCATGACAAATTTATGACAAAATCAAGATAGTCATACCTGTGCTGTCGTAGAAGTGTTCCATGACATTACCAAAATTATCATAATGGAAGTGTCCACTTCCATGGCGATAAATCGCGCGTCACAGAAGTGCTTTCGTCAAGGGTGACCGACATGTGGCATCCACCATAACGGAACGCCGTTAAGCTATCGGGTCAGGTTTTGGATCCGATAACCCGTTAACAGCCCCGACCAATGGGGATTTTCCACGTGTAAAATCATCATTGGCTGGAGGAAACACGTGTCGGCTCATCGCTGGGACAGATGTCATCCACTCATTGGACAAAAGGCACCTATGAACGTCGACACGTGGCACGGCCCAACAGAGGCCCATTGCTGTGAAAAGGCCGGCCCGTTTGACTTGGTCAAAAGGTGGCGGGCCAGCCCATGGAAAGCCTGTTAACGGTCTGTTCGCATATAGCCCATTTACAGCCCGCTAACCCAAGGCCCGTTACGCATATTTGAATTAGGCCCAGTAGCGTCATCTGGGCCATCCAATATGATTCCAGCCCATTTTCACTTCTGGCCCATGTATGGCCTATGACGTCTTTCGGCCCATATGAGGCCCTATGTAACTCTTGGCCTATTAACGACCCGTGGTGAAACTGGCCCGTAATGAACAGTGTATCACTTTACACCCATTAACGGCCCGTGGTGAAACTGGCCCGTATAGAACAGTGTATCACTTTATACCGATTAACGGCCCGTTATTCCGTTGGGCCGTTTCCAGCCCATGTTATCTTTCGGCCTTCTCAGAGCCCATTTATTCTTGGGCTCATTTCCAGCATTCGTTTACTTACAGCCCGTTACTGTCATTTTCTGCTTGTGGGCCAAATTCAGCCTGTGGTT
This sequence comes from Triticum dicoccoides, assembly GCF_002162155.2. Taxonomy (NCBI): domain Eukaryota; kingdom Viridiplantae; phylum Streptophyta; class Magnoliopsida; order Poales; family Poaceae; genus Triticum; species Triticum dicoccoides. The sequence continues at coordinate 355,008,353 of NC_041381.1, read as the reverse complement.
ACAGTCGGCCCGTTTGTGGTCCATTAAACGTTGGGCCGTTTTCATAGCGTTATCAAATACGGCCTATTAACGATGGCCCATTATGGTCGGCCCATGAACGGACAATTCCAACTCTAGCCCGTTTACGGCCAGAATGCGGTCTATTTGGCCCATGTTTGGCCAATCGATCATACGACTCGTATAAGGCCCATTGATGATACGGCCCGTAGAAGGCCCATTGTTTATACGGCCCATAGAAGGCCCACTGTTTATACGGCCCGTAGAAGGCCCACTGTTTATACGGCCCGTAGAAGGCCCACTATTTCTACGGCCCATAGGTCCAGTGTCACTACAGTAAATATTAGCCCATGGTTATTGTGGCCTAGTTTTTAAAAATTGCAGCCACTAGCAAACCGCAGAAAAAGAACTGCACTGACTACAAGCAAACAAATAAACAAGACAACAAGGAAATAAATAAGCAAGCAACTTACACTAGGCTATCACGGCTATTACACATATTACATCCACTGGGCATCAAAGTTCGCCACCAGTGCAAATATAGGGAACACAGCAGCATATAAATGCTGCAGCAAAACAAGTCCAGAACTAAAACCACTTCAGAAGAGCTCAAGAAACAATATCCTGGGTACCCATAGTGCTGGCAAGATGCTTAGCAAGCATATTAACTTTCTCTTGTTTGGCGCTTAAGTCCTCCAGCGCTTGTTGTTGCACCAGAAAGTATGCATCTGAATTCTGCAGGGACTTCCTCAGTCCTTTGGCTTCCTGTCGCATAACATCTGATCGATGACTTTCAACTTGAAGTTGAGACTCAAGAAGCCGAACTAATTCAGGCAACAAGTTCGAAGAGCTGGTGCCAGTAGTGGTATCTAGTAACTCGAACACTACATCAAGACATGACTTTGGGGTTGTCCCAGTGTCCTCAATATAGTTTTTATCAGTTTTCTTGGAGACCAACAGGGATGTTGAACCTTATTTGCATTACTTCCTTTACCATTGCATAACAAGGCACTCCTCTCCAATACTTTATCCGCGTTCTAAAAGAGAAACAAACAAACACATATCAGGTTTACAATGTAGTATATGAAACTCATTTTGGTAAACCAGTTCAGTAGTAAGGTGGACAGGATAACAGCATGAAACAAAGATATATCTATGTAGTATGGTCACTGTATGGTCTATATCATTCTAGTTTATGTTGACAAATCAAGATAGATACAGTTCGAATCATATCTATTTAAGACAAAGCAGCATAGACAGAATATAAGCGTGGGAAACTACACAGCAATAACAACACTTGTAATGTGCATGGCATGAGAACATAACTGTTTATTCAATTGAAACTGAAATCAACATAGAGCAAGTTACAATAGAAAACATCCAAACACGTTGAAGAAACAGGTTTAAAACATACCTGTTGCGTCATTGGAGTTTCAATTGCATCCTTCAAATTTGATATTGGTTGGTATCAGTAAATACAGTGATGCAAGAGCAAAGTAGTATGAACCATAGCTACGGAACCTGACCTAAGAACAATTCTTCTTATGCTTTAAGCGTTGACTTCGGGTTCGGAGTGGTGGTCCTCGTGATTTGGGCACTGAAGTTGCCTTACTAACTGCTCATATTTGGGTGCTTTGTGGTGGAGACGGTGCTGTGTCAACGGGAACTGGGTGTCTATCTGCTGGTGTTGGGGTTAGAAGGGGTGTAGCTGGTTCTCTGTCCAACTGGGTAGGGGTACAATCTACATGAGTGTGGGTTATGTGTGGTGGGGCTAGTTCTTGGGCAAGTACAACCGTGGTTCTATCTGCATCGACAGGTAGCACGATCTTTTCTGAAGACCGTGTTTTTACTCCCACAGATACTGCCATGACTCCCTCCAATTGAAATGGCTGATAAACAAGAAAAGTAATTGAATGTACAGACATTGTAAGATAGACAGGTGCAATGGATAGTAGGGAAGAAAACAGGGCATGAAATAATTCACATTTATGTTGTAAGCAAACAGAATAGCAGGACATAATTTCACATATATGATGGCTAATTAAACAGGATAGCATGACACAATTTCACATGTATGATGGCTAACTAAACAGGATAGAATGACATACTTCAAAATATGATGACTATGTAAACATGATGACATGATATAACTATACGATGTGTCTATTAAAGTGGTTGGCATGCCATAAATCACAAACATGCCGTCGATGGAAACATGATGGCATGATATAATTCACGGATAGAATGACATAATTTCAAATATGATGACTATGTAAAAAGGATGAGATGATATAACTATATTATGTCTTTAGAAAATGGGTTGGCATGCCATAATTCAGATACATGCTTTCTATGTAAACATCATGGCATGACATAATTCAAATATATGATTTATATACTAAGGAAGTGAGGAGAGGGAAATCGCATATATGATGTGTGTGACAATCCATAAATTTTAATTTAGTTTTTATCAAAAAAAATTGATTTGAAGGAGGCTATTTAAAATCTTTCTAAAAGGACTCTCCTTCTCAAAAAAATTCTCTTATGACAAATATTGTATTTTGGGTCATCCTCAACCTTGATGTTTGGTATTGAAAGCTTTTCATTTGGTGTTGACTCATCACAATTAATTTTGGAAAGTTTTTTAATTAAAAATAAATCCTATGGGTTTTTGGATTTATTCCTTTTATTCAAACCATTCTCTTTTGCCATGCCTCATGTTAAAATTTTCTTCCAAAACCCCTCCCTCCACTTTGGGTCAAGTCAAATATCCAATCCCAGCAAGTTCAACCCATTTTTGATTTTTATTCTATTTATTTTATCCTCAAAACTATTTCTATCTTTTATTTTGGACCTAGGTGATTTACAAAGGAAGTACCAGATTACTTTTGAGTTTTGATCCCAAACCAACTCCTCTGACTAGTCCTTTGTACTCCCAACCTAGATCCATCAAGACCCACTTGTCCACAGTTCAAATTTTTCAAGTTTTGCTCACTGCAAGTTAGGACCAAATTTGTCATTTTTGGTGAAATTCAATAATTTTCTTCTCCAAAAATTCTGGGATAAATCAGGCAACCCCTAGATGCATCAAGAGACCACCTCACCGAAGATCAGCTCCAGAAAAAAAATTCACGTGCCAAAATCATTTCATCAAACACCTGGCATGCACTGTTTCTGTTCAAATTCAGTAAAGTTCAGAGGTTCAATGTTGGGTTCAGTTGACAGCGTCGTTTTCTTCAGAGCCTCGACGTCAATCTCGCCAGTGCCCGCGTTGGCACGATGCTCACTGCTCCTTCTCCTTATCCGGAGCACCGCACGGTCGTTTGGACGGGCGCATGAGTCGGAGGTGACGTGTCTCGCCGACGCCGGCAACTTCTGCGGTGGCAGAGCCACCCGTGGCGGCCAGCAGGGACCAGCACCACCTTTCGGCGCCGTCCAGCACCGCCCAAGCCACCCGAGGCCTCCGCGTGCCTGTCCGCTTGCCTGTGCACGCTACGGCATCGTCACCATGGCCTGAGCAGCGCAGAGCGTGCTCTCTGCCGCCGACAAGCTCCGTGATCCATTCCGTCGGAAACTTGGAGTATCACCCAAGGCAGGCCAAGCTTAGCACTTGAACGGAACCAGTAGACCATCGCGGTGATGCCTAGCCCCCTAAATCACCTGGCCGACCACTGCCTCGCCGTAATCATCGCTGAAGTTATCCCGTTCTCGGCCACCGCCTCGGACAGGCTATAAAAGGAGCCTTCGAGCTCGTTCTCGACCCAGCGCCACTCCTCCACCTCACCAAAGCCCCGCCTAGACACTAGGAGGACCTCGAGGAGGTCTCCTTCCCCGACTTCGGCCGCCTCGATCCGCTTCGGGCTCCGGCACGATCCACTCCAGTGAGGACACCTCCGCCTCCCAAACCGCGTCAGCAACCCTCTAGTCCACCACCGCCCGAACTGCCGTCCGCCGGAGTGAAGGCCGCCGTCGACGTGGTGCTCGCCGATGACCAACTCTACCACCCACAGACGCGGAAGAGCACCCCGAGTCCGTAGGTACCATCCACTCCTCCTAACTCGCTGTGGATCACCGCCGGCGACCACCGCAGCATTGGGCGTCGGTGACTCTGTTTTGGAAGATTCAAGCCTGACGGGTGGGACCCCCTCGTGAATGTTTTCTTCTTTTTGAACCATTTTCTGAAAACTACTTCGGGCAAAATATGCTTTCTACACTGAAACGGTTTTTGTCTTTTTCTGATCTACCCCCTAGAAACTTTTTGTTTCATTACAGATGAGTCCCTGGACTAAAACCTTAATAACTTTTAAACAGAAAATGATTTTTGATTGATTCTTTTTCTGTCATCTTTATTTTTTTGTCTAGTTTTTATCATGCTTATTTGAAAAATATGTGGAACACTTTTTGTGCACACACGGTATTTACGTTAGTACGCGTTTTCTTTATACCGTAGAACGCAAACTTCAGCAAGCTAGACTACGACTACTCTGAACCAGGCAAGCATGTTTGAACCTTTGATATGCTGAGTGTTTTGCATGTTTTCTTGAGTGGTTATTTCATGGCATGTTTATATTAATATCAGTAAGGGTTATATTGCATGCAAAGCTAATACAAGTGAGCTTCGAAACTCGATGTGTTATTTGATGTGAGTTTACATGATCATGTGGTGACATGAAAGGTGGTAAGATGGTATCGTTGAAGCATGCCAGTCTTATGCCAAATCATTTAACTCCTGTGATAACGTGGATCAAGTCACGTTACCATCCGTTCCCTTTTTGTGCTACCACATGTTTTCTGCAAAGAATATGGTTTAGTAAGTTGCAAAACTCTTTCCTCGTACACAACAAATAGAGGGGCCGTGATGAGGGTTCCATGGCCCTGGATTAAATCCAGTCATCCGGTCAGGGGGCATGGGTGTTTTCGGTTGGGACCGAGAGTGGGGCACCCCTTAGAGCGCGCGATATAAATTTGATCCCATGCTACTCGAGGTTGTAGCCTCCCCGTCTCAAAGTTTTTCTTGAACGTTGCCTAGGGTGATTCCTGGCGTCGGGATGTGGAATGGGTGTGTACTGGTTAGATGTGTTTCTTCTGAAATACCGTAAATGGAACTAGTTCTTTGTAACTACTGAAACCCGTTGGTTGTGGTTAAATAGTACAAACTCTGCAGAGTCAAAATCATTCGAGTAACCGTGTCTATGGTCAAGGACTGTGTTCAACTTGTCTTTGTCAGTCTCAGTGTCAGTCTCAGTGACAATCCCCGGTGAATAAACATGAGTGTTGAATCCGGCTGAATGATTACTCCTGTGGATGGACTAACCCGTTTATTATTATGTACTGAGTATTTCATTGGAGTGATTTAACTTCATGAATTTATTGAATACGAATGATGAAATATAAGCCCTTTCTGTGATGTCGCTCAGACATCCGACTGTGGCACTCTTGTTATTTACTTTCGATATAAGCCCTTTATGTGATGTCGCTCAGACGTCCGACTGTGGCACTCTTGTTATTTACTTTCGATATAAGCCCTTTATGTGATGTCGCTCAGACATCCGACTGTGGCATCCATGTCATTTACTTTCATTATAAGCCCTTACCGAGATGTCGCATAGACGTCCGACTGTGGCACGCACTGTCATTTACATTTCAATATAAGCCCTTTATGTGGTGTCGCTTAGACGCCCGACTGCGGCATGTTAATTTATTTTTACCTTTCGAGGCGTCGCTTCAGACACCCGATCCGTTTTCAGTTATTTTATTGGGATTTCGGGAGGACTACCGCCTGACTTCCTTTTTATTTAACATGCCGTGCAAATTTATTATTTGAGTGTGCATTGCTAACTGCTCATGTGCATCATGTTTGCATTTGTTATATCTTATGTCTGAACTGTCTTGCGAGTACATTCAAAGTACTCACCTGGCTTGTTGATTTGGCCAGATGTTGACGAAGGCGATCTTATGGATGAAGAGTACGATAGCGAGTCCGACGCCTAGAGGAGTCCCAGTCAGTCCCCTGCGATCCTGGAATTGGTCACTTGTATCATATACGCCTCCCCTACCCGAATAAAATCATCGAGCCTCACTCCGACGCTCGATGAGTTGTAAGATTAGGAGTCATCTCACCCACTTCACTGTGACATATCCATCACCTCCTTTTTTACAAGTCAGTAGTATGCCACCACACCCTTGGGTCATATCCACCCTTATGTATAATATTGGCGTGCTTGTAATAAATTGTTGAGCAACCTCAGCTCAACCTTGTATAATTATTAGTACTTCTGGATTTCTGTATCAAGGATTTGTCTGCCAGTAAGGAGATTTTTCCTATATTGGTCTATATAAGGGTCTGTTTCTCAATAAGCTTTTTATTGGAAAACCGGTCATGACAAACTTGGTACTAGAGTCAGGCTAATTGTAGGAAGCCACTAGATGCGATCGCTAATCGGTTATTAGCGTAATAAGTGCTATTTTAATATTTTGCAAATGTAGTCATTTTCTGACAGTCAGCGTAAATTTATGATCTGACTATTCAAAATTTTTGCCTACTTTTGTAGATGGCTGGCAACGACTGTGAGTCACAGGTGTTCGCTAATGTACCTGAGGGGTTTGTCAAGCTTCTCATCTCCATCGTCAAAGTCGCGATCGGGCCATCGACTCGTCCGGAGTTCACACTCTACCAGCATAAGATCAGCGACAGTCTGTCCATGCACCAGGCTGCGGTGCAATTCAGGGGAGGACGTGTTGAGTCACGCCGCTTCCGGTTTGTGGGAAGGTCCATGCCTATGGAGAGGCATGCTATGCAAATGGCTGCCCGTGAGGCGATAGCTCGTCTTCGGGATGTTCTTCCTTCAATGAAGAATCGTTGCGATGGCTACCTCCTTTGCCACGTGCCATACACATGTCACTATGCATTCGCTTGCCCTAGGGGAGAGAGAGATGAGGCTAGTGAGATGTTAGTTGAGTATCTCAAGGCCCTCGAGGCAGCTTTTGATAACCTTGTGGATGACCTTCTGGCTGCTCGTATGGACTCTGTGCAGAGATGTTCCGCCAACAGGAGGGAGCTCCTCCATACAGCACCACCACTGACTTACATCTCGTCCTCAGCATCCTATACACCTGCCACCTTCGCCACTGCTCGCCGCCTGCCTACTCCTGAAGAATTTGACCAAGTCATCGCTCCTACTCCAGTCAGAGCTGCACCACCTACCACACCCGCTCCAGCTCCACAACTCAGTGCTTCACATCTGGAGCCTATTAGTGAGGAGGAGGTTGAGTCTCCAGCATCACTGGGTCTTACCCTTGGCAGGCCGAGGAAAGTCCTTACCATCTCCGACTGAGTGCGCCTAGCAGCCGTGCAATGTGTCAGCTTGTATGATATGTTTATATGTATATAGGTTGTGACAAGTAGTTTGTGTGCGCATCATGTACGAACAGGGAGAAGTGTACTAGCCTAAATAACATGTCAGGAATGTGTACGCACATCCTGAGTGATGTGTTGTATAATTACGGCTTGCATGTAAGATATGTACTGAGTGGTCCTTCTCCATGCGCAATCAAGTATTTTCTTGAAAAATGTTGGAGTTCTTAATTTTTCGCCTTGCAAATTATTTATTCTGCCACTCAGCTCTTCTCATAAGATTTACAAAAAATACCCCAGAGTGGAAAATGCCAAGTCCGCTAGAAGAAAATTACGGTACGCAGACAAGTAACAATTTCACACAGGGGCAGTCAAGTCAGCAAGGCAGTGAAGCAACATTTTCTCAAGTATGCCGCCTTTATGAGCAAAGCCAGCAACAGCATCAAGAAATGATGAACCATGTCATCGATATGGGAAATCACCGTGGACCGTATCAGCAGCAATCCAAATTGTCTGAACTACAAAAGACGTGTCCCCCAACGTTCTCTCATACTGACAAACCTCTTGAGGCCGATGATTGGCTTCGAGACATTGAAAGGAAATTAGTTATTGCACAATGTTCAGACCGTGAGAAGGTACTATATGCACCTCACTATCTCACTGGAGCAGCTGCATCATGGTGGGAGAATTTCCTACACATGCACCCCAATGAAAATGACATCACCTGGGAAGAATTTAAAGAAGGTTTTCGTGGGGCGCACATTCCCAGAAGTATTATGAAGATCAAGAAGAGGGAGTTTGGTGACCTCAAGCAGAGAACCATGACAGTGACTGAGTACAACAGTCAGTTTACTCAATTATCTCGTTACGCCAACAAAGAGAATATGACGGAAAACAAAAAGATGGATAAATTCCTAGATGGTCTGGCACCAGCACTTAAATGCCAGCTGGTCGTACACACCTTCCCGGATTTCAAAACACTTGTGGACAAGGCTATTACATTGGAAAATGAGCGCCGCAGCTTGGAGGATTTTCGCAAGCGCAAAAGGGACCAGACTACTCTTGCTCGCAACCACCGGAGCAAGACTGATTTTCAGAAAGGTGGGGCACACAAACCCACGACCAATGTTTCACGCCCAAACAAAAATTTCCATGCGAGGGACAAGGATTTTACATATCGCCCAGGTGTTACTTGCTACGCTTGTGGAGAAGAAGGACACTATGCCAAGCAGTGTCCAAAGCCAAGGAACTCGGCCCCCAAGCCGAACAACGGTGGCAATAATTCAACGCCCAAGCGAAAAAACTTCAACCCCAATAACAATCACAAGAATGGTCACTTGAACCATGTGACCAAGGAGGAAGCACAGAATGCCCCGGATATCGTACTCGGTACGTTCCCTGTCAACACAATACCTGCCAGGGTTTTGTTTGATTCTGGAGCTTCTCACTCATTGATTTCAAAGAAATTTGCTTTGCAAAATGATTTTTCGATGCTTCCCTTGGAAAAATCCATGATCATCAAGTCCCCTGGGATTAAGCAAGTTACTCAGAGTTACTGCCGAGGTGTGGTTATTGAGTTTGAAGGACTAAAGTTTCATGCAAACCTCATTGTATTGGAAAATAAGGGACTGGATGTTATCCTAGGAATGGACTAGTTAACCACCAACAAAGGATTTATTGACTGCTTCAATCAGACTGTAATTCTTAACCATCATCACGGGAAGACAATAAAAATTGCAGCTCAAGAAAGACAAATATCACGGCAACCAAGGTTGAACAAGGTGGACATTTCATAGTTAAGCAAAGTTCCAGTGGTGTGTGAGTTCCCCGACGTATTTCCCGAAGAGCTACCGGGCATGCCACCAGACCGGGAAATAGAGTTCATCTTTGAGCTAGCACCTGGTACCACCCCCATTTACAAGAAGCCCTATAGAATGGCACCCTCTGAGTTGGTAGAATTAAAGAAGCAAATAAAAGAATTACTGGACAAAGGATTTATACGAGCCAGCTCCTCACCTTGGAGTTCACCAATATTATTTGCCAAGAAAAAGGATGGGACACTAAGATTATGCATAGACTATCCAACACTCAACATGGTCACCATCAAAAACAAATATCCAATGCCATGGATAAATGACTTATTTGACCAGCTCGCACAAGCCAAGGTTTTCTCAAAAATTGATTTAAGGTTGGGGTATCATCAATTAAAAGTACGGACAGAAGATATTCCCAAGACAGCATTCACCTCCAGATACGGACTATATGAGTTTACAGTAATGCCGTTTGGACTGACAAACTCCCCCGCATATTTTGTCCACCTCATGAACAAAGTATTTATGAAATTTATGGACAAATTTGTTGTGGTGTTCATTGATGATATTCTGGTTTACTCCAAGACACTAGAAGAGCACGCTGAACATCTCAGGATTGTACTGGGAGAATTAAGGAAACATCAATTATACGCCAAGTTCAGCAAATGTGAATTTTGGTTAAGACAGGTTGGTTTTCTAGGCCATGTACTAACCCAAGAAGGTGTTGCCGTAGACCCAGAAAAGGTGAAGGCCATACTTGGCTGGAAACCACCAGCCAGCGTAACGGATGTACGAAGTTTCTTGGGAATGGCAGGATATTACCGAAGGTTCATTGAAGGGTTCTACACCATAGCAAAACCAATGACACAGTTACTCAAGAAGGATAAGAAATTTGTATGTACTGAAGCTTGCGAGAAAAGTTTCTAAGAACTCAAAAGAAAATTAACGACAACACCAGTATTGGTTGTACCAGACATACACAAAAGTTTTGAAGTGTATTGTGACGCATCCCGGAAGGGCCTCGGATGCGTATTAATGCAAGAAGGCAAAGTAGTTGCATACGCTTCCAGGCAACTACAAAAGCATGAAGAAAATTATCCCACTCATGACTTGGAGTTGGCAGCAGTCATTCATGCCCTCAAAGAGTGGAGACACTTTTTGCTTGGGAATCATTGTGAAATATATATGGACCATAAAAGCCTCAAATATATTTTCACACAACCAGAACTCAATTTGTGACAACGACGCTGGTTGGAATTAGTGAAATATTATGATGTTGGCATTCACTACCATCCAGGAAAAGCAAATGTAGTGGCGGATGCTCTTAGTCGGAACCCCAGCTCGGGCAACGATAGTCTACCAAACTTGAGACCTGAATTTCAGTAGGAGTTTGCTAAACTCAACTTGGTAATGGTCACTGAAGGCAATGTGTCAAATTTGGAAATACAGCCTACCCTAATAGAACAGATTAAGGAGGCTCAGCATGGACACCCCAATATCGAAGGCATAAAAAGAAAAGTGAGTTTGGGCAAGGACTCGGAATTTGTCATAGACGATAAGGGAGTATTATGGTACGGAAACAGACTTTGCGTACCAAATATAGAAGGCCTTAAACAGAAATTCTAGCCGAAGGCCACACTGCTCCATATTCAATCCATCCTGGAGGGACCAAAATGTACAAGGACATTCAGGAAAAAATTTGGTGGCACAGTATGAAAAGGGATATAGCCACATTCATTGCATGTTGTGATTCATGTCAGCGCATTAAAGCCGAGCACCAAAAACCAGCAGGACTATTACAGCCAAACAAGATACCTGAGTGGAAATGGGACGAAATTGGAATGGATTTTATTGTCGGACTACCTCGGTCACGAGACGGAAATGATGCCATATGGGTCATCACAGATAGATTGACTAAGGTAGCACATTTCATCCCAGTAAAGACAACCCACACCACTCAGAAGCTTGCCAAGGTTTATCTCTCCCGTATAGTTTGTCTGCATGGAATTACAAAGACAATAATATCTGACAGAGGCACTCAATTCGTCTCTAGATTTTGGGATCAATTACAACAAGCTCTGGGAACTCAACTAGCATTCAGTACAGCATACCACCCCCAGACTCATGGACAAACTGAACGCGTGAACCAAATTCGAGAGGACATGCTGAGAGCGTGTGTCCTCACCTATGGAACCAGTTGGGAAGAAAGCTTGCCATATGCCGAGTTTGCATACAACAACAATTACCAAGCCAGCCTACAAATGGCACCTTTTGAAGCCTTGTACGGGCAGAGATGTCGTACCCCACTAAATTAGTCAGAGACCGGAGACAGTCGTATCTTTGGCCCATACATGCTCAAGGAAGCTGAGGAGAAAGTTAAGCTAATCAGGGACCGACTCAAGACAGCTCAAAGCCGACAGAAGAGTTATTACGATCGAAAACATCGGGGAGTCAGCTTTGAACCCGGTGAGTATGTGTACCTACGAGTATCTCCTATGAGGGGCCTGCAACGATTCAAAGTTAAAGGAAAGCTAGCACCAAGATTCATCGGACCCTTCTTTGTAGTTGCGCGAAGAGGCACAGTAGCCTACCAGCTAGACCTACCCGAAGAACTTTCAGACGTCCACGACGTGTTCCACGTCTCATAGTTGAGGAAATGCGTAAGCAACCCAGAGAAGCATGTATCTCATGAAGACATTGACGTGCAACCAGACCTCACCTACAGGGACCATCCAATAAAAATATTGGAGGAGTCTGAAAGGAGGACCCGTCAGAAAACAATTAAGTTTTTCAAAGTTCAGTGGAGAAATCACACCGAGGATGAAGCAACAAGGGAAAGAGAGGATTTTCTTTGGACAGAACACCCACACCTATTTGAGGATCTGCTGAAATCTCGGGGACGAGATTTTTCCTAAGGGGGTAGGTGTTGTGACACTCCAAAAATTTTGATTTAGTTTTTATCAAAAAAATTTGATTTGAAGGAGGCTAGTTAAAATCTTTCTAAAAGGACTCTCCTTCTCAAAAAATTTCTCTTATGAAAAATATTTTATTTTGGGTCATCCTCAACCTTGATGTTTGGTATTGAAGGCTTTTCATTTGGTGTTAACTCATCACAATTAATTTTGGAAAGTTTTTCAATTAAAACAGAAATCCTATGGGTTTTTGGATTTATTCCTTTTATTCAAACCATTCTCTTTTGCCATGCCTCATGTTAAAACTTTCTTCCAAAACCCCTCCCTCCACTTTGGGTCAAGTCAAATATCCAATCCCAGCAAGTTCAACCCATTTTTGATTTTTATTCTATTTATTTATCCTCAAAACTATTTCTGTCTTTTATTTTGGACCTAGGTGATTTACAAAGGAAATACCAGATTACTTTTGAGTTTTGATCCCAAACCAACTCCTCTGACTAGTCCTTTGTACCCCCAACCTAGATCCATCAAGACCCACTTGTCCACAGTTCAAAATTTTCAAGTTTTGCTCACTGCAAGTTTGGACCAGATTTGTCATTTTGGTGAAATTCAATAATTTTCTTCTCCAAAAATTCTGGGATAAATCAGGCAACCCCTAGATGCATCAAGAGACCACCTCGCCAAAGATCAGCTCCAGAAAAAAAATTCACATGCCAAAATCATTTCATCAAACACCTGGCGTGCACTGTTTCTGTTCAAATTCAGTAAAGTTCAGAGGTTCAGTGTTGGGTTCAGTCGACAGCGTCGTTTTCTTCAGAGCCTCGGCGTCAATCTCGCCAGTGCCCGCGTTGGCACGATGCTCACTGCTCCTTCTCCTTATCCAGAGCGCCGCACAGTCGTTTGGACGGGCGCAAGAGTCGGAGGTGACGTGTCTCGCCGACGCCGGCAACTTCTGCGGTGGCAGAGCCACCCGTGGCGGCCAGCAGGGACCAGCACCACCTTTCGGCGTTGTCCAGCACCGCCCAAGCCACTCGAGGCCTCCGCGTGGCTGTCCGCTTGCCTGTGCATGCTGCAGCACCGTCGCCATGGCTTGAGCAGCGCAGAGCATGCTCTTTGCCGCCGATGAGCTCCGTGAGCCATTCCGTCAGAAACTTGGAGTATCACCCAAGGCAGGCCAAGCTTAGCACTTGAATGGAACCAGTAGACCGACCACTGCCCCGCGGTAATCATCGCCGGAGTTATCCCATTCTCGGCCACCGCCTCGGACCGGCTATAAAAGGAGATCTCGAGCTCGTGCTCGACCCAACGCCACTCCTCCACCTCACCAAAGCCCAGCCTAGCCACTAGGAGGACCTCGAGGAGGTCTCCTTCCCCGACTCCGTCCGCCCCGATCCGCTTCGGGCTCCGGCACGCTCCACTCCGGTGAGGACATCTCCGCCTCCCAAACCGCGCCAGCAACCCTCTAGTGCACCCACACGTCTGACCCTAGCCTCGATTTGGCGTTTGCAGCTCTCCTAGGCGAGATCCACCACCGCCCGAACCGCCGTCCGCCGGAGTAAACGCCTTCGTCGACGTGGTGCTCGCCGACGACCAACTCCACCACCCACAGACGCGGAAGAGCACCCCAAGTCCATAGGTACCATCCACTCCTCCTAACTCGCCGTGGATCGCCGCCGGCGACTAGCGCAGCCTTCGGGCGCCGGTGACTCTATTTTGGAAGATTCAAACTTGACGGGTGGGACCCCCTCGTCAAAGTTTTCTTCTTTTTGAACCGTTTTCTGAAAATGCCTTCGGGCAAAATACGCTTTCTACACTGAAACGGTTTCTGTCTTTTTCTGATCTACCCCCTGGAAACTTTCTGTTTCATTACAGATGAGTCCCTGGATGAAAACCTTAATAACTTTTAAACAGAAAATGATTTTTGACTGATTCCTTTTCTGTCATCTTTATTTTTCTGTCTAGTTTTTTATCATATTTATTTGAAAAATATATGGAACACTTTTTGCGCACACACGGTATTTACGTTAGTACGCGTTTTCTTTGTACCGTAGATACCGGAGGAGGTGACGGAACCGCAAACTTTACCGAGCTAGACTCCGACTACTGCGAACCAGGCAAGCATGTTTGAACCTTTGATATGATGAGTGTTTTGCATGTTTGCTTGAGTGGTTATTTCATGGCATGTTTATATGAATATCAATAAGGATTATATTGCATGCAAAGCTAATACAAGTGAGCTTCAAAACTCGATGTGTTATTTGACGTGATTTTACATGATCATGTGGTGACATGGAAGGTGGTAAGATGGTATCATTGAAGCATGCCAGTCTTATGCCAAACCATTTAACTCCAGTGATAACGTGGATCAAGGCACGTTACCATCCGTTCCCTTTTTATGCTACCACATGTTTTCTGCAAAGAATATGGTTTAATAAGTTGCAAGCCTGTTTCCTCGTACACACCAAATAGAGGGGCCGTGATGAGGGTTCCATGGCCCTGGATTAAAGCCAGTCATCCGGTCAGGGGGCATGGGTGTTTCCGGTTGGGACCGAGAGGGGGGCACCCCTTAGAGCGCGCGATATAAATTTGATCCCATGCTACTCGAGGTTGTAGCCTCCCCGTCTCAAAGTTTTTCTTGAACGTTGCCTAGGGTGATTCCTGGCGTCGGGATGTGGAATGGGTGTGTACTGGTTAGATGTGTTTCTTCTGAAATACTGTAAACGGAACTAGTCCTTCGTGACTACTGAAACCCATTGCCTGTGGTTAAATAGTACAAACTCTGCAGAGTCAAAATCATTCGAGTAACCGTATCTATGGTCAAGGACTGCGTTCAACTTGTCTTTATCAGTCTTAGTGTCAGTCTAAGTGACAATCCCCGATGAATAAACATGAGTGTTAAATTCGGCTGAATGATTACTCATGTGGATGGACTAACCTGTTTATTATTATGTACTAAGTATTTCCTTGGAGTGATTTAACTTCATGAATTTATTGAATACGAATGATGAAATATAAGCCCTTTCACTGATGTTGCTCAGACGTCCGACTGTGGCACTCTTGTTATTTACTTTCGATATAAGCCCTTTATGTGATGTCGCTCAAACGTCTGACTGTGGCACTCTTGTTATTTACTTTCGATATAAGCCCTTTATGTGATGTCGCTCAGACGTCCGACTGTGGCACTCTTGTTATTTAGTTTCTATATAAGCCCTTTATGTGTTTTTTCTCAGACATCCGACTGTGGCATCCATGTCATTTACTTTCATTATAAGCCCTTACCGAGATGTCGCATAGACGTCCGACTGTGGCACGCACTATCATTTACATTTCAATATAAGCCCTTTATGTGGTGTCGCTCAGACGCCCGACTGCGGCATGTTAATTTATTTTTACCTTTCGAGGCGTCGCTTCAGACACCCGATTGGTTTTCAGTTATTTTATTGGGATTTCGGGAGGACTACCGCCTGACTTCCTTTTTATTTAACATGCCGTGCAAAATTTATTATTTGAGTGTGCATTGCTAACTGCTCATGTGCATCATGTTTACATTTGTTATATCTTATGTCCGAACTGTCTTGCGAGTACATTCAAAGTACTCACACGGCTTGTTGATTTGGCCAGATGTTGACGAAGGCCATCTTATGGATGAAGAGTACGATATCGAGTCCGACGTCTAGAGGAGTCCCAGTTAGTCCCGTGCGATCTTTGAATTGGTCACTTGTATCATATACGCTTCCGCTACCCGAATAAAATCATCGAGCCTCACTCCGACGCTCGATGAGTTCTAAGATTAGGAGTCATGTGACCCACTTCACTGTGACATATCCACCACCTCTTGTATTACAAGTCAGTAGTATGCTCACCACACCCTTGGGTCATATCCGCCCTTATGTATAATATTGGCGTGCTTGTAATAAATTGTTGAGCAGCCTCAGCTTAACCTTGTATAATTATTAGTACTTCTGGATTTCTGTATCAAGGATTTGTCTGCCAGTAAGGAGATTTTTCCTATACTGGTTTATATAAGGCTCGGTTTCTCAATAAGCTTTTTATTGGAAAACCGGTCGTGACAATGTGTTAACTAAGGAGATGGCATTCGATATTGTGTATATATTGTAAAAACTAAACATTGGAATACAACATATGCATTATATGAGTAATATAACCCTGCCAAGTTTGAGCATACACCTCAGGGGGATAATAGGACTGGTCATCTGCCTCTGAATCCTCCTCTGAAGAGCTATCTGTAACCAGCAAGATATCTGCTTCAGCAGGTAGCATTGTCTGCTCTGAAGACCTTGTTTTCACTCCAGATTTCTCCATCACCAATTCAAATGGCTGATGCACAGGAAGAGCAGTTGAATATACAAACATTGTCAACAAAAGCAATGAGAAATACAAAAAAAGGACGGCATGATGTAATTCAGATATATGACGCTTTCCTAAACAGCATGGCATTGCATAATTCACATACATAATGCCTTGCAACCAGATAACATTGCATAATTCACATATATAATGTTTTGCAACAAGATGGCATTGCATAATTCACATATATGGTAATTAGACCCTAAACAGGTGGCATTCACACAAAGCATGTCTAAACTAAGCAAATGATATAGCAATGCAAGATACCATACGCACGATATGAGTAACATAACCCTGCCAAGTTAG
>NC_041381.1:354975377-354991326 GCF_002162155.2 Triticum dicoccoides | reverse complement strand
CCTCTGAGGAACTATCGGTAACCAACAAGACATGCGCTTCGTCAGATAGCATTGTCTGCTCTAAAGATCTTGTTTCCACTCCAGATTTTCCATGACCGTGCCGAATGGCTGATGCACAGGAAGAGTAATTGAATGTACTAAAATTGTTGACAAATTTAACACATAATAAAAAATGATGGCATGATATAATTCACATATAAGATGACTGGCTAACCAGGGTGGCATTGAAAAATTCACATATATGATGCCTGGCTAGACAAGATGGCATTGCATGATTCACATATACGATAAAGAAACTAAACAGATGGCATTGACACAAAGCATGTCTAAACTAAGCAGATGACATCTTTAATGAATACAGTAAGCAATGCAAGGCACCATATGCATGATATTACCAACATCAGCACGCCAAGCGAAGACCTCATGGGGTAAATAGGAGTGGTCTTCTCCTTCTGAATCCCCCTCAGAACAGTTATCTTCCTCTTGATTACGATCCGAAATGGGTGGAGGGGGTGCTGCCTTTGCACCCACCATGGAACGACGTCTGCCTGAAATTTTATTGCCACGCAAGGCTCGTCTCTTTTGCTCTACATGATTAGGTCCATTGTGTACAATAACTGGCATGCATAGGAATAAAACATAGTGAGATTATGTAAGGAGTGCAGGCACAAATCCAGAGTGATGGTAGCAAACTGTGGATAGACCCAAAACCAATGATAGCAGGCAGATAATAGCTTTAGTTAAAAAATACAGATAATGGCTCCTTTAATGTTTGTTTGCACCCAACATGAAACTCATAGTAGACACCGGAGATTAACCAGTGTCGTGGGAAACGAACACCTATGGGGCAGGGCCCCTTCTCGGTCCGGCAGGGAGCGGAAGACGTACGAAGAGCGGATCGAGGCGAAGCACGCGAGGGATTTTACCCAGCTTCGGAGCTCTCCGGAGAGATAAAACTCCTACTACTGCTTTGTGGTGGTATTACGTTCTTGCTCGAGAGCGTGAGCATTCTGTAGTTTCGAATGAGTCGAACCCCCTCTACGTTGCGCATGGGCCTCCTTTATAGGCTAAAGGGGTCACCGATAGGTGGCAACGCAGACAGGGGTACAAATGTAAAAGGAGGGGTTGGTACAACTGCCTCTACAGTGCACCCTACCTAACTCTGACGGCAGGGGACAAGAGCATTTAATGCCCGTCCGCGTCGCCCAACAGTGCAGAAAAGCGACCGTTAGGGGCGCCACCGTTCGCCATGATGGCCTTCTCGTCATCCCCACTCGCCACCTCGCATCGCTTGGCTGCACAGCTTCCCGCCACGTGTGCCTGGAACGATCCTGCGGCGACACATCGTCGGATGCGCTGGAGCGTGGGCATAGAGTGGTGGCTTCGACGCGGCAAGTGCTTTGCCGCGGTCGTTGTCTTGTCGCGCCTGGTAGCTTGTCGCTCGCCGGGACTTGCCGGGACGCGCGGCGTGTCGCGGCAAGTTCCTTGAAATGTCTCGGTTGGCCTTCCCGGCAAGCTCCTCTTGCCGGGGCCTTGTCCTTCCCGGCAAGCTCCTCTTGCCGGGGCCTTGTCTTCTTAGTTAAAACACTTTGTTCTTGAATGGCTCCAATAGGAACTACGGAGGATCTTGGCGGGCACCCGGCATGCCTTGCCGCGGGGCGCTGCGACTGCCCGTGCACAAGTTCGGGATACTAAGGTACCCCTACTTTAGTACACCGACAGGAGCCCCCAGGCCTGGGCCATACACGGTGCCGAGCGCTGTTGGGCCTAAAACAGGGCACGGGCACAGGCGGCCTGGGTCCACACCACATCTAACTCCATATCCACCGCGCCCTCTCGTAACGGCACGCATCGAACGCGGCGTCGTGGGAGAGATCGTGGGTGATTCTTTAATCGAAAAAGGTGTAACGTCCGCCTCCTCCTCTTTATAAGCAGGGAAACAGGGGCCGTTCCCCCACCTTCGCCACTTGCGGTTCCTTCCTCAGAAATCTCCGCCGCTCCCCTCCGCTTCCCAAGCCGGAAGAGAGCAACTCTCCGCCCCCCGTCGCCACCGGCGCCATCAACGCCGTCGATCTCCTTCACCGCCTCCGCCATGGCTCCGAAAGCCGGAAAGGGGAAGGCCGCGAAGGCGACGGCCGCGAAGGCTGTGAAGTCGACCGAGGCGCAGCGGCTCGAGGCGCTACGGAAGGAGCGGGCCACTTTCCCCCCAGAGCTCTCCGCGAAGGAGCTGAGGGAGTGGTACTACCTCTTCTGGTCAACGGATACGCGAGCGCATCCGCGCACGAAGGTACTCTCCGTCGTCGCTACGAAAAAGGCTCCAGTTGGCGGATACGCTTTCTTCCCCTTGTTCTTCTACTGCGGGCTTTGCCCGCCCTTCTCTGATTTTTTTTGTGATATCATGAACACCTATGGGTTTCATCTCCTTGACTTCACCCCCAACGCCGTTCTGACCATGGCAGTTTTCGCACATCTCTGCGAAAACTTTGTCGGAGTCCATCCAAACGTAGCCCTCTTCCGCCACTTCTTCATGCCTCGTGTTGAGAGAGGGGAACCTCTTGCCGGCGGGATCGCCTGGATCTCGCGAACCGGCAAGAAAGAGACCTATCTGGAGGGGGAACTCCGTAGCAAATGGGAGGAGTGGAGAGCAGATTGGTGCTGGGTCGTAGAGGAGAACCCGCAGCTGTTTACCGCTCTGCGCCAAACCCCTGCAGTGTGCGGCAATGATTGGAGCGCCCTGTCCACGGATGACGACAAGCTGAAGATTGCCGCCACCCGGATCTTGCGCCTCAGGCTTGCCGGGCTGACTGTAGGCGCTGTCGGCGCAGATTTCCTTCGCCGCCGCATCGCCCCTCTGCAGGCGAGGGGGAGACTCGCCTAGGAATTCGGGGGCCCGGCGGATATCATGAGGCTACGCCCGGGCCTCAACTTTAATTTCACCGTCCTGGAGTTGGACGGGATACTCAAGGAGATATTCAAGCACGACCCCCAACATCTCGAGTGGTTCAGGCTGCCGGCAGGCGTCGTTCCTTTGTGCAACAACTCCTTGCGCGACCGCATCTGTGCAATGATGCCGTTGTGCGACTCGCACGGGATCGTCCCTACTTGGCAAGAACCTGCCGACGACATCGTGCAGCAGTTCTTCGATAGCCTGGTGGAAGTGGCGGTCAACGCCGACGAAAAGAAGCTCCTCACCCGCGCCACCACCGAGCAAGAGATGGAACGCATCGCCACGAGGGGGGAAGAGGCGGCGGTAGCCGCAGCCGGGGGTGAGTTCGGGTTCACCGTGGAGGAAGCAGACGCGGCATCGGCGGCAAGCTTGGCCGAACGAGAGTGGCCCGAAGACGAAGAAGAGCTTGCCGCGCCTGACGCCGATTCGAGCGAGCCCGCCGAGGGTGCGAGCGGTCCGCCATCTCCGAGCAGCTTGCCGCAAGCAGGGCCGGCAGCGCGGCCCCTAGCGCAGCCAAGAAGGCGCCTCCGAAGGGCCGGGGACGTAGCAGGGCGGCAAACGGGCCAACAGCCGCAGCGCCGCGCGACGCGCTCCGCCGCGGCAAGCATGGTTGCCGCGCGAGCGCCTTCTGCCGCGGCGGCAACTGGAGCGGGGTCGTCTCGGGCCGCCGCCGCAGCCCCCACCAAGCGGCCAAGGGATCCCACTCCTCCGCCTCG
This sequence comes from Triticum dicoccoides, assembly GCF_002162155.2. Taxonomy (NCBI): domain Eukaryota; kingdom Viridiplantae; phylum Streptophyta; class Magnoliopsida; order Poales; family Poaceae; genus Triticum; species Triticum dicoccoides. The sequence goes on along the minus strand of NC_041381.1, from coordinate 354,987,663 downwards.
TCGCGCCGAAGGTGGGCCGAACTTCGACCTCTCCGCGCTCAGCTCCGATGAGGAGGAGGAAGAAGAGTAAGATCCTCTTGTTGTCCTTGTAGTTCTTGTCTTGCATCTGATCTGATTTACTCTGGACTTATTCCGTTTCAGGACACTGGCCGAGAGGGCGGCGAAGAGGGCCAAGGTTCCGGTGGTTGTTATCGAGGACGAGCCGACCGCGATTGCAGGAGGCGCGCCCGAGACCACCTTGCCGGACCCGGCCACTACTCCGCAAAGCAGCCCCCAGCGCAGCCCCCAGCGTAAGTACTTGGTTTCTTTTCCGCTGTTAGCTGTGCATAAGTTCCCTTTCTTTGCTATCAATTGAATATTTGTTTGTGCAGGAGCAGAACAACTTCACCAGGAGGGCCTGGAAATCCCTTCCGACTCGTCGTCCGCTTCGACTACGCCGCCAAGGGCTGACTCCCCGGCAAGGGAGCACTCTCCAGCAAAGGAGGAGTCTCCGGCAAGGGACAGCGCCAACGATCCCCCGGTGGTGGAGCCCATGACTGTGGACCCCAACATAGGTAATCTTTCTTGCCTGAAACTTCCCTTGAGTTTTTCTTCTTCTGATTTCTCTTTTTGATCATTTGCTTGACTTTTCTCCCTCTTCCGGCCCTTAGATCCGCCTTCCACGGAGCCAATGGAGACCGAGGCCACCAGCGAGGGGGACGCGCGCGGCAACACTGACGACGTTGCCGCCAGCGAAAAGGAGGCCGGCGCTGACGATCCCGCCGACGAGGAGGCCGCCAAGGCTGCTGGCGCAGAAGCAGGCGAGGGGTCTGGCGGTCGCACTGACGACCCTGAGGGTGCAGGAGCACAAGGCGCTACACCGAGCGCCGATCCCTCTGCCGCTGATGCAGCGCCAGGCTCCGAAGAGCCCCAGCCTGGCGCCTACTTGAAGGCCGGCGACGGCGTCTTCATCAAGCTTCCCTGGGCGTCAAGCTCCAGGGCGCTGGTCGAGGGAGAGGCTTTTGACGGAGAAGTGCTCGCCTCTGCCGGGCTGACAGTAGTTGACGCGCCAAGCAGCAGCACCGGTGAGTCTGAGGAGGAGCAGCTGCTCCGAAAGTTGGTGTCGCTCTACCGTGCCCGACAAGCAAAGCTGGAGTCTCGGGAAGCGCTTGTCGCGCAGGCGGGAGTGGACATAGAGAAGCATGCGGAGGAGCTCCAGAGCCGCAACCAAGAGGCCCTCTGGTCCATCACGGAGGAGAGGGCGCAGCTTGCCGAGGCACGGAAGGCCTTTCTCCTCGAGAAGGCCGAAGCCGAAGAGCAGCAGCGGCTTGCCGCCGAGGATATGTTCGTGCGAGAAGGCGAGCTGACGCAGCGGAAGGTTAACTTGGACAGCTATGAGGAGGAGCTTGCCGCGTGCGAGCAATCACTTGGCGGGGCACTCAAGGAAGCGAAGGACGCTGTCGCCGCTGCCGAGGCCGCCAAGAAGGAACTGGAAGCGAAGATGACGCAGCTAGAGGCTGATCTGAAGAGGAAGGATGAGGAGCTTGCCGCGCTCCAGCACAAGCGCGAGAAGGATGCCCTCGCTCATGGTGATCTGCAAGTTCAACTCGCCGATAAGGGCAAGGAACTGAACGCCGCCAAAGATTCAAATGCTGATCTGGAGCTGAAGCTGGCCACGCTGACTGAGACGCTGGACGGCGCCAAGAAGCAAGAAGAGGACTTGAAGGGAGAGATCAAGGCCAATGAAGAGCTGCTAACGAGGGCCGCCGAGACTCAAAACACCTTCAGGGCTACGGTGGAGCTCTGGACAGAAGGCCTCGTCAACATTGCTGCAGTCATCGACGAGGAGCTGGCGCAGCTGGGGATGGAGGGCCTCGGGTACTCCTCCGACAAGAACCTCCAACCCAGCGCCAAGCTCACTCTGTTCTTCAAGGGCATGGCGACGGGCCTCCAGCAACTCCGGGAAAGGATCCCCAAGCAGCTGGCCGACGAGTCGCGCACGATCTGCGCCAGAGTTCTGGAGAAGGTGCTGGTGAAGGTGGCGTTCCGCAACCCCGGCCTCAACCTCACCAACGTCCTCAAGAAGCTATCGGCGGACGCTGATCTTGACACGCTCAAGGCCCTTGTTGCACCCATTGTGGACAAGGTGAACGAAGTCAAGAGAGTTGACGGCGGTTGTGTGGACTAGACCGCTCGTTTCTTCCTTTGCTTGCCGCTGCTAGACATGTTATGGGAACAACCCATTAGAGCGTGGCAAGTTATTTGTGTAATATAACTTTATCTTGGGCAGTATTTGCTATGTTATTTCCTTTACTTGATTCCTTCCTTTGTATGCTTTTACCCTACGCTTTTAGGGGACTTGCCGGCGCAGGCACCTTTGCCGTGAGCGCTGAGTGCGGAACGTCAGCAACCTGCTGGCGGTGCTGCCTCCGGCAAGAAACCTTGTCGCAACTAATTGCAGCACACTTAAGTTGTTGAGCGGACTCGAAACAAAGTAAGGGCGTAGCTAGCTACGAGTTGGTTCCTCCGCGCACAGGTTTTCCATATAAAGCACGGTCGTTCAAGGAAGATAACTTAAAAATTTAAAAAATGACTGCTCAAATTTTGGTAACTTAGCTTTCATATTGTCTGCTTCCCGGTAAGGCGAAACTTCCTTGAACGACGCCTAGTCCACACCATTATTTTCTCCTCTCCCCCCGGTGAACTTGTGGGCGAAGGAACCTTCATTTCTTGAGGAAAAGAAAGAAGAGAAAATAATGATATGGAGCCTTAAGGCTCGTTATTGCTTACCGGGGGTAAGTGCTGCACAAAGTGTCAGATAATACATGCAAAAAGAAAAAAGCATGAAATTTGACAAGATGTGCGGAGCATATGATCTTTATTTATGCACGGGATCTGCGCCCGGCTTTGTACAAAGGGTTACATGCAACAACGGCAAGGCTTGTACAAAAGGTGGTTGCCGGAACAGGTTCCGGCAACCGCGCCTTATGGGTAAAACTTATGAAGATGCTCAATGTTCCAGGAGTTGCTCACCGGAAAGCCATCTTCGGTCTCAAGGCGGACAGTGCCAGGCCTAGTGACTCGCTTTACCCGATAAGGGCCTTCCCACTTTGGCGTCAATTTGTTGGGATTCTTGGCGGATTGAATGCGCCGAAGAACAAGGTCGCTTTCCTCGAGACTTCTGGCATTAATTTTGTGGCTATGGTAGTGGCACAAAGCTTGCTGGTATCGAGCAGCTCGTACAGCGGCCTGAAGACGATCTTCCTCAAGGAGCAGCGCGTCATCTTGGCGCAGCTGCTCTTGCTCAAGCTCATCATAAGCAAGCACTCGAGGCGATCCGTATACGAGTTCCGTGGGGAGAATTGCCTCTGCTCCATAGACTAGAGCGAAAGGTGTCTGGCCAGTGGCTCGATTTGGCGTCGTCCTGATCGACCAAAGAACCACCGGCAGCTCCTCGATCCAGTTCTTTCCGCACTTGTGCAGCCTGTCGAAAGTTCTAGTCTTGAGCCCGCGCAACACTTCAGCATTTTCCCTCTCCGCTTGACCGTTGCTTCTCGGGTGAGCAACAGAAGCGAAGCAGACCTTGGCGCCAAGGTCTTGGACGTACTGCATGAAGGTGCGGCTCGTGAATTGCGTGTCGTTGTCGGTGATGATCCTGCTAGGGACTCCGAAACGGCAAACAATTGACTTGAAGAACTTGACTGCTGATTGTGCTGTCACCTTCCTCACTGCTTCCACCTCCGGCCACTTTGTGAACTTGTCGATTGCAATGTACAAGTACTCAAAGCCCCCGACAGCTCGGGGGAAGGGGCCGAGGATGTCGAGCCCCCAGACCGAAAATGGCCAGGATAAAGGGATCATCTGGAGAGCTTGAGCTGGCTGGTGTATCTGTTTGGAATGGAACTGGCACGCTTCACACCTGGTTACTTGTGCAGTTTCATCTTGGAGGGCTGTGGGCCAAAAGAAACCTTGCTGGAATGCTTTGCCGGCCAGTGCTCTTGCGCCAATGTGGTGGCCACATATGCCTCCATGTATCTCCGCCAACAGCTCCTGTCCATCTTCCCGGGGAATGCACTTCAATTTCACTCCGTTGAATCTTCTTCTGTACAGTATGTCATCGACAAACTGGTACATACTTGATTGCCGGGCTACTCTCTCTGCTTCTTCTTGCTCTTCGGGAAGTTCTCCTGTTTGAAGGAAACAGACGATCTGCTGTGCCCATGCTGGAGCTTGAGGCTCGACAACAAGGACTAAAGGCACATATGCTGCTGCGGGAACATCCTCTTCTATGGTAAGAACCTGCGGCTCAGCCGGAGCGTGATGTTCCCCGGCAAGCTTGTCGGAGCAAAACTTGTCGGGAGCGTCTGCTTCAATGGAGCAAACCCTAGGGCTTGTCGGAGCAGATCGCTCCTCAGCACTCTTGGTGTTGATCTTGGAGACTTTCTTGGCGGCGGCTTTGGGGAGCTCTGCCGGAAAGTAGTCACCGGAAACCAACTTCCTTTTCTTGCTCTGTCCAGTTGATGGTGTTACAAATGGTTGAGTCATCCTGAGCACAAAGATCCCTGGTTCCACAGGTAACTTAAGTGCGGCGCACTTTGACAGGCCATCTGCAATGTCGTTCTGAGCTCTCGGAACATGTTCCATCTGTAGGCCGTCAAAGTGTTCTTCCAACTTCCTCACTTCATCAATGTAAGCTTCCATCAACGGACTCTGATAATCTTTGTTCACTTGGCGGACGACAAGCTGCGAGTCACCCCTGACAATGAGCTTCTTGATCCCAAGGTCTGCAGCAATCCTGAGTCCGGCAAGCAGGCCCTCATACTCTGCAGTATTGTTTGTCGCTTGCTCCTTGGGGAAGTGCATCTGGACCACGTACTTGAGGTGCTCTCCGGTGGGTGCGACAAGTAACACGCCCGCACCAGCACCTTGCAGCGAAAAGGCACCATCGAAGTACATGACCCATTCTTTGTTTGCCTCCTTGACGGGGATGCCCGTCTCCGGAATTTCTTCATTAGGTGTTGGCATCCATTCCGCTATGAACTCTGCCAATGCTCGGCTCTGGATAGATGAAGTACTCTCAAACTTGAGGCTAAAGCTTGACAGTTCCAGTGCCCACTCGACAATCCTTCCTGTTGCTTCTGGATTCTGCAATATCCTCTTCAACGGAAAGCGAGTGACAACTGTGATCTCATATGCTTGAAAGTAATGGCGCAGCTTCCTCGAGGTCATGAGGAGGCCGAAAAGCAACTTCTGCACACCAGAGTACCTTGACCTAGCCCCCTGCAGAAGGGAGCTAACAAAGTAGACTGGGTGCTGCACCATCTTCTTCTGCTTCTCTTCTTGTGGCTGTACAGATACATCCTTGTTGGGACCAGAGCTTGTCGGGGAAGCCCCCTGCTTGTCGCTGGACGCGCTTGCCGCGGTTGCTGGCTCATCATCTACCTCCCTTTCCGCTACTAACGCAGCACTAACCACTTGATTGGTTGCCGCTAGATATAGCAGCACCTTCTCTTGTGGCTTAGGTGCGACAAGTATTGGAGTGGAGGACAGGTATCTCTTCAAGTCCTGGAGCGTAGCCTCCGCTTCTGGAGTCCATTTCATTGGACCAGCCTTTTTCAATATTTTGAAAAATGGCAGGGCGCGCTCCGCGGACTTAGAGATGAACCTGCTGAGAGCAGCTACGCAGCCGGCAAGCCTTCGCACATCCTTGACGCGCTTCGGTGCTTCAATCTGCTCCATGGCCTTGATCTTGTCGGGATTGGCTTCAATCCCCCGCTGAGATACAAAGAACCCGAGAAGCTTGCCGGAGGGGACTCCAAACACACACTTATCGGGGTTCAACTTGAGATTGATCTTGCGCAAATTTGCAAAGGTCTCGTCCAAATCTTGGATCAGAGTTGCTTTGTCCTTGCTTTTGACCACTATGTCATCCATGTAAGCTTCTACATTTTTGTGCAACTGTGGCTCAAAAGCTTCGTGAACAACCCTTGCAAATGTTGAACCGGCATTCTTTAGTCCGAAAGGCATCCATACATAACAGTAGGTGCCACATGGAGTAATGAATGCGGTTTTCTCCTCATCCTCTTCTGCCATGAAGATCTGATGATATCCTGAATATGCGTCAAGAAACGAAAGCAAATCACATCCGGCCGTGGAGTCAACAACCCTTGCAAATGTTGAACCAGCATTCTTTAGTCCGAAAGGCATCCGTTCAAAACAGTAGGTGCCACATGGAGTAATGAATGCGGTTTTCTCCTCATCCTCTTCTGCCATGAAGATCTGATGATATCCTGAATATGCGTCAAGAAACAAAAGCAAATCACATCCGGCCATGGAGTCGACAATCTGGTCAATGCGCGGCAAGGGAAATGGGTCTTTGGGACAAGCTTTATTAACATCAGTGAAGTCAATACAAAGCCTCCATTTCCCATTCGCCTTGCGCACGACTACAGGATTGGCCAGCCACGTAGGATGGAGCACTCCTCTGACAAGGCCTGCTGCTTCCAACTTCTTGATCTCTTCTGCAATGAATTCTTGACGCTCCACTGCTTGTTTCCTAACTCTCTGCTTGACGGGCCGCGTGTGAGGGCAGACGACAAGGTGGTGCTCAATTACTTTCCTGGGAACACCGGGGATATCAGACGGTTGCCATGCAAACATGTCGACATTCGCCCGCAGGAAAGCAACGAGCGCGCTTTCCTATTTAGGGTCAAGCGTGGCACTGATGGTGAAGGTACCACCAGTGTCGTCCTCCTTGGCGGCCACTTTTTTGGTTTCTGGTGAAGCTGTCTTTGCCTTCTTACACTTGCCGGTGGAGCTCGATGGTGCGTCCTCAACGGTAGTGCAGCACTCCGAAGAGGTGCGCTTGCCGGAGTGGGCATCAGAGCTCTTGCCGGACTTGGTCTTCTTCTTCCCCCCGGGAGCTTCAGCGGCAAGTGGCTTGCGTTCTGCTGCGGCTGCTGCTTCTCGGTAGATCATGTCGGTGCAGATAAGGGCATCCTTCTTGTCACCAGGGACAGAAATGACACTTATCGGACCAGGCATCTTGAGCACGTTGTATGCATAGTGAGAGGCTGCCATGAACTTGGCCAGTGCTGGACGGCCAAGTATTCCATTGTAGAGTAATGGAAAATCAGTGACGTCAAAAGTGACCCTCTCAGTCCTGAAGTTTAGCTCACTGCCGAATGTTACTGGCAACGTGATCTTCCCCTTCGGCTTGCTCGTTCCCTGGTTGATTCCTTGGAAAGTGCCGGTCTCTTCGAGCTCGCTGTCGGGGATCTAGAGCTTCTTGAGTACCGCGGAGGAGATCAGATTCAAGCCGGCCCCACCGTCAACCAGCATCTTTGTGACCTTGAGGTTGCGGATAGTTGGTGAAACCAACATCGGCAAGCACCCGACCGCGGTTATGCGATCAGGGTGATCCTCCACATCAAAGATGATAGGCGTGCTGGACCACTTCAGAGGCTTGCGTGACTCAACTGATGATTCTGTTGCATTAACTTCCCGCACCCACTGTTTGAGATGGCGGTGCGAAGTATGCAGAGAAGCACCGCCGTCGACGCACAAAACCTCTGTTGCTTTCTAGAACTCCTGCTCGTCGGCCTCATCCTCATCCATCTCTTCATCTTCGTCTTCGTCTTCATCCTTGTCGCAGCCACGGGGAGGCCTGTCTCCTTGCCGCTGCTTGGCCTTGCCGCGGCGCCCTCCCCGGCTGGGACGCTTCTTGCCGGATCCTCCACCATCTTCTTGTGCCTTCTCCTTGTCGCGTCGCTCGTATTCAGCTTTCTGCAGCTCAACAAGCTGCTCAACTTTCTTGCAGGTCTGGAGATCATGGCCCTTGGTGCGGTGGATCTTGCAGTACTGCTTGCCGGAGCCATCCTGCTTGTCGGCGGCCACTACGGCCTCGCTGGAGTTACTAGCTTTGGCCTTCTCGGCGCCACCTCCGTTGCCGGACTGCTCGACGACTAGCACATCCTTTGCTTTCCTTTTTCTGTTGTTCTGCCGCCGGTTTTTCCTTGCCGGGGCGGCATCCTCACTATCAGACCCTTCTGCTCCTGCATTCTCTCCGGGGAGTTTCCTCCCCTCTTCAGCACGTGCACACTTGTCGGCCAGGGCATATAGCTCACTGACGTCTCTAATCTTGCACATCGCCATCTCCTCCCTCATCCTGCGATTTCGCACGTTCTGATGAAATGCGCTGATGACCGCGGCAGGGTGGACGTCTGGGATGTTGCGCTGCACTTGGCTGAATCTCTAAATGTACTTGCGCAGGGGCTCTCCTTCCTTCTGGGCGAGCAGATGAAGATCGCTCTCCTGGCCATGGGGCTTGTGGCCGCATGTGAAGGCGCCGACAAACTGATGGCACAGATCTGCCCATGAGGAGATGGAGTTGTCCCGCAAGTGCATGAGCCAAGATCTGACGTTGGGCTTGAGCACCAGCGGGAAGTAGTTGGCGAGGATCTTCTCATCGTGCCCCCCGGCAGCCTGCACCGCGATGGTGTAGACGCCGAGGAACTCCGACGGGTGCAACCTGCCGTCGTACTTCTTGGGTACATCTGGCTTGAAGTTCTTGGTACTGGGCCACTGGACTTGCCGCAGCTCACGAGTAAATGCAGGGCAACCTACCGCGTACGGCAAATAGCCTGGTTCCCCCGGCGCATGCATGTCGACAGTGGGCCCAGCGCGCTGGTTTGATTGACACCGCGCTTCTCTTCGACGCTCGATTCGAGTACGAGCATCCTCTTGCTATCATTCTCGAAGAACTTGGCGCTGATCACGACGAACTCGTGGATCTGACGACGTCGTGGAGTCGGTGTCGAGGTTGACCCAGCGAGTCGGCGATCTTGGCCTTTGGGGTGGGGACTGCGCGGTGGTTGCGCCCCCACCGGTCTTGTCGCCATCGGCCCGCGCCTGGGCGTCTTGCCGCGGCTTCGAAGTGGTCGGTTGCCGGGGAGTGTCGCCGTTGGCGAAGCCGATGAGGCTCTGAATGGTGTCCCTCCAGTCGTCGATCTTGTCTGGCGCTGGAGGGTAATCTAGAAGCAGTTGAGCTTGGGCCAACGCTTCTTCTGGAGTCTTGGGTGGCGGCGGCGAACGGCGCGAGGATCGAGATATGCTCGCACTTCTAACAATGTTAGAAGGAGCAGCATCTCGCCCAAGCGACCGCGCCGCGCTCGTGCAAGCATGTTGACGTGCATGCTGATCTTGAGCGTCCCGAGATCCACCAGCTTGGCCTTGACCCAACGAACGTATGGTACCGCGCGTACCATGACGTTGTCGGTCCCGCGCCTCCTGAGAGGGGCGCGGTGCATGTACGGACGCCGAGGTCTATGCAGCCTTGTCCTTGGACTTGGCAGCATCGTGAGCTCCCTCGTCAGCGCCTGTTCCATCACCGGCGTCTACACCACCACCCGTTTGCTCCGGTGGCGGCGGGATCAACGCGGACGGACCAGCCACCTCCGAAGCCTTCCTCTTCGGTGGCATGTCGATGAAGATGATGAAGATGTGGCTCGCGTGAACGCCGGATCAGGTTCACGCAACCTCGACGCCCCCCTACCTGGCGCGCCAAAGATGTCGTGGGAAATGAACACCTATGGGGTAGGGCCCCTTCTCGGTCCGGAAGGGAGTAGAGGACGCACGAAGAGCAAATCAAGGCGAAGCACGCGAGGGATTTTACCCAGCTTCGGAGCTCTCCGGAGAGATAAAACTCCTACTGCTGCTTTGTGGTGGTATTACGTTCTTGCTCGAGAGTGTGAGTGTTCTGTAGTTTCGAATGAGTCAAACCCCCTCTACGTTGCGCATGGGCCTCCTTTTATAGGCTAAAGGGGTCACCGACAGGTGGCAACGCAGACAGGGGTACAAATGTAAAAGGTGGGGTTGGTACAACTGCCTCTACAGTGCACCCTACCTAACTCTGATGGCAGGGGACAAGTGCATTTAATGCCCGTCCGCGTCGCCCAACAGTACAGAAAAGCGACCATTAGGGGCGCCACCGTTCGCCACGATGGCCTTCTCGTCATCCCCACTCGCCACCTCGCACCGCTTGGCTGCACAGCTTCCCGCCACGTGTGCCTGGAACGATCCTGCGGCGACATGTCATCGGATGCGCTGGAGCGTGGGCATAGAGTGGTGGCTTCGCCGCGGCAAGTGCTTTGCCGCGGTCGTTGTCTTGTCGCGCCCTATAGCTTGTCGCTCGCCGGGACTTGCCGGGATGCGCGGCGCGTCGCGGCAAGTTCCTTGAAATGTCTCGGTTGGCCTTCCCGGCAAGCTCCTCTTGCCGGGGCCTTGTCCTTCCCGGCAAGCTCCTCTTGCCGGGGCCTTGTCTTCTTAGTTAAAACACTTTGTTCTTGAATGTCTCCAATAGGAACTACGGAGGATCTTGGCGGGCACCCGGCAAGCCTTGCCGCGGGGCGCTGCGACTGCCCGTGCACAAGTTCGGGATACTAAGGTACCCCTACTTTAGTACACCGACAACCAGATAGTAGACAGATAGTACAGATTGATGCCCCAATATGTACCCCACAACCATTTAAAAACTCAAGTCTCAGCATTAGTTTGGACCTGACTCGAAGTCTAATAGGTGAACACGATGATAATGTAACATGTCATGATATTAAGCGATCCATAACGTAAGCAGACACAGAAGAGTGCGACCTCTCTTGCGGACCCGTGTAGTCCTCAAGGTCATCTGCTCAGTTGATGATGGTAATGCAGTTGTCGTGGCTGCCGGCGGCGGGGAAGAAGATCTGAGGCGGCGAAAGACAGTCTGGAGAGCGGATCCCTGCTGTGGTGAACCCTTCTGTCGTTGGAGCAGCTGAGCTGGGGTGGAACACAGTGCCGCGGGAGCAGGACAAACCACACAAGGTTTTCTTTGACACATAACTGTAACAGAAGTAATTTAGTAAGGGCTTGTTTGAATTTGAGGATTCTAACAATGCAAGGATAGGAAATAGATAGGAATAGGATAGGAATGCACGTGCAAAACAGAGAATTTAAAAACACAGGATTTCTGCCAATCTGGGTGTTTGATTCACAACAATTGGAAGATCACAGGATGCAATAAAGCATGGTGAGATTATGTCAAACCACAAGAAAATGTACGGTTATAATGCTATTATGCTACTGTCTCTTAGTCTTGTGCTTGATGAATAGGAATATGAAAAGGAGGAGAAGTGGAAATTAGAATTCCTATGGTTTTTCTTTCAAGGAGACACTAAAGGAACAAATCCTATAATTTTCCTTTGCTGCATTCCTTTGCACCAAATTCATGAAAAGTAGTACCATAGGAAACTTTCCAATTCCTATCATTCACTTTTCCTTTCAAGCACTAGGGATTCTAGTAGGCAGGCTTGAGCAAGGAAAATCCTACACTAAGAAAATGTTTTTGTGCTACTTCTATTACTTTGGACCCAGGCCACTGCCATACTAGCTCAACTCCCAGGCCCATCGACAAATGCACAGCTCAAACGCGCAGAGATAAATAATGATGGCGTTCAAGAGAGTCCATCACGGATAGCTAAGTTGCCTGGTACCTCACTGCTTTTCATATAGTAGGATAAAATAATCGTATTTCCCGTTAATACGAGTGCTCAGTGGACAATATATATAACATGTAGAGTCAAAAAGAGATGCAACAAGTGTACAACCTCTTTGGCGAAGCCATGTCGATCTCAGCGTGATTGGGTTGGCCGATGAGGATGCTCCGGCTGACTTTGCTGTCGGAGGAGGGGAAGAAGATCTTAGGCGTCTAGAGATGGAGCCCAAGGTACTGCTCCGCTGTGATGGAGGGTTTCGTCGTTGGAGCAGCTCCGGTGAGTTGTACGACGCCGAGGCTGAAGCAGGACAAGAGAGACAACGAACAACGTTAACCTGAGTGGAATTCTAATAGCATCTCCAATACATTACGTAAAATACATAACCACAAAGTGCTAGATGTAAAATACATCAGCCACTCATCTCTGAACTTAACTATCAAAACTGAACTTAACTGTCGAAACTGAACTTAACTGTCAAAACTGAACCTAACTGTCGAAACTGAATTTTGCTGTCGAAACTGAATTTTGCTGTCGAAACTGAATGCACTAGCAAGGTGAGGCTACACGTCCGTCGACTGACTTTTTCATCTCTGGTCAGTCAATTTTGCAGCCGTTGGATACGAAATAAAGGGCCTGCGGTTCATCTTCAACCTCCACCCCCCTGAGGCGCCAGCTACCACCGGCCAAACAGCAGCCCCCCCGCCCGCGGCCGGCGGTGCGCCATCCCGTCCTCCCCGAAAACACACCCCACCGCCGGTCCACCACCGCCCCGGCCA
>NC_041381.1:354966343-354975193 GCF_002162155.2 Triticum dicoccoides | reverse complement strand
CCGGCGATCCCCACGCCACCGCCCCGCCAACACCCCGCCACCACCGGCGACCACCGCCCCCATCCTGAACCCTAAGATAGATAGTGGGGTACCTCTCCGGCGAGCCCCCCTCCCCGCTGCGACTAGTTCTTCCTTCACCCCGGCAAGCCCACCCCTTGAAAATCGACTGACCCAAAAGTCGATTCAGTCGACTGAAGTGTAGCCAAACCGGAGCAGCATCGCAAGCAAGAGCAAGAGCAAGAGCAGTAGTGTGAGCAAGAGCAATAGCAAGAGCAGACCAGGCAGGGGACCGAGAGCAAGAGCAGAGCAGCAGCGCAAGTGAGAGCTAAAGTAGCAGCAGCTCCTACTGATGTGGACGTTGCCATCGAGGAAGTTGTCAGAGCACAATGCGACAAAGATATATCTTAAATATTTCGGGCTAACAAGGCACGGGTTGAAGAAGCGGGAGTTTCGCAGCATGATAGAGAGAGACGCTAGCTTCAATTTTCGGTATAACAAGGCGCGGCTTGAAATTTCAGAAGAACAAGCTTAACGTGTACCCAAAAAAGACAATTTGCACCTCAACACGCACAACACACACACAAACACCATTTAGACTAGAGTAAGGTACACGTGAATTTCACGCATGAGATTTGGCAACCAAATTATGAATAAATACCACATTATAGCATGCAGGCTTTGAGTCATATATGCATGATGTATATGTTCGTTTAATTCTTATGTTTCATTTCATTCGAAATCATCTAGTTTTTATAAGAAAGCTAATCTATATTAAGATTCATGGAATTGTGCGTTGTAAGACATAAAGTAAAAACAAATAATGGCAAATTATGTAGAAAAACATTTGGGCAATTCTGATATGGAAGATTCTAGAACAAATAAGAAGTGCTTGTTTTTTGATGTTTGTGCATTATGCTTAAGTTCAACCATGGAGTCTTCTAGATTATACATGTGGCGAAATCTGGTGGAATCTAGATGATATCCAACGGCCAATAGTGCTCAAATTTTCCATCTTTGGACCATCAGATTCGCCTCATCCAATGACCATCTTTCAAAGTTAAAGTTACCCGCACACAATATAAAAAATATATAATATAATATATATAGGGGTGTAGATATAGATATGTGATGCGAAAGTTACCCATCATCTTCAATTAGAATAGTGTGTCCATGCACGGATGCGACGTGGGCAAATGATGTCTACCATCGGTATCTCAAATTCAAATCAGTCTGACCTTGTTCAATGTGTATACATTACAACATGCTCGTTTCCAAACCACACCGCGCAGATCTCTGTTATATTCATGCATGCATGGGTTTCAAACATCAGGATCTCTTATTCAAATATTTGAATTCAACTTTACATTGATTATGACCTCACCTATCTTTTACACCCACACAGTAATCTTCTCTTTATAATTGTACCACTAACTTTCTCTCGTGCATGCATGCACACACACTACCAGTCGGCATTATCCATCGCACGCATGCAATCTTTTTCTTCAGGTCGGTCTCCTATGAAGGCACACACCCACACACATCCCCCTCTCCATCATATCGGGCATTCTTTATCTCTCACGCGTGCATGCGCAACGATCGATGTTCCTCTATGTATGTGTATATATAGCTAGGTCTTTCATAGTTTTCCACACAAACCGATCAATCGATATATCCAGTGAGGTCTCACCCTCTTTCCCACATCCACATCAATCAATCTATACCTCTCAATATAGGATTAACACATATAGCTAATACACCCACATTAATTATATATCCAACGTCCTCCTCTCATCATCCTTGCCTTCCGCTTCATCTCTCAGACGCATGCACAATGGCGAAGACAGGGGCAGTAAGGGCCCTGCCCCCCCTAACATCACTATATATCGAGGCTAATATGAATGTGATCATTAGACAATTGCTGCTAAAAAAGGTTTAATTTCATGAATTGACCCTCCTCATAAAGGATTAGCAATGCTTGGCCCCCTAGCTCATTTATTTTTCATGGCTCCGCCACTGCGTGCAATAGCGCACGTGTTCGCCCCCTCTCTCTAAATATCGGTATCGCACTTGTGCATTCCTTCATAGTCTCCCTCCACTCGGCCCCTCGCACCATCTTCTAGCCCCCCACCGGATTTTGCCACATGTACAATCTAGCAGACTCCATGGTTGAACTTAAGCATAATGCACAAACCTCAAAACAACAATGGTTCTCTTTTGTTCTAGAATCTTCCGTATCATAACTGCCCAAACTTTTTTTCTAGTTGAATTGCCATTATTTGTTTTTACTTTATGCTTTACAACACACAATTCCATGAATCATAAAATAGATTAAGGTCTTCTTTGATTCAAAGGATTCTCAAAGGAATTTTGGAGGATTCTAATCATTAGGAATTTTTCCTATCTTGGTTGTTTGATTCGTAGGATTGTAAACCATAGGAATTTTTCCATATGATTCATTTGCACTAGATTTCATAGGAAACATCCCATCCACTCAAACCTATTTGAAAGAATTCTGTGTTTTTTCTATGCACAATCAAACACTCGTACAATCCTGTAGGATTCAAGACGACATTCCACTATAATCCCATGTTTTTCCTATTCCCGCGTTCTTAGCTTTTTTATAAAAACTAATTGATTTTGAATGAGATGAACTATAAGAATTAAATGAAGGGCTACATCACGCATATATGACTCAGAGCTTACATGCTATAGTGTGGTATTTATTCATAATTTGGTTGCAAAATCTGATGCGTGCAATGCACGTGTACCTCACTAGTACTTCGAGTATGTGCAAAACACGTAAATTAGAATACCAATGGCATGCTACACAGTGTCTCTCTTACAGTTCATGAAGCCACGTGGCACCTGTGGAGGCGTTGTCGCGACCTCCTTGTGTGGATTGATCACAGTAACGTGCTGCTGGTTCCAGAAGAATGTACTCGTCCTCCCTGAGCCATACTGGCGGTACATGCATGAAGCGAAGATGTGCACGCACGCCATGCACGCACTCATTCCCTCGCATGCACACGCGGGTACACAGGCGGATGCAATTTTGTACCAAAGATCCACCCCATGTGATAATTTGACGCGTATAAAGTTGTTCACTTCATTGATGGTTAATTAATACAGCGCATGCAAATTGAGTGGACGTGAGGGTGGAAGAAAGACATTATTACTCCACGGCGCGCATGCGAGTAGTTAAATCGTGGGTTGCAAGTAGTACTTCCATTGGTCTCCTTCGTATTTTGTGCCAATTTTTGACAGTAACATAATATGTACGCATTTGAGCAGTGTAGTACTTGAAATTTTTGTTCCGCTAAACTCATCGGGAGCCGTTTCGGGCCTCGAAACCAAAACCGTCAATTAATCTTTACCTTGTTCCCATCACATTCGAAAGCCTGCTCACACCTACTAGTATGTACCAAACCTGAACGTGTTCCCACTATGCAGGTATTAGTACTAGTGCCAGTACTTAGGTTATAAAAAGGAGAACTACCTAACCGAAAATTACTCTACCTTTCCTCCTCATAAGTGCTTCTTCTTCGTCCTTCATTGCCATGGCCGATGAGCAGAGCTCGAGGTCGAGAACTACTCGTAACAAGGGAGCGGCAACCAAGGCTGCGGAAAAAAAGAGGGCTCGCTGCCACACAGAGACCTCGAAAGATCTCTCACAGGCAGGCGATGGCTCCCAGAAGCGCCCTAGCCGCGGAGGCGAACATGCCGAGCCGGCAGAGCTAGAGTCGTTATCCCTCAACGGCATGCCCGATCAGCTCAATAAGCACCTCAATAAGCAGAAGGAGTTCATCCAAGGCTTGATGGAGTTGCTGAAGGAGACCCTCGACGACATGCCCGCTGAGCTCAATCAGCAGGGGGAGTTGTCCGCCGGCTTCGTGATGCTACTGAAGAAGAGCATTGCCTCGGAGAAAAAGGTGACCGGCGAAATCCTGCGACTTCAGGAGGACAAGGCGAAGCTCTGCCACGAGATCGACCTGTTGAAGGAGAAGAACGCCAGCTGGAAGAAGCTGCATGAGAATAGTAGTTCCTCGATGAAGATGCCGCAGGCCCTCATCATGGAATAGAAGGAGGAGTTGGCGAAGCTCCGCATCGAGCACCCGGCTGCTGCCAAGGTACGTAATGCGGCCGTGGAACAGATGATGAAGGCTCGCGTCGAGAAATCCCGCATCATGGACAGAATGAAGAAGATGGCGGAGGAGACGCGCAAGGAGATGGAGGTTGTGGAGGCGATGAAGAAGCAGTTATGACTCCGCAGTGAATTAGATCATTTCGGGTGATAATCTTCCTTCTTCTTTTGCTGTTGTGTTTCATCTTTTGCTTCGGCTGTTTCGCCCACGTGTCACGTTCTCTGCGAGGCATGAATAGAACAGTGGTTTTTGTTTTTTGAGGGAATGAATAGAACAATGCTAACAATGAGATGACTAGCAAATTAGATCATTTTTATCACCATATGGCACTTGGCTACCGTGTTTCGTGCTCCTCCGTCGCAGTACTACTCCAGTGAAAAACTTGAGTATACCGCACGATTCTTTGCTTCTCCTCGATCAGGTCGTCGGCGCATTTATACGAGCAGTCAAATCATAAGGCCCCGCCTTCCAGCAGTAATGAGCTGTCAAATCACAAAGGCCCTCGCCTCTCGTGAAACCGACCAAGCTAGACTTGTCGGATTTTGGGTTCCGGCAGACCCTTGAGGTTCGAACACTGGGGTGCGCGTGGAGATTTAACCCTCTACCGGCTTGCTCCTCGCTGAATCGCTAGGATCTAAACTACCAAACAGAACAACACAAGAGACACAAGATTTATACTGGTTCAGGCCACCATTGTGGTGTAATACCCTACTCCAGTGTGTGGTGTGGTGGATGGCCTCTTGGGCTGATGATGAACAATACAAGGAAGAACAGCCTCGCGAGGGTCTGTTCTTGGCTGGTGCTGCTTGGTTCTGGCTCTTGGATTCTCGATGCCTCTACCTTGGGGGTGGCTAGTCCTATTTATAGGCACAGGCCCTGGGCCTCTTCCCAAATATTGAGCGGGAAGGGCGCCAACAATTGGCGATTTTGGAGGGGAACATCCGGTACACTTATCCTGACTAAAGTTGGTCCTCGCCTGTCAAAGGCTCTGGTGGTGACGCCTGCTTGGGCTCCACAATGACTTCCTTCCGGCCGTTGGGCTAGTCTTGGTCTTGTTGCACCAAAATGGATGCCTTTGCTTGATGCTCTCGCCTGCGCTTGCCCCCTTTGCACCAAAGAGGAAGGGTGGACACTGCGCGGGCTGGCGCCCGACTGGCGCCCTTGGTCGTCATGGCTTGCGTCATGGACACCTCGCGAGGTACCCTGCCTTGAACTCTCCGCCTCCTCGTGAGCCAGCCTGATGAGGCCGTGCCTGAGGTAGCTCCTTGTCGTCCGCCCCGCGAGGCTTGGCCCCTCGCGAGGGTCTTTAGCTCGTGTAGATGAAGATGGGCTGTGCTGGGCCTCCCTTGAGCCACGCCGCAGGCCGCAGGCAGGCAAGTCTGGGGACCCCCGTTCCTAGAACGCTGACAGTAGCCCCCGGGCCCACGGCGCGCCCAGACTTGGCCGAGCAGAGAGGCGAAAGGGCAAGTGCGAAGCGTCGCGGGCCCTAACAGCCTGCGGCCATGGGCGCCGCGTGGCGGTTGATTGGACGTGGGCACCTCTGCAACTGCGCGAGTTGGTAAAGGAGCGGCACCTGCCCCTTGCCTCCCTTGCTTTCTCCAGTTGCTGCTTAGATCCCCTTTCTTGCGCCTCTCCTCCCCGCCTCCGAAATCTTCAGATCTACTCCGTCTGCATGCCCTAGCTAGACATGGCGCCTCGCCAAGCCCCGGTCGGAGCTTGGTACTCGTCTGCCTTGGACTCGCCGAACGTGTCGGAGGCGAGCCTTGCTCGGGTGCGCCAGATGGCGGTGGCGCAGGGCATCGACGGGGCGAAGGTGTTCAAGGACAGCTCTGCCGTCCCTGAAGGCCAAGGGAGCACCTTCTATCCGCTCTTCGTGAGCGCCATTGTCGCTGGTCTGGTGCCTCCCTTTTCTGAGTTCTTCTTCTCTGTCCTCCGCCACTATAACATTCAAGCTCTGCACCTCCATCCCAACTCCGTCCTTCTTCTTGCAATCTTTGCCTACTATTGTGAGGCTCACGTAGGGGTGAAACCCTCAGTGGCCTTGCTGCGCCACTACTTCTCCCTCCGGACCTCCCGTGGTTCCGTCTTTGCGTGGCCGAGCTTCGTCGCATACGGCCGCTCCATTGCCATTTCGAACCCTGGGAAAAGGATTGAGGGCTTCAGGAGGAAGTGGGTCTTGGTGGATGCTGGGCGCATCCACCCTCGGCTGATCCTGCCCACGGGGCACCCCGCGAGCTCCGACGACTGGTCCCGAGTGGTGCTTGTGGATCCCCACACGAAGCCGGTGTTGGAGAAGATGGACGCGGATCTGAGGCCGGCCAGTGTGGCGGCGGCGAAGCTGACCGGTGCATCGCTGCTGAGGGAATTCCTGGAGCACCAGCTGGCTCCGCTTTGTCAGTACTCACTTCCGATGTGGAGGCCTCACCCAAGCCCCGCGGTCTTGGCCGATGAGGATCTGGCTGCGGTCCTCCATTCCTTGGTTGGGGGCGACGTGGCGAGGCTGGAGGGTGCTCCTACGCCCCTGTTCCTCCGCGAGGACTGGGAGCAGGTAGTGGGGTCCATGCCCGTCTTCAACGGGGACGGGCCAGTGCCCGTGGAGGCTCCAGAGGACCTGGTGGACGTGTCCTCCAGCGACTCCAGCGAAGAGAAGGAAGAAGAGGAGCGGGAAGAGGGGGCTGACTCTAAGGCGGAGTCAAGGGCTCCCCCCCCTTCGACGCAGGTCCCGCGCTCTCGGCCTCTCTCTGAGTGATGATGACGAGGATGATGATGAGCATGGCGGCGGGAGCCTGCCTCCGATCCCGAAGAAGGACCGGACTGGGCTGATCCCTCGCGGGTCTGCCCCAGCCCCGAGAGGATCCACAGGCGCCCCTCCTGCTCCCGCGATCCTTGAAGCTGATCCTGGCAGCCGGCTCTCAGGCTTTAAGTACGGCCGGAGGCTGCTTGAGCCCGCAAGCGACGACCTTTAAGTGCTTGATTCCTGTCTTGGTTATTGCTTTGTTCCTGAGGCTTGACGCTCGTGTCTCCTGGCTAGGCTGGCGCCCACGGCAAAGAAGTCGAAGGGAGCTGCTGAGGTCCCATCCGTGGCAGCGCTTCTGCCCGAGAAAGAAGGCGACTGTGACGCACGGGCCTCTCCTACTCGGGCATCCTCGCGAGGCCTGGCTGAGCCTGCTGGGGCGATCTCAGCCCCCTTGGCCCAGGCTCCTCCTGAGGTGCCCTTACCTGACGCCGCCACCACAGCCATCGTGGCGCAGCTGGTTCCGCCTCAGGATACTGTGGTCACGCTGCCGTCTTCTCCTCCTACTCCACCGACTGCTGCTTCTCCGACTACTGTTCTGGATCGCGTCGTTGCCGGACTGGACAGTCTGCGGCAGGATCTTCTGGGCGCCGACCCTCGTCTAGTGGCCGGGCGCTTGGAGCTGGCTTCTGGCTGGATTCGCTCCGACGCTTCGATACGGGCAGCGCTGGTCCAGGCCTCGACGGCTTGCGACGACGAGAACCAGGCCGTCCTTGGGGCGAAGGTTGCCCGCAACACTGCCTTGGGGGAGGCAGCTAGTGCCTGAGGTCGCTGTGAGACGCTGGAGAGCGAGCTGAAGGGCCTGCAGAACCAGCTTGCCGAGGAGGCCCGCCTTCGCCAAGAGCAGGAGGAAAGCATGAAGGCTCGCGAGGCGGCCGTCAAGGACCTGGAGGCCAAGCTCAAGAGGCGTCGTGGCCGCCTAGGCAAGCTAGAGCAAGAGCTAGAGGCGAGGAAGGTTGAGCTGGAAGGCAATGCCTGGGTTCTCGCCGAGGATCACGTGGCCTTTGCGGATATGGAGGAGAAGGCTCGCACTTCATTGAAGACGCTTTATGATAGCAGCCTTGAGAGCCCGCTGGCCGGCGAGGAGGATGGCCCTGCCAAGCTGCTTCCCTTCCTGGTTCACTCCCTTGAAGATGTCACCCTTGGCCTTGGCCCTACGGCCAAGGCTGAGGCACGCGTCTTGTCTTCCGCAGCGCTGACGCGGGTCTTCACCCACATCTTCCTTCGTGACCCCAAAATCGACCTCGACAGCCTGCTAGAGCCAGTGAGCGTCGAGGGTGCCGCTGCTGCTACTGAGGCCGTGAAGGGCCATGCGGAGGCCCTGCTGGGGAAGTTCCGGGCCTTCAGCACAAAGCCGAAGCGGAGTGCTGCTGGCCCTGCTGCTCCACAAGGCGAACCTGCTCCGTGCAGCTCCGTCGTGGCTCCCGTCCTGCTTTTAATTCCTGCGCATGTACCATGCCTCGGGGAGGCGTTAAAACTTGCATTTGGTGCTGTGATAACAGTATGGACTGTAATATTTTCTTTTGAATTCCCTGAAATTTGCGCTATTCCTTCCTACTTGCTTATGTTCGACGCCGGCAGAGCCCGGCCCCGCGCATACCTCAGCCGCCATTGGCCCCGACCGGAAACTAGGACGGGACCAAGGAGTGAGGGGCTACGTGACAAGTTAGGCTCCTGAGTCGCGATGCTCAGGAGTCCCCCTTGGCGCTCGAACAGCAAGTAGGGAGGTGAGATGTGGGTGGATCTGCCGTTCTACGTCTGTAGAGCACGGCCCCGCGCATACCTCAACCGCCGTTAGCCTTTCGGAACTAAGAAGTGAGGGGCTACATGACCAGTTAGGCTCCTGAGTCGCGATGCTCAGGAGTCCCCCTTGACGCTCAAACGGCCTTCGTACATTGGCTCCGCTCGGGGAGG
>NC_041381.1:354867364-354966141 GCF_002162155.2 Triticum dicoccoides | reverse complement strand
GGCGTGACCCAGGCGCAGCCCCCCTGCCCAGCCCCTTCGTGCGGCTCTCCCGAGGGGAGGCGTTGCGTTGAGGCCAGACACTAAGCTCCGGGCTCCCTAAGGTTGATGGGGCCCGGGGGCCACCCTCCGTTGTTTATCACCAGCGCGGAGCATAGCGCTTCCGTATGCGTACGGGCATAGCCGCTCCTCGGCAGTGTCGTCAGCCAGTGCGGAGCATGGTGCTTCCACTGGTGTGTGGGAGGGGGCTCCCCTCCGGGAGGAGCCCCCGGGGCGTATACAGCCCCACCCTGACACGTGGCTGGCACGGTAGGGCTTGACGAGGTGTATCTGGGCACCCGTGGGCCAGCGCGGGACTCACGGGGCCCTACCTCAAGGCGGGTTGCGCCTAGCTCTGGGCCTTATCTTGGAGTGTGTTCCTGCAAATTTGGCCAGATGCCGGTGACAGGAAGGCGGACCTGCCCAATCGGGACCGTGGAGCCGTCGGTGACTCCGGAGAAGGGCTTGGTTGGCTGAAGCTGACTGTAGGGCACTTGGAGATTGTTGAACGTTTCCACGGACAGGACATTGAGCCCTTCTCCGCCGTCGATGAGGGTCCTGGTGACTAGCACGTTGCTGATGATTGGGGAACAAAGCTTCGGGAGGACTCCGGTTGTGGCCGCGCACTTGAGCTGATTCACTAAGATGAACGTGATGGCGCATGCCGACCACCTGAGAGGGCGCGTGGCCTCGAGCTTGGGGAGGACTGCATTCACTTCGCGAGCGAACTACTTGAAGATGCATGGAGAGGCTGGGGCTTGAGCTCCGCCTAGGATGCAGGCGATTGCACGCGGTTCCTGGAAGCCCCCAGCCCCCTCATCCTGATGACGGTCTTCATTTCTCCTTGGCTGCGGAGGCAGCGGAGGGAGGCCCGCGTTCCCTTGCGGGCAATCCTCGCGAGGCTGATCCCTCCAGCCTCCCTCGCGAGGCGGGTCATGCCAGCGATCCTCGCAAGGTTGGTCGCGCCACCCTTGGCGTGGGCTGCGGTCTTCCCAACGTCCCGCGTTCCTTCCTCCTCCTCGACCATAGCCCTGGTCGTTGCGGTCAGGACGTCTGCCGACCCTTCCTTCACACACGGCCCGGCGCTCTTAGCATTCATTGGTGTTGTGGGTGTGGAGGTCGTGGTACACGCAGTACCGACTGCCCTTGGAGGATTCGGGCTGATCTCTGCCCCACTTGGTGTCTGGCTCTGCCGCGAGTACGGCAGCCCCCTTGCGCTTCACGTCCTTGGTCTTGGGCTTCTTCTCTTCTGGGTCCGCCGCAGGCAGCTCGAGGAGGGAGAGGCGTCCCTCCTCAGCCCTGGTGCACTTGGTCGCCAAGTTGAACAGCTCCAAGGAGGTGCACAGGTCTTCATGCATCGCTAGCTCCTCCTTCATCTTGACGTCGCGCACATCGTCGGAGAATGCTGAGATGATGGCCTCCTCCGTCACCTTGGGGATCTTGAGGCGCGCGTTGTTGAAGCGCTGGATGTACTTCTTATCAGGACCCCGACTCAATGCCACATCGATCTAGCATGTAACACCTCATATCACTTTGCGGCCTCAAGCACGGTATTCCCACGGGTGTCGCCTTACCTTTGACCGGGATCGTTTGCGCCTTTTGGCACACGTATATGATAGTGTCGCTAGCATCCATATGATAAGGAGCCCGGGCTGACATGGCTAGTCGTAAACCCAAAGTGGCACAAACTTACAGGGACAGGCATCCATGACCCAGCATCGAACGTGTCGGTCATCAGCGAGTGAATCCAGGCTGTAGCACTGGGCTAGCAGGACTCTGGTGAACCGGGCTGTAGAGGGCTAACAGGACTCCGGTATTCATCGCGTGACATTTCCCCGAGGGGACAGACATAGGAGCGAAGAAGGACACATGCCGGCCAGCCTAAGTGTTCCGGAGCAGTAGCAAGCTACCATGGCTCGGTGGAAACACTAGGAGACATTTCCCGGTAAGAGAGGCTACTAAGGATAAACAACTAGATAGTCAGATCCCACACATACCAAGCATTTCAATAACATACACACAATATGCTCGATATGTGCAAATACAACATGGCATCACAACATGACTCTACAACTCAAGTATTTTATTCAATAGGCTCCGAGGAGCGAGATATTACAAACATGGGTCTCATGACCCAACATTCAGAGCATACAAGTCAAAGCACAAGCGGAAGCTTAACATGTCTGAGTACAGACATCTACAAATGAAAAAGGATGAGGAGCCTGACTAACTACCAGATCCTGCCGAGGGCACAAGATCGTAGCTGAGGTAACAAGCTAAACGTCGAAGTCCACATGGAACTACTAGCGAGACTGAAGTCTCTCTGCAAAAACATAAAATAGGCAAATGTGAGTACAAATGTACCCAGCAAGACTTACATCAGAACTAACTACATATGCATCATTATCAACAAAGGGGATGGTGGGGTTTAATTGCAGCAAGCCAGCTTTGACTCGGTGGCTATCCTGAACTACGACTGCAAGTAACTCTTTTGAGGTGGCGCACACGAGTCCACATATTCACCAACCAATACACCACTATGGATCCGCTCCTGTCTCCCTACGAGAACGCCATCCATAGCACTCCCGCTTATCTTGCGTATTTTAGAGTATCCACTTTCACTTGTCTATGAACTGTACATGCAACCCAGAAGTCCTTTTCCGCGGACACGGCTATTCGAATAGATGATGTTAACCCTGCAGGGTTGTACTTCTGCGCACACGCTCTTTGTGTGCATCATGTTTAAGATTTCTCAGAAACTTCAAATGGGGATGACAGAAACCCCCAACACCCCCCTTAATGCAACTAGGGTCAAATTAAATATTTTCCATCTACCCAAAATGGTCTTTAGAAAAGTTCATCAATTTTGGAATGGGTGAAAACTTCATCCAAAAATGATGCACACATTTCTAGGACATTTCTGGATTTTGGAGTTAATTCATACGTATTTGAATTTGGACAATTAAATGCTATATAATATTTTAAATGTCCAAATAATTTTCAACTTAAGTGAGGGCTGTTGGAAATATTCCAATCAGAGCCCACAATTATTTTCAGGATTTTTGGGAACGTTCTGGTATTTTTAATAAAGCCCAGAAGTTACAGAGGAATAGAAAAACAGAAACAAATAAAGAGAGAGAGGGAGACTTACCCGACGCCCACCTGGCAGCCCACCTGGCCCAACTCCAGCTGGCGGCCCAGCCCACTGGCCTGAAGCGGCTGTCTTCAACCTCTGCCAGTAGGCAGAGGCGTGTCAACAGCGTGCGCGCCCGAGCTCCACCTCATGCTTGCCACCGAGGCGCCCTCGACGCGTCTGGAGACGCCCCGCAGCCCCCTCTGCCTCTCCCCTCACTCGCTGCTCTCTCCCTCTCCTCTGGCTCTCACTCTCTCGCAACCCCGAGCAACCCCGAGAGCCGCAGCAGTGCGCCGACGAGCACCAGCACGGCCACCGGCCACCCCATGCCTCTCCGACGCGCCTAGAAGCTCCGCCACTTCGTCCTCAACCTCCTCACCGAGCCACGCCCCGCCGGATGGCCTCGAACACCGGCCATGCCGTCTTCTTCAACCTCGGTCCGCCGAGATCGCCATCGCCGCCCCGACCACTCCGGTTCTCCCCCGAGCTCGCCGTGTACTTCCCTGCACTCGCCGTGAGCCACTGATCCTCTTCCCCCTCACCGTTCTCGCTCTCGTGCACTGTAGCCACCGCACCTTGCTCACCCGCACGCGTCGCCGCCTGTGCTCGCCACCGACGTATCTCCGGCCACCTAACGGTCCGGCCGTCATGCTCAGCTTCCTCTCCGCGCCGCGTAGAGCACGTAGGTGCCCCGCACGAGCTTCCCCGACCGCTGTAGCGTCGACCCCGAGCTCACCCGAGCTCCGGCGACCGTCAAGGTCGACGCCGGTGACGACTCCGGCCATATTAGGCCCAGCCGCTGCCACTACTCGACGCGGATGAGCGCTCGCGTCACGTAGACGCCCTCCGCCGGCCATTTGGTCGCCGGAGGAGGAAACCCGCACCCCTCCTCCGTCCCTGGCCTTGCCGGCGACGAGCCATTGACCGGGTCCGGCGGGTTTGACCTCGCTTGACCGTGGTTTGACTTTTTCCCTAAGTCACTGACAAGTGTGCCCAGAGCCCTGCTAATTTAGTTTAGTGCTAATTAACTTTTAGTTAGCGAGCTAAGTCACTGA
Organism: Triticum dicoccoides; assembly: GCF_002162155.2. Lineage (NCBI taxonomy): Eukaryota > Viridiplantae > Streptophyta > Magnoliopsida > Poales > Poaceae > Triticum > Triticum dicoccoides. The sequence continues at coordinate 354,961,917 of NC_041381.1, read as the reverse complement.
CATGTGGGCCCACACCCTAATTAACTTAGGTTAGCATTTAACTTAGCACTAATTAACTCCGTTAATTAGCTGTGACACTGACACGCGGACCCCACTGGTCAGGTTTGACCTGGCTGGCCCAGTTGACCTGCTGACGTCACAACTATGTCATGCTGACGCAGTAAAGCTTTTTCTGGATTTAAATTTATTCGGGAAATTCCAGAAAATAGTATAAATTTAAAAAATCATAGAAATTAATCTATAGCTCGGAATGAAATAAATTATATATGGAAAATGATCAGAAAAAATCAATCTATCCATCTGTACCATTTTCATGCATGTTAGAACAAGTTAAAGATGCAGTATACAACAATTTGAATTAATGGCATTTGAAATGTCATATATGGAGTTTGAATTTGAACCTTGGATTCAAACCAACTCCATTTAATCTGCTGCTAGTTGCATTAGCCCAAAACACATTCTTATTGCCATGTCATAGCATGCATCATATTGTGCATTGCATTGATTGTGTTTCTTCTTTGTTTGTCGGTGCTTGTCCCCTCTCAGTAGACGTGTACCGACGATGTGATCGATGACACCGATGAAGAACTATACTATCTTCAGAAGCGCCTGGAAAGCAAAACCCCCTTGTTCATTCCGATACAATCCCACTCTCTCGCTCCTGCTCTCTTTTACTACATTAGGACAACAATGATTCATCCGTTACTTGTTGCGGTAGTTGAACCCCTTATCCTCTGCATGACCTGTCATTGCCACAGTAAATAGATTAAACCCACTAGCATGACTAGGAGTTGTTTGAGCCCCGATGTGCCTACTCATTCATGCTTGTTTGTCATGCCTGCTATTGCCTAGAGTTGTGTCAGGTCTGATTCATCCGGGATGAATCAGAGGTGTGTGAACATGTCCTACTGTGTGTGAGCTAAGTGTGTGAATATGATTTGGTAAAGGTAGTGGTGAGAGGCCATGTAGGAGTACATGGTGGGTTGTCTCATTGCAGCCTTCCTCGGGAACTGAGTTTGGTGTTTGTGATCCATGAAACAGATACTACCACGCATTGGGCCCGAAACCAATGGACCCTCTCGGCTTCTTAATCACCCTTGTCCTCTGTCCAGGAGTTGCAAGTAGTTTCTGGTGTTTGTAGTCTGCTGGAGGCCGTGCGCAGCGCTGACTGGAGGGGTGGGCTATGATGCGGTAGGCACGTGGCACGGTGTACCAGGCACCCGTTTGGTGTCTCGGGAACCCTGCACACATCGTTTGGGGCTGTGAGCGAAACTCCGGCCGGATCTCCTCGCGGATGGAACCCGAATAGGCGATAAACCTGGACTAGAGACTTGAGTGTTTAGGTAGGTCGTGGCCGACACCCTTGTTGGGCTTCCGCTTGAAGGATGCCGAGTACATGTCGTGTAAACGGCGGTAAGTGGTGAGAGCGTGTGTGAAGAAGTACACCCCTGTAGGGTTAACATCATCTATTCAAATAGCCGTGTCCGCGGAAAAGGACTTCTGGGTTGCCTGTACAGTTCATAGACAAGTGAAAGTGGATACTCTAAAATACGCAAGATAAGCGTGAGTGCTATGGATGGCGTTCTCGTAGGGAGACGGGAGCAGATCCATAGTGGTGTATTGGTTGGTGAATATGTGGACTCGTGTGCGCCACCTCAAAAGAGTTACTTGCAGTCGTAGTTCAGGATAGCCACCGAGTCAAAGCTGGCTTGCTGCAGTTAAACCCCACCATCCCCTTTGTTGATAATGATGCATATGTAGTTAGTTCTGATGTAAGTCTTGCTGGGTACATTTGTACTCACATTTGCCTATTTTATGTTTTTGCAGAGAGACTTCAGTCTCGCTAGTAGTTCCACATGGACTTCGACATTTAGCTTGTTACCTCAGCTACGATCTTGTGCCCTCAGCAGGATCTAGTAGTTAGTCAGGCTCCTCAGCCTTTTTCATTTGTAGATGTCTGTACTCAGACATGTTAAGCTTCCGCTTGTGCTTTGACTTGTATGCTCTGAATGTTGGGTCATGAGACCCATGTTTGTAATATCTCGCTCCTCGGAGCCTATTGAATAAAATACTTGAGTTGTAGAGTCATGTTGTGATGCCATGTTGTATTTGCACATATCGAGCATATTGTGTGTATGTTATTGAAATGCTTGGTATGTGTGGGATCTGACTATCTAGTTGTTTATCCTTAGTGGCCTCTCTTACCGGGAAATGTCTCCTAGTGTTTCCACCGAGCCATGGTAGCTTGCTACTGCTCCGGAACACTTAGGCTGGCCGGCATGTGTCCTTCTTTGTTCCTGTGTCTGTCCCCTCGGGGAAATGTCACGCGATGAATACCAGAGTCCTGTTAGCCTGCTACAGCCCGGTTCACCAGAGTCCTGCTAGCCCAGTGCTACAGCCTGGATTCACTCGCTGATGACCGACACGTTCGATGCTGGGTCATGGATGCCTGTCCCTGTAAGTTTGTGCCACTTTGGGTTTATGACTAGCCATGTCAGCCCGGGCTCCTTATCATATGGATGCTAGCGACACTATCATATACGTGTGCCAAAAGGCGCAAACGGTCTGGGGCAAAGGTAAGGCGACACCCGTGGGAATACCGTGCGTGAGGCCGCAAAGTGATATGAGGTGTTACATGCTAGATCGATGTGCCATTGTGTTGGGGTCCTGACAGCTTTGGTATCAGAGCCTGACTGCCTGTAGGATTACCAAGCCAAACTGGTCGAAGTTGTGTCTAGAAATGCTTTAGTTATGTAAGGGAATTGATTGTTGGATGGAACGTAAGGCTCTTTTTACTCCTTATACCTCATGGCCTTCTGATCTGAGTCATCCTGTTCTCTTCTATGGGGTTAGGAACTAGGCTTTCTCTTCTTTCTATTAGGATCACGTGTTACTAATCTGTAGACTTGTAAGATTGTTGGACTTAAGCCTCGTTTCAGTTCCTATTACTTCCGTATGTTAACTGTTGATCTCGAAACCTTGATATTGTGCTTCTGAGTGCCTATGCCCCCATTTTTGTAGTATGTCTCCAAACTTTTGAGCATTTATAGCCGTTATGTTGTCCGAGTCATCCCAGGTCCCTAAATAGTCTGAAGCATTTGCAAAATCCCTTCCTCCCGTTCCGATGTCCCTTTGGGCCAGATTGACCACTCTAATCGGTGAGTTGAGGTACTGTGTTGTCTTAACATATATGTCGGAGTTATTATTATGACCCTAGGTGTCTTAGGGAGTCACCTAGTAAACTAGCCATGTTTTGTGTTCCCCGTGTGATGATTCTGGCCTTCATTCTCGAAAGCATCCCGTGATGCAATTTAGTTAGTAGGTATTCTACTCCTGGGTTTTGAACCCGATATTCAGCCTACTCACTTCATGTTGATAGTGTTTGCTCGTTCCTTTAGGTTATTAGTAACCTTTGCGATAGTTCTCGAGGTTCGTGGTATATCATTCTTCCAAATACCATGAACTACTTATGGCAGCAGTTCCTCGTTGAACCAAAAGATCACAACAAAAGTGCTCTCGATGAATTATCGATTCTATGTTGTGACCCTGCCAGTTCTACCTCTCTGCATGGGTTATCCGGAAGAAACATGTTGAACTTGGTTCGACATACTAATCCATGCATCCACAACTCAGAAAATTATATGTTCTTTGAGTTGTCCCTCTTAGTTGTCTTCTGACCCTCGTCTATCAATTGATAGACAGGAGTAGTTGTGCAACCGTGTTCATCGATGCCTATTATTCTTGTGGTCCGTCGAGCCATTCTAATCTGGAATGACTAGGAGAAACAAACTCCAGTACCCCATCCATTTCCAGGATTGGGTCAAAGCAGTTGTAATCCGCAAATCAAATGCCAATCCAGCTTTTGTTCTGTTCTACCTTGGAGTGTTACCATCTTTATGTCAAGAGTGTCATGAGAATTGCACTACCTCTTATGAATTCTTGACGCAGTAATACTTCTTGCCATCATTGTTCATTCCTCGGTTCCCGTGTTATTGTAACCAGAATGCCGACAAGTGTACTGTGATGTGTGAAATCAATACTTCGAGCAACTCATTGCTTGGTAGTAAATGGACAATAACCTCATTCTTAACGTGTTGGTTATTGAATCATCATTCTAAGATAGATTGTGTTACCTAGTCCTTATTTCTGGTGCACTCTTCGATCAATGAGTTAGGATTATTCAGTTCCTTGATTATTTGATCATATCGTCTTGCTCTGGAAGGCAAGATTGTTCTCAGGCTTAGTAACATACCGGTAGTTCGTGATTTTCCGAACTTCTTCTCGGAAGTATCACCAGGTTGTCACCTGGCCGCTATGTTGAGTTTGTGATCAAGTTGGTTTTCGAAACCACACTTTTCTCCAAGAATCTGTGTCGGATACCCTAAGCAAGTTGGTTAAGCTAAACAACAACTTGGAGAGTTGGAAGACAAAAGCTTGTCCGACTTAGTTCATTTTAAGGGATATCTTTTTGTGCGTGTGTTGAAGAAAGATGATACCTTCACCAATTGGTCCTTGTGATCAGTTGTTGGATCTGTTGTCTTGCCAAAACTTTGACTTGAGTATGGGCCATCGTCAAGTCAAATCAGAACCAACGATGTTCGTAATGTTTTCTTACTCGTGGTTGATCCCTCGAGCATACACCATTACATCTTTTTGGTCTGACCAATGCTATCACCGTGTTCAAATGATGGTGGAAGTCCAGTGATATGGAAATTCCGATGAGTTGTTGTTGAACCCCATCAGCAACATTTTGTGTCCCCCATGATTCGTGTTAAACATTAAGCTAGTGTTGGAAACTTTGTAAGCAATGCCTTCGTGTTCCGTTCATGAAGCTTATGCTTGGATGGAAGCAGTGACTTCCTCGAATTCATGTGCATTGGTGCAAGTTGCCACCGTGAGTTCGAGAAAGGTTTGTTTTGTTTATCTTGGGATCATCCCAAATCAGTCATGCATACGTGCGAAGTATTCTATGGTTTGGTAGATTAATTACCTCCACTCAATATGTGTTCCTAGCACACCAAGCCACTGATTAATTTGTTCAAGGAGAAGAAGTTCCTTCTTAGGATCCGGACTTATGCAAGGGCTTCGAGATCCTCGATGGTGATTCCCAACCAGAACTCGGTAGTATTTTTATTATAAGACTACTATGTGGTCATTCTTGTCTTGGACAACGTGCTCACATGTATGTAGCAGAACCAGCTCATGTTTTGGAGCTTGCTATCGTAGCTCATCTCCTGAGAGTCTCGCAACGTTATCTCGTCGGTTTGTGTTGCAAACTTTCTTCTCCAGACATGTTGTCTGAAATATCCCGTTACCAACCAGATCTGAATCTCACGCAGATATGATGGTTGGGTCATTCCCAGTATTTGCATTTTGTTCCCAGCTTGCACCCATCATTGTGTCAGTCTGCCATGGGTCCCATTCATTTCCGATGATAAGAAAAAATCATCTGTTGCGTTGTCTTCAACAAGGTAGTCCACATCATCCATTCTAGTATGAGTATGCCATTTCTTCAAGCTCCTTCACACGGTCGTCGTGATTTTCTTTGGGCTGGTTTAGAGAGTTTCAATGATTTTTATATCAAAAGTAATTCTTTTTGCCACTCAAGGGATAATTCCACGAGTCACCCCCTCTGATGTCTCGTTATGGTATCATGACAATTCAACCCTTGCTATGTTAACAACCAATCACCACCCTTTCATGTGTGGAATTGTTGTTTACCTAGTGAACCTTTGACATTGTTCCACTCCATTCCTTTGGATGAATGCTTCGTGTCTCAGATCGAGAGATCTTTCTACGTCCCATTCCGTGAATTGATCTTGTGATCATTAAGATGATCCAAAATTGCTCGAACCTCAAAAAGATCGATTCTTCTAAACTCCTCCCTTTCTTTTCGTTGTCATGTTGGATGTAGTTCTCAAAGCAAGACGTCGAGATCAAGGTGATGCAATGAGTCAATATCCTCTAGAAAGACATCTGGATCGTGAAGATTGTATTAGCTTGTGCCCCTTTTCCTTCTTACCTCACGACCTGAATCTCGGGACGAGATTCTTGTTTAGTAGGGGTGAGTTATCACATCCCTAGATCTGGTTTGCACTAGGCTAGCCCTTTATGTGTGCATCATGTTTAAGATTTCTCAGAAACTTGAAATGCGGATGAAAGAAACCCCCAACACCCCCCTTAATCCAACTAGGGTCAAATTAAATATTTTCCATCTACCCAAAATGGTCTTTAGAAAAGTTCATCAATTTTGGAATGGGTGAAAACTTCTTCCAAAAATGATGCACACATTTCTAGGACATTTCTGGATTTTCGAGTTAATTCATACGTATTTGAATTTGGACAATTAAATGCTATATAATATTTTAAATGTCCAAATAATTCTGAACTTAAGTGAGGGCTGTTGGAAATATTCCAATCAGAGCCCACAATTATTTTCAGGATTTTTGGGAACATCCTGGTATTTTTAATAAAGCCCAGAAGTTACAGAGGAATAGAAAAACAGAAACAAATAAAGAGAGAGAGGGAGACTTACCCGACGCCCACCTGGTAGCCCACCTGGCCCAACTCCAGCTGGCGGCCCAGCCCACTGGCCTGAAGCGGCTGTCTTCAACCTCTGCCAGTAGGCAGAGGCGTGTCGACAACGCGCGCGCCCGAGCTCCACCTCATGCTTGCCACCGAGGCGCCCTCGACGCGTTTGGAGATGCCCTGCAGCCCCCTCTGCCTCTCCCCTCACTCGCTGCTCTCTCCCTCTCCTCTGGCTCTCGCTCTCTCACAGCCCCGAGCAACCCCGAGAGCCGCCGCAGTGCGCCGATGAGCACCAGCACGGCCACCGGCCACCCCACGCCTCTCCGACGCGCCCAGAAGCTCCGCCACTTCGTCCTCAACCTCCTCACCGAGCCATGCCCCGCCGGATGCCCTCGAACGCCGGCCACGCCGTCTTCTTCGACCTCGGTCCGCCGAGATCGCCATCGCCGCCCCGACCGCTCCGGTTCTCCCCCGAGCTCGCCGTTCACTTCCCTGCACTCGCCGTGAGCCACTGATCCTCTTCCCCCTCACCGTTCTCGCTCTCATGCACCGTAGCCACCGCACCTTGCTCACCCGCATGCACCGCCGCCTGTGCTCGCCGCCGACGTATCTCCGGCCACCTAACGGTCCGGCCGTCGTGCTCAGCTTCCTCTCCGCGCCGCGTAGAGCACGTAGGTGCCCCGCACGAGCTTCCCCGAACGCCGTAGCGTCGACCCCGAGCTCACCCGACCACCGGCGACCGCCAAGGTCGACGCCGGTGACGACTCCGGCCATATTAGGCCCAGCCGCTGCCACTACTCGACGCGGACGAGCGCCCGCGTCACCTAGACGCCCTCCGCCGGCCATTTGGTCGTCGGAGGAGGAAACGCGCACCCCTCCGCCGTCCCTGGCCTTACAGGCGATGAGCCATTGACCGGGTCCGGCGGGTTTGACTCCGCTTGACCGTGGTTCGACTTTTTCCCTAAGTCACTGACAAGTGGGCCCAGAGCCATGCTAATTTAGGTTAGTGCTAATTAACTTTTAGTTAGCCAGCTAAGTCACTAACATGTGGGCCCACGCCCTAATTAACTTAGGTTAGCGTTTAACTTAGCACTAATTAACTCCGTTAATTAGCTATGACACTGACACGCGGACCCCACTGGTCAAGTTTTACCTGGCTGACCCAGTTGACCTACTGACGTCACACCTATGTCATGCTGACGCAGTAAAGCTTTTTTTGGATTTAAATTTATTCAGGAAATTCCAGAAAATAGTATAAACTTAAAAAAATCATAGAAATTAATCTATAGCTCAGAATGAAATAAATTATATATGAAAAATGATCAGAAAAATTCAGTCTATCCATCTGTACCATTTTCATGCATGTTAGAACAAGTTAAAGCTGCTGTATACAAAAAATTGAATTAATGGCATTTGAAATGTCATATATGGAGTTTGAATTTGAATCTTGGATTCAAACCAACTCCATTTAATCTGCTGCTAGTTGCATTAGACCAAAACACATTCTTATTGCCATGTCATCGCATGCATCATATTGTGCATTGCATTGATTGTGTTTCTTCTTTGTTTGTCGGTGCTTGTCCCCTCTCAGTAGACGTGTACCGACGATGTGATCGATGACACCGATGAAGAACTATACTATCTTCAGAAGTGCCAGGCAGGCAAAACCCCCTTGTTCATTCCGATACAATCCCATTCTCTCGCTCCTGCTCTCTTTTACTGCATTAGGACAACAACGATTCATCTGTTACTTGTTGCGGTAGTTGAACCCCTTATCCTCTGCATGACCTGTCATTGCCACAGTAAATAGATGAAACCCACTAGCATGAGTAGGAGTTGTTTGAGCCCAGATGTGCCTACTCATTCATGCTTGTTTGTCATGCCTGCTATTGCCTAGAGTTGTGTCAGGTCTGATTCATCCGGGATGAATCAGAGGTGTGTGAACATGTCCTACTGTGTGTGAGCTAAGTGTGTGAACACGATTTGGTAAAGGTAGCGGTGAGAGGCCATGTAGGAGTACATGGTGGGTTGTCTCATTGCAGCCGTCCTCAGGAACTGAGTTCTGTGTTTGTGATCCATGAAACAGATACTACCACGCATTGGGCCCGAAACTAATGGACCCTCTCGACTTCTTAATCACCCTTGTCCTCTGTCCAAGAGTTGCAATTAGTTTCTGGTGTTTGTAGTATGCTGGAGGCCGTGCGCAGCGCTGACCGGAGGGGTGGGCTGTGATGCGGTAGGCATGTGGCACGGTGTACCGGGCGCCCGTTTGGTGTCTCGGGAACCCTGCACACATCGTTTGGGGCTGTGAGCGAAACTCCGGCCGGATCTCCTCGCGGATGGAACCCGAATAGGCGATAAACCTGGACTAGAGACTTGAGTGTTTAGGTAGGTCGTGGCCGACACCCTCGTTGGGCTTCCGCTTGAAGGTTGCCGAGTACATGTCGTGTAAACGGCGGTAAGTGGTGAGAGCGTGTGTGAAGAAGTACACCCCTGCAGGGTTAACATCATCTATTCGAATAGCCGTGTCCGCGGAAAAGGACTTCTGGGTTGCCTGTACAGTTCATAGACAAGTGAAAGTGGATAATCGAAAATACGCAAGATAAGCGTGAGTGCTATGGATGGCGTTCTCGTAGGGAGACTGGAGCAGATGCATAGTGGTGTATTGGTTGGTGAATATGTGGACTCGTGTGCGCCACCTCAAAAGAGTTACTTGCAGTCGTAGTTCAGGATAGCCACCGAGTCAAAGCTGGCTTGCTGCAGTTAAACCCCACCATCCCCTTTGTTGTTAATGATGCATATGTAGTTACTTCTGATGTAAGTCTTGTTGGGTACATTTGTACTCACGTTTGCCTATTTTATGTTTTTGCAGAGAGACTTCAGTCTCGCTAGTAGTTCCATGTGGACTTCGACGTTTAGCTTGTTACCTCAGCTACGATCTTGTGCCCTCGGCAGGATCTGGTAGTTAGTCAAGCTCCTCAGCCTTTTTCATTTGTAGATGTCTGTACTCAGACAAGTTAATCTTCCGCTTGTGCTTTGACTTGTATGCTCTGAATGTTGGGTCATGAGACCCATGTTTGTAATATCTCGCTCCTCGGAGCCTATTGAATAAAATACTTGAGTTGTAGAGTCATGTTGTGATGCCATGTTGTATTTGCACATATCGAGCATATTGTGTGTATGTTATTGAAATGCTTGGTATGTGTGGGATCTTACTATCTAGTTGTTTATCCTTAGTAGCCTCTCTTACCGGGAAATGTCTCCTAGTGTTTCCACCGAGCCATGGTAGCTTGCTACTGCTCCGGAACACTTAGGCTGGCCGGTATGTGTCCTTCTTCGTTCGTGTGTCTGTCCCCTCGGGGAAATGTCACGCGATGAATACCGGAGTCCTGTTAGCCCGCTACAGCCCGGTTTACCGGAGTCCTGCTAGCCCAGTGCTACAGCCTGGATTCACTCGCTGATGACCGACACGTTCGATGCTGGGTGATGGATGCCTGTCCCTGTAAGTTTGTGCCACTTTGGGTTTACGACTAGCCATGTCAGCCCGGGCTCCTTATCATATGGATGCTAGCGACACTATCATATACGTGTGCCAAAAGGCGCAAACGGTCCTGGGCAAAGGTAAGGCGACACCCGTGAGAATACCGTGCGTGAGGCCGCAAAGTGATATGAGGTGTTACATGCTAGATCGATGTGGCATTGAGTCGGGGTCTTGACACTTCTGCAGGGTTTTCCCTGGTTGCTGCTTGATACGGCGCATGTCGCTCACGGCGGGTGGCCGGTCGCGAGTACCCTGGAAGTTGGCGATGAAGCGGGTGCGCATCTCGTCCCAGGAGGAGATCGTGCCTGGAGCCAGGTTCAGGAGCCAGGTTCAGGTCCTTGAGCGCCATGGGAAACCAGTTGGCCATGACCTTCTCGTCCCCGTTGGCAGCCTCGATGCCCAACTCATAAAGCTGGAGGAACTCTGTAGGGTCAGCCGTGCCGTCGTAGCGAGGAGGCAGGTCTGGCTTGAACTTGCCGGGCCACGCGACGCTGCGTAGCTCGGAGGTGAAGGCGCGGCAGCCCGCTGTGGCCACAGGGGGCCTTGGGCGACGGAGAGCTTGGTCCTGCGGGTCCCCATGTGCCGCGGCTGGGGGCAGCGCAGGGTCTTGACGTGCTGGAGCAGGCAGCGCTCGGGCAGCTTCTCGAGGGTGAGGGACTTCTTCGCAGCTCTGCTCTTGCTGCGCTGGTGCCTGACGGAGCGGGTTCCGTCCAGGGGCCGCGCGCCTTGGGGCCAGGGCGCCTTCTTGAGGAGGAGGCGGCTGAGGCGCCCCAGGAGCTTCATTGCCCGCGCAGGGCGGGGCGCGGTGCAGCGAGAAGGACGGCGCGGGCGAGCCCCCGGCGGTGCGGACGAGCTCGGCGACTCGGTCGAGCCACTCTTCGTAGACGTCGTCGATGGGGCGGTAGCGCAGGAGCTCGTTTGCCGCGATGAGCGCAGCTCGGGCCTCCATGGCCGCGCGGGGCGCACGTGACGAAGAACCAGCGGGGTGAGCGAGGGTGTGGCAGTTCGGCCGTCCCGCCTCATGGATGGATGCTGGGACGATGCTTGCTGTTCATTCCCCGCCGGGCCGATGGCGGCGTTGATGGCAGGTGATGGAGAACGACGAGGGCGGCCCCCGACGGGAGCCGTCTGGGAGACATGGGAAGCGAGGGCAGCTCGGCGCTCGGCGCGAGCCCGACGAGCATCATACATGGATGCGATGGTCGGAGAAGAACGAGAGTACGGAAGGCAAATTCCGGCGCACCCTTACCTGGCGCGCCAAATGTTGGATTTCTGGTTCCGGCAGACCCTCGAGATTCGAACACTGGGGTGCGCGCGGAGATTTAACCCTCTACCGGCTTGCTCCTCGCCGAATCACTAGGATCTAAACTACCAAACAGAACAACACAAGAGACACAAGATTTATACTGGTTCAGGCCACCATTGTGGTGTAATACCCTACTCCAGTGTGTGGTGTGGTGGATTGCCTGTTGGGCTGATGATGAACAATACAAGGAAGAACAGCATCGCGAGGGTCTATTCTTGGTTGGTGCTGCTTGGTTCTGGCTCTTGGATTCTCGATCCCTCTACCCTGGGGGTGGCTAGTCCTATTTATAGGCACAAGCCCTGGGCCTCTTCCCAAATATTGAGCGGGAAGGGCGCCAACAATTGGCCATTTTGAAGGGGAACATCCGGTACACTTATCCTGACTAAAGTTGGTCCTCGCCTGTGAAAGGCTCTGGTGGTGACGCCTGCTTGGGCTCCACAATGACTTCCTTCCGGCCGTTGGGCTGGTCTTGGTCCTGTTGCACCGAAATGGATGCCTTTGCTTGATGCTCTCACCTGCGCTTGCCCCCTTTGCACCAAAGAGGAAGGGTGGACACTGCGCGGGCTGGCGCCCGACTGGCGCCCTTGGTCGTCATGGCTTGCGTCACGGGCAACTCGCGAGGTACCCCACCTTGAACTCTCCGCCTCCTCGTGAGCCAGCCTGACGAGGCCCTGCCTGAGGAAGCTCCTTGTTGTTCGTCCCGCGAGGCTTGGCCCCTCGCGAGGGTCTTGAGCTCATGTTGATGAAGATGGGCTGTGCTGGGCCTCCCTTGAGCCACGCCGCAGGCCACAGGCAGGCAAGTCTGGAGACCCCCGTTCCCAGAACGCCGACAAGACTGCCCCGCCCTCTATCCTTTTAAAAAATGTATACTTTTGTACAGAAGTAGTATCGATGGATTGCGCCATGGAGCAAAACTTGAAATTTAAAAAAGGTGGTACATATAGAGAGCGCTCGTCGCCAAATTATGCATATAGTACTATTAAAAAGGCCAGTCACAATAATGGTGTCCAGCACAACCCACCCCTCAAATAAAACTAAGCACCCTGGAATTCTTTGACAAGACTAAGCACCCTGAAATTCTTTGACAACTAAACTGCTGGCTATATGATTTTGGCCATATATATTGTACGTATATAATGTGAAGAAACAAGTGGTAATACTATACCAACTAAAAGATTAAATGTAAGAAATACTAGTATGTACGTACTGAAGAGTTAAAGTAACAAGAAGAAACATAACATAGTTCTGCTGGGGGCTCAGCACAACACACCCCTCAAATTAAATTAAGCACACCTGAAATTAAACTTTGCAACTATTCCGGTAGACACTGCATTAGAACCACCATGAGCAACAACACTGCCACCTTACTCGGAGTCCTCGTCCACGTCCTCGACTTCATCCTTGTCCCTCTTCCTCTTGGACGATACTTCTTTCCTTGAACCGCCAACTTGGCTGTTGCTCTTCATCCAACCCTTATATATATTGAAACAAAGGTAGCCATCCATTGCAGCGTACTGGATGTGGTCTATATCTAGTACATTCCGTTGCCATGCATGACGATGAAACGTGTATGGAGGTTTCACTAGTTTACGGTACGAAGGATGAACCATGGCTCCTGCCAAGGTCAGCAGTGAAGGCTGACGAGAGGACACCAGCCAATTCTTTTGGAGGTCGAAGGTGTTGCCTACAATGAGGCCTATCCAACACAGGACTTCTTTGTCGTTACCAAAGTCTACAGTAACGAATTTGACTAGGTTGCTCTCGAGGAAGTCCTTAAAATCCTGGCACTCAACGTCGGCATGGCATATGTGGTAGACCAAGCATAACTCATGCACGCAAACCTAGATCACGGCGGGCTTCTTCCTCTGTTCGTCCTTTAGATCCTTCTCTCGCCCCACGACTGTGGTGTACTCAACATCTATCCCAGTGACCCACTCATCATCTGAGTCTTCGAACATGCGTCTGAAGCGAGAAAGGCATCCTTTCACCGTCGCGGAAGAACAGGTGTAGATGACGTCGAACTCATCGCCGGTGATGGTTCTAACCTTGTACTCACCGCTGATCGGGGAGATTTGGGACGCCATGGATTTGGGAGGAGGGTTAGGATTAGTGGAACTGCCGTACGTAATGTGAATGGACGGGACGACTAGGAGCGAACCGCCATAGTATTAAAGGATGTGCGGGGACGAGTAGGAGCGGACTGCCAGCGTGCGAACGGCAGGGTAGTGGCTTTCCATTCTCCCATGATACGAGCTTCCGAGAGCCCTTGGATCTGATATCGAATGGTTGCATGGCGTGATTCTAGACCTATGGGTGAATATCCTATCCTGGAGGATTATTCTGCAAATTTCAGCAACTTAGCATGCGAACGTTTGATCTCAGATCCAAGGGCTGCCAGCACCCCATATCATGGTCGCACCTACCACGACCGTCGCGTCGCACACGCGGTCGCGCCCTTGGAGATTTAACATGGTGCGTTAGGCTATCTGATGTTGGCATCTCATACATAGTCATCACTTAGTCACTCATACTACAACAAGGTTAGCTATAAGGTTAGTAATCACTTAGGAGAAAATTTTACTACTCCCTCCGTTTACTCCTCGTCCCTACTACGCACTTTGGTTAGTACTCCCTCCATTTACTTATACAAGGCCACTATAAAAAAATACATTTTGCATCTATACAAGGCCACAAATAGTAATCGAGACAAAAGTTACTACTCCCTCCTTTCTAGTTTATGGCTCAATTTCAAAATCTCTCCAACCAAGGTAGACGGTGAGTGGTTGAATTAATTTCGTAGTTTGCACAGTACGCTTGTTTTTCTCAAGAAGTTATGTTTTCCGAGGCATTAATTAGAACGAATGCATGAATGACCACTAAATTTCCATGAACTTGTACGTGCATTGGTTAGTTTCCTCTTGACACTGCTTGCGTCGGGTGATCTAACGCACCTCGAAATCCAACATGTAATGGTACTACTACTAGTATAGTAGAAATGAGACTTATCAAACGGAAAAACGAATGTTTTTAGATGATCCCTATAAACCCTAGTGGGTACGTACTCCGTAAAAATAGATTTTTCCAAAACTAAGTCGCTCCCTTTCATGAATTCTATAGTATACTCCTCCGTCAACGCTCCCTTTCATGAATTCTGTACTTCCTGTCGCCGACATGTGGGACATATAGCAACCGAGTCGACGTGTCAAGCACCAAATAACAGTGCAGAATAGCAGGGGGACGCACCCCACTCGTACCGGCCCAGTAGTAGTAATGAGCAATGAGACGTCAAATCACAATGCCGCACCTTCCCAGACGGACAAAGCAACCATTATTTCACACTTCGGTTCGACATCATCTCAAACCACGTTCTAGTATTGCTTCTGCCTCAAGAGGGACAAGCGCATCGCCTTGGTACATCATGACACGTGGGACAGCATGACACGCCATGCTCCCCCGCCGATCACTCGGTAAAATCACCTCATTTTTACTATACTTCCTCTGTATCGGTTTACTACATGGCATGCACGTCGTTCTTGGTTGAGAATTTAACTGGCTATATATATGTGATGAACAGTACGCTAGGCTTTTAAAAAATGTATACATTTGTATAGTAGTACTATCGATGGATTGCGCCATGGAGCAAAAATTGAAATTTTAAAAAAAGGTGGTACATATAGAGAGCGCTCGTCGCCAAATTATGCATATAGTACTATTAAAAAAGCTAGTACGTGCTTAATTGGGGTGCTAAATTCTATTAAAGAAATACTAGTAGTATGTACATACTGAGGAGTTAAAGTAACGAGAAGAAACATAACATAGTTCTGCTGGGGGCTCAGCATAACACACCCCTCAAATTAAAATAAGCACACCTGAAATTAAACTATGCAACTAATCTGGTAGACACTGCATTAGAAGTTTAGAACCACCATGAGCAACGACACTGCCACCTTACTCGGAGTCCTCGTCCACGTCCTCGACTTCGTCCTTGTCCCTCTTCCTCTTGGCCGATACTTCTTTGCTTGAACCGCCAACTTGGCTGTTGCTCTTCATCCAACCCTTGTAGATATTGAAACAAAGGTAGCCATCCATTGCAGCGTAGTGGATGTGGTCTATATCTAGTACATTCCGCTGCCATGCATGACGATGAAACGTGTAATGAGGTTTCTCCAGTTTACGGTACGAAGGATGAACCATGGCTCCTTCCAGGGTCAGCATTGAGGGCTGACGAGAGGGCGCCAGCCGATTCTTCTGGAGGTCGAAGGGGTTGCCTACAACGAGGCCTATCCGACCCAGGACTTCTTTATCGTTCTTTAAGTCTACAGTAACGAATTTCACTGTTTTGTCCTCGAGGAAGTTCTTAAAATCCTGGCACTCAACGTCGGCATGGCATATGTGGTAGACCAAGAAAACGTTATGTATGCAAACCTGGATCACGGCGGGCTTCTTCCTCTCTTCGTCCTTTAGATCCTTATCTCGTCCCACGACTGTGGTGTACTCAACATCTAGCCCAGCGAACCACTCATCATGTGAGTTTTCGAACATGCGTCTGAAGCGAGAAAGGCATCCTTTCACCGTCGCGGAAGTATGGGTGTGGATGACGTCGAACTCATTGCCAGTGATGGTTCTAACCTTGTACTCACCGCCGATCGGGGAGATTTGGGACGTCATGGATTTGGGAGGAGGGTTAGGATTAGTGGTACTGCCGTAATGTGAATGGACAGGACGACTAGGAGCGAACCGCCGTAGTATTAAAGGACGTGCGGGGACGAGTAGGAGCGAACTGCCAGCGTGCGAATGGCAGGGTAGTGGCTTTCCATTCTCCCATGATACGGGCTTCCGAGAGCCCTTGGATCTGAGATCGAACGGTTGCATGGCGTGATTCTAGACCTATGGGTGAATATCCAATCCTGGAGGGTTATTCTGCAAATTTTCAGCAACTTAGCATGCGACCGTTTGATCTCAGATCCAAGGGCTGCAAGCAGCCCGTATCGTGGTCGCGCCTACCATGACCGTTGCGTCGCTCACGCGATCGCGCCCTTGGAGATTGAACATGGTGCGTTAGGCTATCTGATGTTGGCATGTCATCACTTAGTCACTCATACTACAACAAGGTTAGCTATAAGGTTGGCTATAAGTGTATTTTCTTTTTACTCCTCTCTATCTCTTTCTTCGTATTCCCTCCATCCCATAATATAAGAACGTTTTTGACACTAGGGTAGTGTCAAAAACGTTCTTATATAATGGGACACAGGGAGTACTAGTATTTATTGCATTTGCCAAGGAGTGACCTCTTCCAATGAAATGGTGTTGCTAAGTTTGCTTCATTTAATTAGCTATAGAATCAAAATTGTCTTTTCACCTAGGTACACGTGCTTAGCACCGTTTATTCCTTGGGTCACCAAACTAGTCTCTCTCTTCTTGATTAACTTGCCACATCAGACTATATGCCTATGTGGCAAGCTTAAGCACCTGTAGGAGCAAGTAAGTACAATAGTGTGCTTTACATGGCTGAGGGAGTCCTGGATTAGGGGGTGTCCGGATGGCCGGACTATCACCGTTGGCCGGACTCCTAGACTATGAAGATACAAGATTGAAGACTTCGTCCCGTGTCCGGATGGTACTTTCCTTGGCATGGAAGGCAAGCTTGGCAATACGGATATGTAGATCTCCTACCATTGTAACCGACTCTGTGTAACCCTGGCCCTCTCCGGTGTCTGTATAAACCGGAGGGTTTTAGTCCGTAGGACGAACAACAATCGTACCATAGGCTAGCTTCTAGGGTTTATCCTCTCTGATCTCGTGGTAGATCTACTCTTGTACTACCCATATCATCAATATTAATTAAGCAGGTGTAGGGTTTTTCCTCCATCGAGAGGGCCCGAACCTGGGTAAAAACATAGTGTCCCTTGTCCCCTATTACCATCCGCCTAGAGGCATAGTTCGGGACCCCCTACCCGAGATCCACCGGTTTTGACACCGACATTGGTGCTTTCATTGAGAGTTCCTCTGTGTCGTCACCTTTAGGCCCGATGGCTCCTTCGATCATCAACAATGACGCGGTCCAGGGTGAGACTTTTCTCCCCGGACTGATCTTCGTATTCAGCGGCTTTGCACTGCAGGCCAATTCACTTGGCCATCTGGAGCAGATCGAAAGCTACGCCCTGGCCATAGGTCAGATTTGGGAGTTTGAACTACACAGCTGACATCCGCGGAGACTTGATCTTCGACGGATTCGAGCCACAGCCAAGCGCGCCGCACTGTCTTGACAGGAACGATCTAGCTCTGCCGCTGAACAGTACCCTGGAGACACACCAGAGCCCGCTCTGACCCTTAGCTCGGATTCGCCGTTCGAGGATGAGTGGCTGGACACCGCCTCGGGGGCTATGATCTCTATGGTGATCGAGACGAATACCATCCCTGTCCTTTGCGAAGCTCGTGACTCCAAGGTACTGGACTCCTCTCCGGACTCCGAACCTTCCGCGCCCCTGCCAATCGAATCCGGTTGGGCGCCTGTTATGGAGTTCACTGCCGCGGACATCTCTCAGCACTCGCCCTTCGGCGACATCCTGAACTCGCTAAAGTCTCTCTCTTTATGAGGAGAGCCCTGGCCGGACTATGGTCAGGAAGGTCGGGATGCGGACGTCAAAGAAATTCAATGCCCACCCACCACCAACTTTGTAGCCACTGTCGATGATTTAACCGATATGCTCCAATTCGACTCCGACGACATCGACGGTATGGACGACGATGCAGGAGACAACCAAGAACCAGCACCTATAGGGTGTTGGACAGCCACCCCATCTCGCGATGTATATATGGTGGATACATCTAAAGGAAGCGATAACGAGGAACAACGGGACGCTGCAAAGGATAATTCCCTCGAAAAGTAGTCAAAACGGCGACGTAAGCGCCGCTCAAAGTCCCGCCTCGACAAAGACAGCACCCATACAGACCCAGCCATAGAGCAGGGTGAACCGGTGGACGACGAACATGCCCTCAAGCAACCATCCGAACAGGATAACTTGGATAAACAATCCGTCCCCAGCGAAGAGAACAGTCCGGACGATCTCACGCCGGACACATCGTTGGAGCAGAAGAACCTCCACAAAAGGCTCGTTGCCACTGCACGTAGTCTGAAGAAGCAGAAGCAGAAGCTCAAAACAGTGGAAGACACACTCAGAATGAGATGGAGCAAAGTACTCAACACCGCAGACAAATACAGTGATAGTCGCCAAACAAAGAGCTACCCGAAGCGCAAACTACTACCCGAATTTGACGAGGAGGCCGTAGAGCCCCCACAATCAAAGAACAAAGAGGCTGCCCGGTCGGATAGACGACCACATGGCAAACATAGAGCGGCAAGCGGCGCCGCACACAAGCTGGCACGCGATCCGCATAAGGATCCGCACCAAAAGGATGGCCCAGTCAGGTCTATCTATGGGCCAAGAAAGCAAGCTCTAGAAAGCAAGGCAACACGTCGAGTATTCGAACATCACGGCACACCCAAATACAGGGGCACCGCACACCTCCTATGTTTCACCGATGAGGTGCTGGATCATGAATTTCCAGCGGGATTCAAGCCCGTAAACATAGAGGCATACGACGGAACAACAGACCCTAGAGTCTGGATTGAGGATTACATCCTGCACATACACATGGCTAGAGATGACCTCCACGCAATAAAATACTTACCCTCAAGCTCAAAGGGCCAGCCCGGCATTGGCTCAAAAGCCTCCCAGAAAATACCATTGGAAGTTGGGAAGAGCTCGAGGATGCGTTTCAGGCAAATTTTCAGGGGACTTATGTCCGCCCTCCAGATGCAGACGATTTAAGTCACATAACTCAACAGCCCGGAGAGTCAGCCCGCAAATTCTGGAACAGGTTCCTCACCAAAAGGAACCAAATAGTCGACTGTCCGGATGCCGAAGCCTTAGCAGCTTTCAAACACAATGTCCGAGACGAATGGCTCGCTAGACACCTTGGCCAAGAAAAGCCGAGAACAATGGCCGCACTAACAAGCCTCATGACCCTCTTTTGCGTGGGAGAAGATAGCTGGCTGGCAAGATGCAACACCAGTGACCCAAGTACATCCAAGTACAGGGATGGAAATGGGAAACTACGACGCAACAAGGACCAGCGTCGGACCAAGGGAAACAGTCCGAAGAGCACGGCAGTCAACGCTGGATTCAAAAGCTCTCGGCAGAACAATAAAGAACTGCCCCTTAAGGACAACAGTGACAAGCTATCCAACCTAAACACAATCTTGGACAAGATATGCCAAATCCACAGTACCCCCGGGAAGCCTACAAACCATACCCACAGAGATTGGTGGTTCTTCAAACAGTCCGGCCGACTTAACGCCGAGCACAAGGGGCTCGACACACCAAGTGAGGACGATGACAAACCCCACAAGCAGAGCACCGGAAAAAAAAGAATTTCCCACAAGAGGTCAAAACAGTAAACTCACTTCAAGTGATAATAGGGAAAAAAAGAGCGGCGCCCATTGAAATACGCGCCGCACGGTCTACCCCAGCGGAGTCCCAACACTGGTTGTAAAAACCAATCACCTTCGACCATCAGGACTACTCCGGAAGTATCCGCAACACAGGATGGACTGCCTTGATATTAGATCCTATAATCGACGGACTCCAATTTACACAAGTCCTAATGGACGGCGGGAGTGATCTAAACCTGCTATATCAGGACACAATCCGCAGAATGGGGATAGACCCAACCAAAATTCGCCATAGCAACACTCCCTTTCAAGGAGTAATGCCAGGCCCATATGCCCATTGTACGGGCTTTCTACCGCTAGAAGTTGTGTTCGGCTCATCCGACAACTTCCGTCGTGAAAAGTTAGTCTTCCACATCGCCCCATTTAAAAGTAGCTATCAAGCACTATTGGGACGCGAAGCCTTCGCCCGCTTTAACGCAATACCGCATTACGCATCTCTTACACTTAAAATGCCCGGTCCACGCGGCATCATCTCATTAAAGGGAAACTTCGAGTGTTCCCCGAATACGGAAGAATGTGAGACTGCCTTGACAGCCACACACTATTCCGGCTTTGCTGATCAAAGCACCTAAACATGTCATTCAGACCCAGGACACGGTTAGGTGAGTCCGGTATAAATAAACAAGGGGCTTACTAGCCGCGTACCCCCGTACAAGCGGCTGCATGCATGTACAACAAGAGACAATAAAGCTCAATTTTATTCGCTTTTCGAATCGTACTCTGTTTATTTAATATAAAGTACATTTTTTGCACAACCTTTCTTCAACTAAGTTCTTCTCTTTTACAGATGAACACCATGCTACACCCGTCCAGGATACGGCACAACGGAGACACATGCGCAGACGTGCAGTAGGGACCCGTTGCAAGGATTCTTTTCAGATTAAGACCCTACGTAAACCTTTTTTACTGTCTCTTGTTGATACACATCCCCCGGTTTCTTGCTATAACCGAGGAGGAGGCTGGCGTTTTGGCATCGGCCGCGTCAGAAATTTTTGCGCGTACCTGGACACTAGGGGCTTAGGGCATTGTTCTGCCCGTTTTCATAAAGACCGAATACCTTAGGGAGTGTTCGGCATCTCGAGTTAGGCCTTATATGCATCAGCTCCGAATCATGTCTTTGGTCAAATGTTGGGTTTGCCCGGCTCCTGTGTTTTGCTGCCTTACGTTCCGCTCTATCGGCTAACGCGGCACCAGGAGAACTAGTGCGATTGTGCCCCGGTTCGGCCTGGCGAGCACCTCAGTAGAGAAAGCCGAAAACTGACTGTCATGATATAGCGTGAGACTGGTCAACCACTCGATGACCCACCGGAATGTTTATAATTCCTCCTCATTAACGAAGGACCGTTTCCCGGTCAGGCACATACGCGCCCCAAATTCGGAGAGCGCGGTGCCCCTAGGGGCTATATAGTAGCCCCACCATCGAACTCCCATGGCTAAGTGAAAGTGATAAAGCATTATAGTCCGGTTGCCTAGTTTACTACGCTATTACCTCCTTCACAGGACCAAGACTTTGGATTAAGTGTGAAAATGCGCTTTTTTGCAAACACCCCCGCACTATGTGCGTGGGGGCTGAAGCCGAAGACTGCCATCTTTTAGGTTATATACACATATACATTAACGGCCACACAGGAGGTATTTCAATACTTGAACGCACAAGTATAAAAAGCCCTTATATTATATTGAAACATCGTTTCACAAATCATACATGTCATTAGAACATAATATCCTTCGAGCACTGCGTCTCTATTAAACGAGCGTTGTCGGTGTCAAAACCGGCAGATCTCAGGTAGGGGGTCCCGAACTGTGCGTCTAGGCGGATGGTAACAGGAGACAAGGGACACGATGTTTTTACCCAGGTTCGGGACCTCTTGATGGAGGTAAAACCCTACTCCCGCTTGATTGATATTGATGATATGGGTAGTACAAGAGTGGATCTACCACGAGATCAAGGAGGCTAAACCCTAGAAGCTAGCCTATGGTATGATTGTTGTAATGGTTGTTTTTCCTACGGACTAAAACCCTCCGGTTTATATAGACACCGGAGAGGGCTAGGGTTACACAGAGTCGGTTACAATGGTAGGAGATCTACATATCCGTATTGCCAAGCTTGCCTTCCACGCCAAGGAAAGTCCCATCCGGACATGGGACGAAGTCTTCAATCTTGTATCTTTATAGTCTTGGAGTCTGGCCGATGATGATAGTCCGGCTATCCGGACACCCCCTAGTCCAGGACTCCCTCAGTAGCCCCCGAACCAGGCTTCAATGACGACGAGTCCGGCGCGTATATTGTCTTCGGTGTTCCAAGGCGGGTTCTCCTCCAAATTCCATGTGTTTGCCGAATAGTGTCCGGCTTCCTAACAAATGTTGCGCTCCTTGGATCCCACGCCCAATTATGGCCCTCTTCCACGTCTCGCACGAATGCGAAAGGCCAGGGTATTTTTATATTTTACCCCCTAGCTGCGCCAATAATCTGCCTATAAGAGAGGCAAGAATCCAGATCCAAATCACACCACCTTCCTTCCGCGAGTACTCATCGGAGCGCTTCTGACCAAAAATCCATTGCACCATGGACCGTCGATGCGGCTCGTCCTCTCGCGCTCCCAGCCCTCAGCCAGGAGATTGGAGGAGATGTTCAGTTCCGCACAATGAGCTGGTGACGCTCCAAGCGGAGGGATACCTTCCTCCGGCCTTCATGGTCCCGGTTCGAGCCAGGCTGGCCACCTACAAAGGTGGAAACCAAGCGGAGGCCACCCCTAGTCCCTCCAAAGGGGAGCGGGTGTGCTTCGTCCCTTATCTAATAAGGGGGCTCGGGTTTCCCATACATCCGTTTCTCCGGGGGCTTCTGGAGTTCTACGGACTCCAGCTTCATCACCTCACGCCCGCCTCTATTCTGAACATCGCGGGTTTCGTAGCTCTTTGCGAGCTGTTCCTGGGCATCGAGCCCCATTTTGCGCTGTGGAAGAGACTATTTTGCCTCGTACCCCGTTCTCGCGAGGGGTCAATATATCAAGTGGGCGGAGCCGAAATATGGCGCATCGCTGCGACCAGATATCTATCCGAAACCCCAAAGAAGGCGTCCGAAGACTGGCCCTCAGAATGGTTTTATGTGGAAGATGCTCCACTACTGGACCCAGTTCGGATCGGCCTCCCGGAGTTCAGCAAGGCTCCTCTGAAGAAACGCCTAAGTTGGCGCCCGCGGAGCCCTCAACAGGAGGAAGACAGGAGCGTCCATTATTTGATGGGCCGGATAAGGCTGCTGGCCCATTCCGGATTGACCATGATTAGAGTCATGGCCACATGCGTCACTGAGGGGTGTAGCCGCTCCAATATAGGGGCCACCCCATGTGGGATTTCGACGGGGAGAATGACGCCACCCGTCATGGCCGCAAGGTGCCGGGATCGGCCGCGGATCTGGTGAAGATCATGTCCGGCCTATACAAGGGGGAGAAGGAGGACTTCCTCCAGACGAGCCCATTGAATGGGTTCTCCATGAATAACCCTCGGAGCTGGGTAAGCGGACGCTTATTCATCCGATCCGTGCTTTCAATGTTAAGTGCCTTATTTTATGATTTTGACGCAGGAACTGCGTCGGGATGTGGAGGGCATACACAGTCCGGCTCCACAACCCGAGGACCCGGGAAGATCCCTTGACCCGGCCTCTGAAGAGGATCCGGACATAAAGGTGGAGCTAATTGACGGGGTGTTCCACCAACTCAGCATGGATAATGCTCTAGTCGCTATTACGGCTGACTACCCCGCCCTATCTCCGGCTTCCCAGGTAATTATGACCGGAGTCCTGACACCATTACTTCATCCTTGCGTATTTCTGACCACCGTATACAACGTTGTCTTGCAGGAGGTGCCTTCAAGGCGGGAGGCCGATCCCGCGGCGGCTGACCAACAAGGGTCAGTCCGGCCCAGCAGGCGGAAGAGGGGTGCGGTGCGAATCGAAACGTCACCGCAACGGTATAGCTCGCGACCATTGTTTAGGAAAAAGATTCCTAGGAGGTGTATTAATGCTCATGACTTTTTCAGGAGAAAGAGCACTCGCCGGACTGTGCCCAGAGAGGTTGCCAACCAAGCCTCCGCCAACCAGGCTCCAACACCTGGTCCGGAGGGGGAGGCGAGCGCAAGGCGCGAGCCGGGTACTCCTCCAACGGAGGATGCCGACAGGCTGTCCACCACCAGGTCTGAGGTGGAGAGCGCCATGAATCATAGGCGTCGCCGGACAGTTCTGCGTGAAGCGTGTTTCTCCCTAGAGGCGTTGAATGCCTTTAACGCGGGAGACGCGCACCTCCGTGCCGCTCAAGATGGTTTAACCAGAGCCACGGAGCAGTATGTAAAAGACATACGGGTAAGGGATTATGATAGTTGTATATGCCAGTAGCCCCCGAGACTTAAAGTAGTTAAAATAACTGATTTAAGGATCATTTAATGTGCAGGATCTTACGGAGAAGAATACCCAATTGTCCCAGGAGCTACAAGAGTGCAAGGCCCAACTTGAGGCTGCACTAGCTGCCGCAGGAGGAGACACAGAGACCCCCTCCGGTAACACATTATTTTTAAAAGGATAAGCGGTGTGCGGCGTGCGTATAAGTCTGACAATCATATTGCAGATGTTGCCGGACTGGATCCGGACAAGCAACAGCTACTGCGCCAGCTGAAGGCCAGCGAGAGGGTGCTTATGAAGGTGCAACAGGAGAGGAACAAACTCCAAGACGCCCACACCCAGCTTGGAGAAGAGCTAAAAGGTGTTCGGGCCGAGCTGTCTAGCTCCGTGAAGGAGAATCAGCGGCTTCGTCGCGGCATCTATAGTAAGTGCTTGAGCAAACTCTTTTGAAAAGAAGAGTTCGGCAAGGAAGTCGATTGACAGAAATATGTCTGTAGGTGTGCTCATAGGTCGCCCTGCGGAGGAAATGCCCGGTTCAACGGGTGACCAACTTCCCGAGCTGGTGCAACTGCTCAAACGTGTTCGCCAGGCGATGAGTGGCGTCGTCCAAGCCTTATGGCCGTCCGTCTCCCTACCGAGGGCCTTGGAGAGCTTGCGGAGAAGCTTCAGGGAGCACGGCAGCGCTTCCGTTTATGGAAGATATCGGCCTGCCGTCAAGGTGCCAGGGAGGCCTGGGCCATGGTGAAGATGCGGTACAAGAAGGCAGATCCAAACCACATGGCCGAGGTCGGACCTGTGGGGCCCGATGTGAAGGAGATCCCTGTGAGCTTAGTGTACGGCCAAGTAGAGTTGGCCGCTAAGTATTCCCAACGGGACTGTAAATTAGACAGCCTGTTAGATGGGATTGAGGAGGAGTACAGTCAGTCAATTTGACGATGTATTTAAAATGACATGTAAAATGCCTTCTAGCCGGATTCTAGATCGTTTGTCTTTGCCGACCTTTTTGCTTCAACCTCGGGACCCTAGAGTCCCGAGTGTGTCCTAATACCTTCTCGGTTATGAAAAAACCGGGGCATGCATGGAGACCAGGTGTAGGGGTCATTAGTGCTTTATCAAACAAGTGCCCAACTAGTTATGTTATATTACATGGTTAGTAAGAAACATCTTCCAGGGAGAATAGTTCCGTTAAGGGTTCCTTTCCCTGGGAGGCATGCACTAAAGTGCATGTCCGGACTACGAAAAGAGCAGGAAAACATCTAGGGGCAGATAAATAAATAGGTAGAAAATCATCTTTCAAGTAACCGACCGAATATTCCCTTAAGAACACTAGCTTTCGGCTTCACCCAGTCTGAGGTACACATCCGGCTGATCCGGCAGTAACAATCGTAGAGGTGCTCCCTTTACCTCCTAGCCGAACAATCGGGAACGTAGGGGTAAGCACAGGAGCCAGGCAACCCAGCTTGGCCAAAACTTAAGTCATATCGATGCATATAATGGTGAATAAAAGGTACATGCAGAAGTTTGACACATGTGTTGGGCATGAAGCCCGTATAAGTAAGCTTCTGTTAAAGGAGCCCCCAGGTATAATGAGTGCGGGTAGCACATCAAGTGTGTGCGAACAATGCGCAAACCGGCCCTCAAGGGCTTTATGAAAAAAGTGGGATAAAAGAGAGACCAAAGGCGACTGAAGTATAAAATGTGGACGGGGGAAGGAGACGAACTCTGAGTCCGGCGCTAGGCGTAGAATCTTCGGAGGCGGGCTGCGTTCCATGGGTTCGGCTCGAGTCGGTTGTCCGATGCGTTTCGCAAACGGTATGCTCCGCCAGTTAGGACTTGGTCGATGATGAAGGGACCTTCCCATTTGGGCTTGTGTTTGTCCTTTTTCTTGTCCGGCAGGCGTAGAACTAGTTCGCCAACATTGTAAGTTTTAGCCCGTACTTCTCTGCTTTGATATCTTCGAGCCTGCTGCTGATAGAATGCGGAACGAGCCTTTGCCACCTCGCGCTCCTCCTCTAATGCGTCCAAGCTGTCCTGCCGATCCAACTCGGCTTCTCTTTCTTCGTACATGCGCACTCAAGGTGAGTCATGAATTATGTCGCAGGGCAAAACTGCCTCTGCGTCGTATACCATAAAGAATGGTGTGAATCCGGTAGTACGGTTTGGCGTGGTCCGCAGCCCCCAGAGTACGGAGTCGAGCTCCTCTACCCAGTGCGTGTTACATTCCGTAAGGGACCGCACTAGTCTGGGCTTGATGCCGCTCATTATTAGACCATTTGCTCGCTCAACTTGACCGTTGGTTTGAGGATGATAGACTGAAGCGTAGTCGAGCTTAATGCCCATATTTTCGCACCAGAGTTTAACCTCGTCGGCCGTGAAGTTCGTGCCGTTATCGGTGATGATGCTGTGGGGGACGCCATAACGGTGTACTACCCCAGATATGAAGTCTATCACTGGTCCGGATTCGACCGTTTTAACTAGCTTGGCCTCTATCCATTTGGTGAATTTGTCCACCATGACCAATAGGTACTTTTGCTTGTGGGTTCCCCCTTTAAGGGGTCCAACCATGTCAAGCCCCCAAACCGCGAACGGCCAGGTGATGGGTATAGTTTTGAGGGCGGTGGGTGGCATGTGGCTCTGATTAGCAAAGAGCTGACAACCGACGCATCGTTGGACTAAGTCCTGAGCATCTGCCCGGGCCGTCGGCCAATAAAATCCTGTACGGAAGGCCTTGCCTACAAGGGCCCGGGCTGCAGCGTGGTGTCCGCCTAGTCCATCGTGAATTTCAGCCATAAGGTTTCGCCCTTCCTCTTCGGAGATGCACCTTTGAAGGACTCCAGTTGTGCTTTTCTTATAAAGTTCTCCCTCGTGGACCTTGTAGGGTTTAGATCGCCGGACTATGCAGCGGGCCTCATTTTGGTCTTCGGGAAGTTCCTACCTAATTAAATAGGCTAGGAACGGTTCTGTCCACGGGGTAATTACCGCCATTATTTCGTGGGCTGAAGGTGTTATTTCATCGGCTGAACCGCCGATTATGTCAGATTGTTCTGTGTTGGGTGGTACGGTTGCTTCCGGGTTATTATTTCCGGACTCCTCTTTCCACAGTACAAATGGCTTAAAGAGCCGCTCCAGGAAGATGTTTGGAGGGACGGTGTCGCGTTTTGCGCCGATGCGTGCCAACACGTCGGCTGCTTGGTTATTATCCCGGGCTACGTGGTGGAATTCGAGTCCTTCGCACCGAGCTGACATTTTTAGGATAGCGTTACGATAGGCTGCTATTTTCGGATTCTTGGCGTCAAAGTCTCCATTTACTTGGGATATTGCAAGGTTTGAATCCCCGTGCACCTCTAGGCGTTGAATACCCATGGAGATTGCCATCCGGAGACCATGTAGGAGGGCCTCATATTCGGCTGCATTGTTGGAGTCCGTGTACATTATCTGAAGTACGTATTGGACTGTGTCTCCAGTTGGGGACGTCAATACGACGCCAGCCCCCAAGCCGGCCAACATTTTGGAGCCGTCAAAATGCATAATCCAATTGGAGTATGCGCCGTACTCTTTAGGGAGTTCGGCTTCAGTCCATTCAGCGACGAAGTCAGCCTAGACTTGCGACTTTATAGCTCGCCGAGGTTTATAAGTTATGTCGAATGGTAAGAGCTCAATGGCCCATTTTGCAATCCTGCCCGTCGCGTCGCGGTTGTTTATAATGTCGTTGAGGGGTACTTCGGAGGCCACTGTTATCGAACACTCTTGAAAGTAGTGTCGCAGCTTCCAGGATGCCATAAACACCGCGTATGCTATCTTTTGATAATGCGGGTACCGGGACTTGCATGGAG
The DNA here is from genome assembly GCF_002162155.2 of Triticum dicoccoides. Taxonomy (NCBI): domain Eukaryota; kingdom Viridiplantae; phylum Streptophyta; class Magnoliopsida; order Poales; family Poaceae; genus Triticum; species Triticum dicoccoides. Next base: position 354,933,804 of record NC_041381.1, on the reverse strand, counting down.
TTAAGACAGTGGATATGAAGTACACTGGTTTTTGAAGAGGGAATTTGTGTCCTTCTGTTTCTCGTTCGACGACGAGGACCGTGCTGACAACTTGAAGTGTTGACGCGATATATAATAACATTGGTTTGCCCAGCTTAGGCGCGGCCAGGACCGGATTTGTTGCCAGTATGGCCTTTATTTCTTTGAGTTCGGCCGTGGCGGCATCCGTCCACTCGAAGTGTTCGGTGCGCCTGAGGAGGCGATAGAGGGGCAAAGCCTTTTCTCCTAAACGGGAGATGAAGCGGCTTAGAGTTGCCATGCATCCAGTCAATTTTTGTATTTGTTTGAGGTCTTTTGGAATATCCAGCCGTGACAGAGCTCGGATCTTGGCTGGGTTTGCTTCAATTCCTCTACCGGATACAATGAAGCCCAGGAGCTTTCCGGCTGGTACGCCGAAAACGCATTTTTCTGGGTTCAGCTTTATGTCATATGCTCGGAGGTTATCGAATGTGAGCCTCAAATCGTCTACTAGAGTTTCGACGTGTTTGGTCTTGACGACCACGTCGTCTACGTATGCCTCTACTGTTTTGCCGATCTGGGTAGCCAGACATGTCTGAATCATGCGCTGATATGTTGCGTCGGCGTTTTTGAGTCCGAAGGGCATCATGTTGAAGCAGAATGGTCAATATGGAGTAATTAATGCCGTTGCGGCTTGGTCCGCCTCCGCATCTTGATTTGATGGTAGCCGGAGTATGCGTCGAGGAAGCACAATGAATCGTGCCCTGCAGTAGCATCGATTATTTGATCGATGCGGGGAAGGGGGAAAGGATCCTTTGGACAAGCCTTATTGAGGTCTTTAAAATCGACGCATAGGCGCCAAGATTTGTCCTTCTTTGGTACCATACCAAGTTTGCTAGCCAGTCCGGATGTTTGATGTCTCTGATGAATCCGGCTTCCAATAGTTTGGCTAGCTCCTCTCCCATTGCCTGTCTTTTCGGTTCGGAAAATCGCCGAAGAGCCTGTTTGACTGGCTTGAATCCTTTTAGGATGTTTAGGCTGTGTTCTGCCAATCTGCATGGGATTCCTGGCATATCTGAAGGGTGCCAGGCGAAGTTGTCCCAATTCTCCCGAAGGAATTCTCGCAGTGCGGCGTCTACATCAGGGTTTAACTGTGCCCCAATGGAGGCCGTCTTTGTTGGGGCCGTTGGATGGACTTGGAATTTGACTATTTCGTCCGCTAGTTTGAAAGAGGTGGACTTGGACCTCTTATCGAGTATCACATCATCCCTGTTCACCGTGGAGCGCAGCGCCGTGAGCTCCTCTGCCGCTAAGGCTTCAGATAGTGCCTCTAGGGCTAGTGCGGCTGTCTTGTTTTCAGCGCGGAGTGCTGTGTCCGGGTCACTGACAAGAGTGATTATTCCACTGGGCCCGGGCATCTTAAGCTTCATGTACCCGTAATGGGGTATGGCTTGAAAAATTGTCAATGCCTCTCGTCCTAATATAGCATGATATCCGCTTGTGAACGGGGCCACTTGGAACGTGACCTCTTCAGACCTGTAATTGTCCGGCGAGCCGAACACCACATCAAGTGTGATTTTTGCTGTGCAGTGTGCTTCCCGGCTAGGGATTATTCCTCTAAAGGTTGTGCTACTTCGCTCAATGCGGCTCTAGTCTATTTCCATTTTTTGAAGGGTTTCCTCGTAGATGTGGTTTAATCCGCTGCCGCCATCCATGAGTACCTTGGTAAGACAAAAGCCGTCCACTATCGGACTGAGGACCATTGCGGCTGGTGCTCGGGCTGTTCAGAATTTAGGTTCGTCGCTGGCGTTGAAGGTGATGGCCGTGTCGCTCCATGGATTTGTTGTTGCTACTTGGTAGACTTCGGTGAGGCTGTGGATTGTTCGTTTCCGCATATTATTTGATGCGAAAGTCTCGAAGACTGTTGACACCATACTGGCACTGTTGGAGTGGTTCTCCGGGGCTAGAAGCTCTTCGCCACTTTTGGCCACCTGCCGCAGTATCCAACATGCTCGAAGGCTATGTGTGGGAGTGGCGCCCTCTGTACTGTGAATTTTATAGGGTCCGCTGAGCCATCCCTCCAGTACAGTTCCGTGCCCTTTATGGGGTTTTTGCTTTTTGGTTTTTGTACCTGGTGCCTGAGCATGATGCACCCTTTTGTTTCGGACTAGGGTTGTATTCGGGGCCGGATTGTCCCAAAACTTTGTTTCGGTTTTCCAGAAACTCTCCATCGCACAGTACTTTCATACTATGGACGACAGGTCGGCGAAGCGTGTAATTTCACGACGACTTACGGCGTTCAAGATTCCCTTGTCCGTGCAATTATTGCAGAAAATTGAAATTGCGTTTTCCTCACGGCAGTCTTTTATCCTGTCCATAACCAGGAGGAATCTGGCCCAGTAATGATGTACTGTTTCAGCGGGCTCTTGCCGGATTTGAGATAGATTGCATATGTTTGGGTGGGTGGGTGGAATTGAGTCCGGAACCCTACCCATCTCGAGGCTCAAAGGCCTAAAAGTTTCCGAATTTGGAAGCTTGGATTGCTGGACGTTGTCCAACGAGTCTGGTCCGATGCCTGACTTTAGGTTCAGTGCTTGATCGACGTCTGTCCCTCCGCGGAAATCCGGCATGGAGGGTTTGGGAGTCCGGACATAACTGGTTTTTAATAAAGGAGAAGAGCCACCGCTTTGTTCCTCTACCACCGCAACGTGGTGGGTAACCTGGGGAGAGTTAATCTCTCTCAGATCAGTTTTAAGCCCAATCTGATTGTAGTCAGTGGCGACTCCTAGGGCGACGATGCGATCCAAGAGCTCGTTTAAGGAAGAGAGCTCAATTGGATCCAGCTGCTCGGGGAATTCTGAGTTGACGTGAAGATTGCTTTTGTTGACCCGAGAGGTCATCGTCGAAGCGGTGGCCGAACAGGCGGTCATGAGAAAACCACCTAGCCGGATAGTTTGGCCGGCGGCCAAGGCTCCTTTGGCGATGATACCGTCTATAAAGACGGGAAGAGGCATCCTTCCTGATCGTGACGGCACAGAGGAACTCTCAATGAAAGCACCAATGTCGGTGTCGAAACCGGCGGATCTCGGGTAGGGGGTACCAAACTGTGCGTCTAGGCGGATGGTAACAGGAGACAAGGGACACGATGTTTTTACCCAGGTTCGGGCCCTCTCAATGGAGGTAAAACCCTACTCTTTCTTGATTGATATTGATGATATGGGTAGTACAAGAGTGGATCTACCATGAGATCAATGAGGCTAAACCCTAGAAGCTAGCCTATGGTATGATTGTTGCAATGGTTGCTTCTCCTACGGACTAAAACCCTCCGGTTTATATAGACACCGGAGAGGGCTAGGGTTACACAGAGTCGGTTACAATGGTAGGAGATCTACATATCCGTATTTCCAAGCTTGCCTTCCATGCCAAGGAAAGTCCCATCCGGACACAGGACGAAGTCTTCAATCTTGTATCTTCATAGTCTTGGAGTCCGGCCGATGATGATAGTCCGGCTATCCGGACACCCCCTAGTCCAGGACTCCCTCAAGCGCCCTGCAGGACTTCCTCAAAATAGTGCTCGGCAGGTACTCGGCTTTTGTCCGAATCCCGGGATGAAACGTCGGTGGCCTTCATCTCTGCCCAGCATGTCTTGACACGGGCAAGAGCCATTCGCGCACCCTCTATGCACGTCGACCGCTTCATTTCATCGATATGCGGCACCGCACCAAGGAACTGCTGCACCAAGCCAAAATAACTCTTCGGCTCGGGCCTTTTCAGCCACAAATGAGTCACGACATCCTTCATGGCAAGTCTGGACAACCTATTCACCTCAGCCCATTCAGCTAACCGATTGGTTAATGGAAATGGACGCTCTAGACTATGGAACTGCAACCAAAAAAGCTCTTCCATTCCGTGATCCTTTTGGCCTCGGAAGTGTGTGACCGCATCTGCAGCACTCGCCGCCAAATCCAGATAAGCATCCTCCGCTCCCCACAGCTGGCCCAACTGAGCATCTTAGGATCTGTAAATTTCCTCCGCAGCAGAAAAGGCTTTCCAGCCGTAATATCTTCGGCCTGACGCAGTTCCTCTTTCATAGCTCTCATCGTAGAGCGAGCATCCTTGGCCTCAGTAGTGGCCTTTTTCAGGTCCTCTTGTTCTGCTCGCCCTTCTTTCTCAAGAAGCTCGCAACGGTCGGTAGCACTCTTCAACTTTACGGCCATCTCGGCCATTTCTCTCCTGCTTCGGCAGTGAGCAGCATGTTCGGCTTTTAGCTCTTCGGCCGCCCTCAAGGCAGCCGCATCACTTTTTCTGGCTTGCTCCTTTACTCGGGCTAGCTCCGCCCGAAGGTTCTCCATAGCAGCGGCACCATCTGCATAAAGCATACATGTTGTAAGGCATGGGCGTCAAGCTCCCTTACCAGGTGTCCACGGAGAAGTTGCATACCTTGTGACTCGTCAAGCCGCTTATTGACAAGCGCGATGTCCGCATCCGCCATGTCAAGTTGCCGCTTCAGTTCGGCAAATTGATCAGTCCGGCTGGCCACCGGACGCTCTGCCACCTATATAGGACAGGCGACATCTTACAACTGAGATTATGATCCTCGGCGCGCTATCACTTTCGACAACGTACCGAGTCTCAAGGGCTACTATCTATAAAGGGCGCATTCTATATGCAAAACTGTCGGAAGGTATATATCATTTTCGCGTACCTCAAACCCCGTCAGTAAACTTCTGACGGCTTCATGCAATCCGCTCTCAGCGGATGAAATCCTTTCAATCACCATACCCATTAACGCACGGTGATCTTCTGAGATAGAAGCTCGCCAGAGCAGATCCTTCAGCTCCTCCGACCGTACACTAGTTGGTGCCGGACCTCCCGGCCCCGCCGGACTCGGGGAAACCCTCCGCGATGACACCTCAGGGTCGTCCGCCCCGCATGACAGTGCGGCAAATGGAGGCATTTCGCTCTCCATCATCTCTGGACGAAGATCCCCCGAAGATGAGCTCTACTGAGAAGGGCTGAGATCCGAACTACAAGGTAAAACTTCGGTTATCTTCAGAAATAAAAATAGGGATGTCCCTTATTACAAAACTCCCCTTTCTACTTATGGCTCGCTGGAGGGCTGATTCCCTTGGGGAAATAGTGCGGCCGGAGCTTCTCCTGGTGCAGGACCCTCTGGTGAAGATTTCTTCCCCCGCTTTGAGGCCTTGGCCTCCGGATCTTCAGAAGCGGTCCTCTTCTCCCCCTGGAGGGAGGGATTCTCAATCCCCCCTTTCTCGAAAGCCTCCTTCGCGGAGGCAGTAGCTTCCCTGTTCCCCCCTTTGCCCTCTTCCAAAGGCGCAGCCTCTATAATCTTGGTTAACACAGGATCCGGCGTGGTCTCAGGGAGGTGGGCCGGACACCTTATTAGTTTTGCTTTCGCTATCCACTCCTGTTCAAGGGACAACTCTTTAAAGGGAAAGTTTATGATAAATGTACGGATAGCGTGTCCCGGCACAGGACTACTTACTTGAGTATCCGGGCGATTGCAGCTCAGACCTGCATCCTCGGTCAAGTCCGGACACATCTCTTGTCATCCGAAGAACAGTTTATACATCTCCACGGGCGTCGCGCCCATGAAGTGTTGGAGTGCTCGTGGTCCCTCCGGATTAAATTCCCACAGGCGGGGGGGGGGGGCGACGTTTGCAGGGCAAAAGGCGCCGAATCAGCATGACCTGCGCCACTACGACCAGATTGATCTCTCTCTCTCTTGGAGGTCTCGAATACGGCCCTGCAGCAGAGGTACGTCCTTGGACGACCCCAGTCGAGCCCTTTGTTGACCCATGACGCCAGCCGCTGTGGAGGACCCGGGCGGAAGGCAGGTGGCGCCACCCATTTGGTGCCCCTGGGAGCAGTGATGTAAAACCACTCCTGTTGCCATAAACCAAGCAAATCTTGAAAAGAGCCCTCGGGCCATGGAGCGTCAGCATTTTTGCTTATAACAGCCCCTCTGCACTCTGTCTGCTGCCCCTTGATCATCTACGGCTCCACTTTGAAGGTCTTGAGCCACAATCCGAAGTGAGGGGTAATGCGGAGGAAGGCTTCGCATACGACAATGAACGATGAGATGTGGAGGATGGACTCCGGATCCAAGTCGTGGAATTCCAGCCCATAATAAAACATGAGCCCCCTCACGAAGGGGTCCGTCGGGAAGCCTAAACCCCGAAGGAAGTGAGACACGAACACCATGCTCTCACCAGGCTCGGGAGTAGGAATAACTTGCCCTTGGGCAGGCAGCCTATGCTAAATTTTGCCAGTTAGATACAAGGCATCTCTCAGCTTTAGCACGTCTTCTTCCGTGACGGAAGAAGACATCCACCGGCCTTGTAGGTCGGAGCCAGACATCGTCGAAGGTCCGAAGCGCCTGAATCTGGAGCTTTGGGTGTTGGAACTTGAGGCGAAGGGCTGATTCGATTGATATTGAAAGAAAGGAGCAGGCCTTGGTCTCATTATAAAGAGGTTGAATACCAAGAGCCCTCCCCGTGGCCGTTTGGGACTCGCCTCCGATGGAGGGGGCGTGACAACGGGCACGGTTGGGTTACCCACGCCCGTATTGATGAGGATCCCGGAATAAGGGGAACGATCTCCGCTTTGATAAGACGTGCCAAGGAAACCGCCTCGCTAAACGCGCTGAGGTGGGACAGCAAGAAACGATTCGAATAAAGGCCTAGTCGTGGTGTGATGTCACGCCGCGGAATACGTCAGCAGATTGTGTAAAGATTATTCTCTCTACGGTGGTATGTGGAACTTTTTTTGCAGAGTCGGACACTATCCTTATGTTCAAAATCTTCTATGAAGTATTCGGAGGAGGAACCCGCCTTGCAATGCCGAAGACAATATGCGCGCCGGACTCGTCGTCATTGAAGCCTGGTTCAGGGGCTACTGAGGGAGTCCTTGATTAGGGGGTGTCGGGATGGCCGGACTATCACCGTTGGCCGGACTCCTAGACTATGAAGATACAAGATTGAAGACTTTGTCCCGTGTTCGGATGGGACATTCCTTGGCGTGGAAGGCAAGCTTTGCAATACAGATATGTAGATCTCCTACCATTGTAACCGACTCTGTGTAACCCTGGCCCTCTCCAGTGTCTATATAAACCGGAGGGTTTTAGTCCGTAGGACGAACAACAATCATACCATAGGCTAGCTTCTAGGGTTTAGCCTCTCTGATCTCGTGGTAGATCTACTCTTGTACTACCCATATCATCAATATTAATCAAGCAGGAGTAGGGTTTTACCTCCATCGAGAGGGCCCGAACCTGGGTAAAAACATCGTGTCCCTTGTCTCCTGTTACCATCCGCCTAGACGCACAGTTCGGGACCCCCTACCCGAGATCCGCCGGTTTTGACATCGACGATGGCATTTTTGCATATGTGGAGGAAAGAGAGGCAAGGAAAAAGTGGAGAAGTGGGCTCTCATGCAAGAGCCAGCGTCTACTACATGGTGGAGCATTGGGAGAGGCACCTATATGGAGGTGGTCAAGAATCAGGAGACTCACGCCGGTCGTAGCGCCACAGTTAAAATGATAATGGAAAGTCAAATCACGGGGCCCCACCAGTCTAGCAGTAACTCGCTGTCAAATCACACAGCCCTACGTTTGCAGTAGTCTACTCCCTCGTCTTCTCGCGTCTCTGTCGAACCGACTAGGCGGAACTGCCCCGCCGCCTACCACGCAGGAAAAGCCCCACCCTCGAGTTTTAAATAGTATACAGTATACTAATTTTGTATCCATGGATTGCGCCCGCGCCATGGAGCAAAGCGTCTAGAAAACAGCGGTACACATGTACAGAGTATACAGCACGCCCATTGCGTTCGCATTGCACCCCAGACGGTCGGTCGGTCTGGCATGGTGCTCTCCGAATGGAATGCGCGTCATATTGCGTTCGCACACACATGTGGGATGGAAATTGAGAACCTACCATAGGCACACTCCCCGGCCCCGCAAGTCGGGTGACTTGATAGAAGAGGGAGACGAGCGATAGTACTAGAGAAGTGTTGTACTACATTAGTGCCTGGACGATCCCTGCAAGACATGGAAGATCAGTTCGTCCATGCATGTGACCAGACTCCAGTAGACACGCCTGGATTGGCTATCGTCTACATATCGTGCAGGCTGTGTTGTACATGGCTGTAGTTGTGGTGAGAAATCCAAAAAAAGGTTTCTTGTCATCTCACAAAATTAGGTGTCATGTGCTTCGGATCACTACGAGGGTTAAACAGCGACAATAGAGTTGGTTTAGTCATTGGGGGCACATGCACGAATAGTGACTACTCGGCTGCCATCTAGGTCAAGCCGGCTATGTTAATTAGGACATCTATCAACGGACCCCTTTTCTACGAGTTTATCTTTAATTTGAGCTTTGTTCCTCGTCTAGTTTGTCCGTCGGGATTCATGTTGTCTCCTTTGGGCAGTGAGGTTATGACTTCTTGTCATGTGGCATTTTTTCGTGTTATATGTTATAATCCGGCGCTTCAGATCAAAATGACGACAACTGCGCCTCCGGGCCACGTGCATGAAGACTTCTCGACAGTCATTGACGAGGTCAACCCAGCTCCGGTAGACAAAAGAAAACTAGGTACTACTCCACTATATAGGCAGGAGCCTCCGCGTTTGCTTGTTAGTGTTGCTCTCCTCACACTGTCTCGTCCTCTCCAGATCTAAACACAACAGCGGTGCCACACACACTCTCTCTCTCTGCTCACTGCCGGTCACAGATCCAGCCGGAACCTCTCCGCCTGGGAAGGTGAGAAGGTGCAACGTTCACGCGGTCGTCCTCGGCGACGGCTCTTACCCACTGCTAGGCGCGTCCCGATCAGCCTGCCTTGTCGTTCTCACCCAAGCACCGCTGGCGAGTGAGGGCCTCCGACCCCTTCTTCCTCGCTGCCGTAGTGTGGGCAGATCCGGCCTCCCGCCGCCCACATAGCGACATCCCGGCGACCATCAGGTATAACTTCCTTCGAAACCGGCCTTGCTCTACTTCCCGAGCTCCTGACGTCGCTGCATTTGTATCTTTTACTATTTCTTAGCCCCCTCGTAGATAGGATCGATCGGCTGTTCGAAAACCACCTAATTTTTTTACGTTTAAGAGGTAAAACTAGTTCATGCACTCGAATCTATGATACGTCTCCAGCGTATCTATAATTTTTGATTGCTCCATGCTACTTTATCTACTGTTTTGGACTATATTGGGCTTTATTTTACACTTTTATATTACTTTTGGGACTAACCTATTAACCGGAGGCCCAGCCCAGAATTGTTGTTTTTTGCCTATTTCAGTGTTTCGAAGAAACAGAATATCAAACAGAGTCCAAACGGAATGAAACCTTCGGGAACGTGATTTTCCAACCGAAGGTGATCCACGAGACTTGGGCCCTACTTCAAGAAGTGCGAGAGGCGGTCACGAGGGTGGAGGGCGCCCCCTGGGCGCGCCCCCCTACCTCATGGGCCCGCTGACGCTCCACCGACGTACTCCTTCCTCCTATATATACCTACGTATCCCCAAACGATCAGAACAAGAGCCAAAAACCTAATTCCACCGCCGCAACCTTCTGTCCACGAGATCCCATCTTGGGGCCTGTTCAGGAGCTCCGCCGAAGGGGGCATCCACCATGGTGGGCTTCTACATCAACACCATAGCCCCTCCGATGAAGTGTGAGTAGTTTACTTCAGACCTTCGGGTCCATAGCTAGTAGCTAGATGGCTTCTTCTCTCTTTTTGGATCTGAATACAATGTTCTCCCCCTCTCTCTTGGAGATCTATTCGATGTAATTTTCTTTTTGCGGTGTTTTTGTTGAGACCGATGAATTGTGGGTTTATGATCCAGTATTATCTATGGAAAATATTTGATTCTTCTCTGAATTCTTTTATGTATGATTGAGTTATCTTTGCAAGTCTCTTCGAATTATCCTTTTTGGTTTGGCCAACTAGATTTGTAGTTCTTGCAATGGGAGAAGTGCTTAGCTTTGGGTTCAATCTTGCGGTGACCTTACCCAAGGGTTGCAAGGCACGTATTGTACTATTGCCATCGAGGATAACAAGATGGTTTTTTTATCATATTGCATGAATTTATCCCTCTACATCATGTCATCTTGCTTAAGGTGTAACTCTGTTTTTAACTTAAAACTCTAGATGCATGCTGGATAGCGGTTGATGAGTGGAGTAATAGTAGTAGATGCAGAATCGTTTCGATCTACTTGTTTTGGACGTGATGCCTATATACATGATAATTGCCTAGATATATACTCATAACTATGCTCAATTCTGTCAATTGCTCAACAGTAATTTGTTCACCCACCGTAGAAAATCTATGCTCTTGAGAGAAGCCACTAGTGAAACCTATGGCCCCGGGGTCTATTCTCATCATATCAATCTCGCTCACTTTATTTACTTGCTTTGTTTTACTTTGCCTTTTACTTTTTACTTTGCATCTATCTATCAAAAATACCAAAAATACTATTTATCATCTCTATCAGATCTCACTATCGTAAGTGACCGTGAAGGGATTGACAACCCCTAATCGCGTTGGTTGCGAGTTGCTATCGTTTTGTGTATCTACGAGGGACTTGTGCGTGGTCTCCTACTGGATTGATACCTTGGTTCTCAAAAACTGAGGGAAATACTTACGCTAATTTGCTGCATCATCCTCTCCTCTTCGGGGAAATCCAACGCAGTGCTCAAGAGGTAGCAAGAAGAATTTCTGGCACCGTTGTCGGGGAGGCTCACGCAAGCAAGTCAACCATACCAAGTACCCATCGCAATCCCTATCTCTCGCATTACATTATTTGCCATTTGCCTCTCGTTTTCCTCTCCCCCACTTCACCCTTGCCGTTTTATTTGCCCTCTCTTTCCCAATCTCCTCCTCTCTTTCCCATTTGCCTTTTTCTCATTGCCTTTCTGTTTGCTTGTGTGTTGGATTACTTGTTGCCATGGCGCAAGATAATACCAAATTGTGTGATTTCTCTAATACCAATAATAATGATTTCCTTAGTACTCCGATTGCTCCTCTTAATTATGATGAGTCTTGTGAAATCAATACCGCTTTGTTGAATCTTGTTATGAAACATCAATTCGCCGGCCCTCCTAGTGAAGATGCCACTACTCATCTAAACAATTTTGTTGATTTGTGTGATATGCAAAAGAACAAAGATACGGATAACAATATTGTCTAATTGAAGTTATTTCCGTTTTCACTTACAGATCGTGCTAAAGTTTTGTTTTCATCTTTGCCTAAAAATAGTATTGATTCTTGGAACAAATTCAAAGATGCTTTTATCTCTAAGTATTTTCCTCCCGCTAAGATTATCACTCTTAGGAACGACATCATGAATTTTAAACAACTTGATCATGAGCATGTTGCCCAATCTTGGGAAAGAATGAAATTGATGCTTCGCAATTGCCCTAGTCATGGTTTGAATTTATGGATGATCATACAAAATTTTTATGTTGGATTGAATTTTGCTTCTAGAAATCTTTTAGATTCGGTCACGGGAGGAACTTTTATGGAAATCACGTTAGGAGATGCTACCAAATTGCTTGATAATATTATGGCTAATTATTCTCAATGGCACACCGAAAGATCTTCTAGTAAAAAATTGCATGCTATAGAAGAAATCAATGTTTTGAGTGAAAAGATGGATGAACTTATGAAGATGTTTGCTCATAAAAATACTCCTCTTGATCCTAATGATATGACTTTATCTTCTTTGCTTGAGAATAATAATGAATCTATGGATGTGAATTTCGTTGGTAGGAATAGTTTTGGAAACAACGCTTATAGAGGGAATTTTAATCCTAGGCCTTATCCTAGTAATCCTTCTAATAATTATGGAAATTCCTACAACAACTCTTATGGAAATTTTAATAAGATGCCCTCTGATTTTGAGAGTAGTGTTAGTTTATGAATTCATAAAAGAATTTTAATGCTTTGCTTGAAGAGAAATTGCTTAAAGTTGATGATTTGGCTAGGAACGTTGATAGAATTTCTCTTGAAATTGATTCTTTAAAGCTTAGATCAATTCCTCCTAAGCATGATATCAATGAGTCTCTCAAAGCCATGAGAATTTCCATTGATGAGTGCAAGGAAAGAACCGCTAGGATGCGTGCTTCCAAAGATGCCTTTATTAAAGCATGGTCTTCCAATTCCTATGAAAATCAAGATGAAGATCTAAAAGTTATTGATGTGTCCCCCATTAAATCTTTGTTTTGCAATATGAATCTTGATGAATCTGAATATGATCTTCCTTTACCTAGAAGGCGTTCTAACAATCCGGAGTTTCTAGATCTTGATGATAAATTTGATGATAGTGATATTGAAATAAATAAAAATCGTGATGTTGCTAAACCCACTATTTTGGATCTCAAGGAATTTAATTATGAAAATTGCTCTTTGATTGGTTGTATTTGAAGGAAATATGCCCTAGAGGAAATAATAAAGTTATTATTTATTTCCTTATATCATGATAAATGTTTATTATTCATGCTAGAATTGTATTAACTCGAAACATAATACATGTGTGAATACATAGGCAAACATAGTGTCACTAGTATGCCTCTACTTGACTAGCTCATTAATCAAAGATGGTTATGTTTCCTAACCATAGACATGTGTTGTCATTTGATTAACGGGATCACATCATTAGGAGAATTATGTGATTGACATGACCCATTCTGTTAGCCTAGCACTTGATCGTTTAGTATGTTGCTATTGCTCTCTTCATGACTTATACATGTTCCTATAACTATGAGATTATGCAACTCCCATTTACCAGAGGAACACTTTGTGAGCTACCAAACGTCACAACGTAACTGGGTGATTATAAAGGAGCTCTACAGGTGTCTCCAAAGGTACATGTTGGGTTGGCATATTTCGAGATTAGGTTTTGTCACTCTGATTGTCGGGGAGGTATCTTTGGGCCCTCTCGGTAATGCACATCACTATAAGCCTTGCAAGCAATGTAGCTAATGATTTAGGTATGGAATGATGCATTACATAACGAGTAAAGAGACTTGCGGGTAACGAGATTGAACTAGGTATTGGATACCGACGATCGAATCTCGGGCAAGTAACATACCGATGACAAAGGGAATAAAGTATGTTGTTATGCGGTTTGACTGATAAAGATCTTCCTAGAATATGTAGGAGCCAATATGAGCATCCAGGTTCCGCTATTGGTCATTGACCAAGAATAGTTCTAGGTCATGTCTACATAGTTCTCGAACCCGTAGGGTCCGCACGCTTAACGTTACGATGACAGTTTTATTATGAGTTTATAAGTTTTCATGTACCGAAGGTTGTTCGGAGTCCCGGATGTGATCACGGACATGACGAGGAGTCTCGAAATGGTCGAGACATAAAGATTGATATATTGGAAGCCTATATTTGGATATCGGAATGGTTCCGGATGAAATCGGGATTTTACCGGAGCACCGGGGGGTTACCGGAACCCTCCCGGGGGTTATTGGGCCTTCATGGGCCCTAAGGGAGAAGAGGAGAGGAGGCAAGAGGTGGGCTGCACCCCCTCCCCTCCCTAGTCCGAATAGGACAAGGAGAGGGAGGTGGCGCCCCCCCCCTTTCCTTCCCCTCTTCCTCCTCCTTCCCCCTTCTCCTTCTCCAACTAGGAAAGAAGGGAGTCCTACTCCCGGTGGGAGTAGGACTCCCCCTTGGCGCGCCCTCCTTGGCCGGCCGCCCCCTCCCCCTTGTCTCTTTATATACGGGGGCAGGGGGCACCTCTAGACACAAGTTGATCTTCGTGATCATTCCTTAGTCGTGTGCGGTGCCCCCCTCCACCATATTCCACCTTGGTCATATCGTTGCGGTGCTTAGGCGAAGCCCTGCGTCGGTAGAACATCATCATCGTCACCACGCCGTTGTGCTGACGGAACTCATCCCCGAAACCCTGCTGGATCGGAGTCCGGGGATCGTCATCGAGCTCAACATGTGCTGAACTCGGAGGTGCCATACGATCGGTGCTTGGATCGGTCGGATCGTGAAGACGTACGACTACATCAACCGTGTTGTCATAATGCTTCTGCTTTATGGTCTACGAGGGTACGTGGACAACACTCTCTCCTCTCGTTGCTATGCATCACCATGATCTTGCGTGTGCGTAGGAATTTTTTTGAAATTACTACGTTCCCCAACAGTGGCATCCGAGCCTAGGTTTTATGCGTTGATGTTATATGCACGAGTAGAACACAAGTGAGTTGTGGGCGATACAAGTCATACTGCTTACTAGCATGTCATACTTTGGTTCAGCGGTATTGTGAGATGAAGCGGCCTGGACCGACATTACGCGTACGCTTACGCGAGACTGGTTTCACCGTTACGAGCACTTGTGCTTAAAGGTGACTGGCGGGTGTCTGTCTCTCTCACTTTAGTTGAACCGAGTGTGGCTACACCCGGTCCTTGTGAAGGTTAAAACAGCACTAACTTGACAAACTATCGTTGTGGTTTTGATGCGTAGGTAAGAACGGTTCTTGCTAAGCCCATAGCAGCCACGTATAAGTTGCAACAACAAAGTAGATGATGTCTAACTTGTTTTTGTAGGGCATGTTGCGATGTGATATGGTCAAGCATGATGCTATATTTTATTGTACGAGATGATCATGTTTTGTAACCGAAGTTATTGGCAACTGGCAGGAGCCATATGGTTGTCGCTTTATTGTATGAAATGCAAACGCCCTGTAATTGCTTTACTTTATCATTAAGCGGTAGCGATAGTCATAGAAGCAATAGATGGCGTAAACGACAACGATGCTACGATGGAGATCAAGGTGTCGCGCCGGTGACGATGGTGATCATGACGGTGCTTCGGAGATGGAGATCACAAGCACAAGATGATGATGGCCATATCATATCACTTATATTGATTGCATGTGATGTTTATCCTTTATGCATCTTATCTTGCTTTGATTGACGTTAGCATTTTAAGATGATCGCTCACTAGAATTGTCAAGAAGTGTTCTCCCTGAGTATGCACCGTTGTGAAAGTTCTTCGTGCTGAGACACCACGTGATGATTGGGTGTGATAGGCTCTACGTTCAAATACAACGGGTGCAAAACAGTTGCACACGCGGAATACTCAGGTTAAACTTGACGAGCCTAGCATATACAGATATGGCCTCGGAACACGGAGACCGAAAGGTCGAACGTGAATCATATAGTAGATATGATCAACATAGTGATGTTCACCATTGAAACTACTTCATCTCACGTGATGATCGGACATGGTTTAGTTGATTTGGATCACGTGATCACTTAGATGACTAGATAGATGTCTGTCTAAGTGGGAGTTCTTAAGTAATATGATTAATTGAACTTAAATTTATCATGAACTTAGTACTAGTAGTATTTTGCAAATTATGTTGTAGATCAATAGCTCGCATTGTTGCTTTCATATGTTTATTTTGATATGTTCCTAGAGAAAAATTGTGTTGAAAAATGTTAGTAGCAATGATGCGGATTGGATCCGTGATTTAAGGTTTATCCTCATTCCTGCACAGAACAATTATGTCCTTGATGCACCTCTAGGTGACAAACCTATTGCAGGAGCAGATGCAGACGTTATGAACGTTTGGCTAGCTCAATATGATGACTACTTGATAGTTTAGTGCACCATGCTTAACGGCTTAGAATCGGGACTTCAAAGATGTTTTGAACGTCATGGACCATATGAGATGTTCCTGGAATTGAAGTTAATATTTCAAGCAAATACCCTAGTTGAGAGATATGAAGTCTCCAATAAGTTCTATAGCTAAAAGATGGAGGAGAATCGCTCAACTAGTGAGCATGTGCTCAGATTGTCTGGGTACTTCAATCGCTTGAATCAAATGGGAGTTAATCTTCCAGATAAGATAGTGAGCGACAGAATTCTCTAGTCACCATCACTAAGTTACTAGAACTTCGTGATGAACTATACTATGCAAGGGATGACGAAAACGATTCCCGAGCTCTTTGTGATATTGAAATCGACGAAGGTAGAAATCAAGAAAGAGCATCAAGTGTTGATGATTGGGAAGCAAGTTTCAATAAAAAGGCAAAGGGAAAGAAAGGGAACTTCAAGTGGAATGGCAAGCAAGTTGTCACTCCCGCGAAGAAGCCCAAAGCTAGACCAAAGCCTGAAACTGAGTGCTTACACTGCAAAGAAAATGGTCACTGGAAGCGGAAATGCCCTGAATATTTGGTGGATAAGAAGGATGGCAAAGTGAACAAGGGTATATTTGATATACAGGTTATTGATGTGTGCCTTACTAGTGTTTATAGTAGCCCCTGAGTATTTGATACTTGTTCGGTTGCTAAGATTAGTAACTCGAAACAGGAGTTACATAATAAACAGAGATTAGTTGAGGGGAAGTAACGATGAGTGCTGGAAATAGTTCCAAGATTGATATGATCATCATCACACACTCCCTATATTTTCGAGATTAGTGTTAAACCTAAATAAATGTTATTTAGCGTTTGCGTTGAGCATGAATATGATTTGATCATGTTTATTGCGATACGGTTATTCATTTGAAGTTAAAGAATAATTGTTATTCTATTTACATGAATAAGACCTTCGCTGGTCATACACCTAATGAACATAGTTTGTTGGATCTCGATCATAGTGATACATATATTCATAATATTGATGCCAAGAGATGCAGTGGCACTGCCGTTTGGGTCATATCGGTGTAAAGCGCATGAAGAAACTCCATAAAGATGGATTTTCAGAATCACTTGGTTATGAATCATTTGATGCTTGCAAACCGTGCCTTTTGGGCAAGATGACTAAAACTCCGTTCTTCGGAACAATGGAACGAGCAACTGACTTATTGGAAATAATACATACCGATGTATGCGATCCAATGAGTGTTGATGCTCGTGGCAAGTATCGTTATTTTCTGACCTTCACAAGATGATTTGAGCAGATATGGGTATATCTACTTGATGAAACATAAGTCTAAAATAGTTGAAAGGTTCAAAGAATTTCATAGTAAAGTGGAGAATCATCGTAACAAGAAAATAAAGTTTCTAGGATCTGATCGTGGAGGAGAATATTTGAGTTACGAATTTGGCCTTCATCTTAAACAATGTGGAATAGTTTCACAGCTCACGCCATATGGAACACCACAGCGTAATGGTGTGTCCGAACGTTGTAACCGCACTTTATTGGATATGGTGCGATCTATGATGTATCTTACCGATTTACCACTATCATTTTGGGGTTATGCATTAGAGATAGTTGCATTCACTTTAATAGGGCACCATCTAAATCCGTTGAGACGACACCGTATGAACTATGGTTTAGCAGTAAACCTAAGCTATCGTTTCTTAAAGTTTGGAGTTGCAATGCTTATGTGAAAAAGGTTTTCAACCTGATAAGCTCGAACCCAAATCGAAGAAGTGCGTCTTCATAGAATACCCAAAGGAAACTATTGGGTACACCTTCTATCACAGATCCGAAGGCAAAACATTCATTGCTAAGAATGGATGCTTTCTAGAGAAGGAGTTTCTCTCGAAAGAAGTGAGTGGGAGGAAAGTAGAGCTTGATAAGATAATTTGTACCTTCTCCCGAAATGGAAAGTAGTTCATCACAGAAATCAGTTCCTATGATTCCTACACCAATTAGTGAGGAAGCTAATGATGATGATCATGAAACTTCAGATCAAGTTACTATAGAACCTCGTAGGTCTTCCAGAGTACGGTCCGCACCAGAGTGGTACGGTAATCCTGTTCTAGAAGTCATGTTACTAGACCATGATGAACCTACGAACTATGAGGAAGCGATGATGAGCCCAGATTCTGCGAAATGGCATGAGGCCATGAAATCTGAGATGGGATCCATGTATGAGAACAACGTGTGGACTTTGGTGGAGTTTCCCGATGATCGGCAAGCCATATTGTATAAATGGATCTTCAAGAGGAAGACAGACGCTGATAGTAGGGTTACTATCTACAAAGCTCGACTTGTCGCAAAAAGGTTTTTCGACAAGTTCAAGGTGTTGAATACGATGAGATTTTCTCACTCGTATCAATGCTTAAGTCTGTCCGAATCATGTTAGCAATTGCCACGTTTTATGAAATCTGGCAAATGGATGTCAAAACTGCATTCCTTAATGGTTTTATTAAAGAAGAGTTGTATATGATGCAACCAGAAGGTTTTGTCAATCCTAAAGGTGCTAACAAAATGTGCAAGTTCCAGCGATCCATCTATGGATTGGTGCAAGCATCTCAGAGTTGGAATATACGCTTTGATAAGTTGATCAAAGCATATAGTTTTATACAGATTTGCAGTGAAGCCTGTATTTACAATAAAGTGAGCGGGAGCACTACCGCCTTTCTGATAAATATATGTGAGTAACATATTGTTGATCAGAAATGATGTAGAATTTTTCTGGAAAGCATAAAGGAGTATTTGAAAGGAGTTCTTTAAAAGAAAGACCTCAATAAAGCTACTTACATATTGAGCATCAAGATCTATTGAGATAGATCAAGACGCTTGATAAGTTTTTCAATAAGTACATACCTTGTCAAGATTTTGAAATTTTTCAAAATGGAACAGTCAAAGAAAGAGTTCTTGCCTGTGTTGCAAAGGTGTGAAATTGAGTAAGACTCAAATCCCGACTGAGGGAGTCCCGGACTAGGGGGTGTCCGGATAGCCGAACTATCATCTTTGGCCGGACTCATAGACTATAAAGATACAAGATTGAAGACTCCGTCCCGTGTCCGGATGGGACTTTCCTTGGCGTGGAAGGCAAGCTTGGTGATACGGACATGTAGATCTCCTACCATTGTAACCGACTCTGCGTAACCCTAGCCCTCTCCGGTGTCTATATAAACCGGAGGGTTTTAGTCCGTAGGACGAACAACAATCATACCATAGGCTAGCTTCTAGGGTTTAGCCTCTCTGATCTCGTGGTAGATCTACTCTTGTACTACCGATATCATCAATATTAATCAAGGAGTAGGGTTTTACCTCCACCGAGAGGGCCCGAACCTGGGTAAAAACATCGTGTCCCTTGTCTCCTATTACCATCCGCCTAGACGCACAGTTCGGGACCCCCTACCCGAGATCCACCGGTTTTGACACCGACATTGGTGCTTTCATTGAGAGTTCCTCTGTGTCGTCGCCTTCAGGAAGGATGCCTCGTCCCGTCTATAAAGACGACACCGTTGTTAAAGGAGCTTTGGCCATCGGCCAAACACTCCGACTAGGCGGTTTTCTTATGACCGCCTGTTCGGCCGCCCGCGCCGACGAAGACTTCTCGGGTCATCAAAAGCAATCTTCACGTTAACTCGGAACTTGCCGAGCAGCTAGATCCGATGGAGCTCTCCTCCTTAAACGAGCTCTTGGATCACATCGCCGCCCTGGGAGTCGCTACAGACTACGATCAGATTGGGCCTAAAACCGATCTGAGAGAGATTAACTCTCCCCAGGCTACCCACCACGTTGCTGTGGTAGAAGAACAGTATGGCGACCCTTCTTCTATATTAAGGACTAGCTATGTCCGGATTCCCGACCCCTCCATGCCGGATTCCCGTGGAGGGACGGACGTCAATCAAGTCCTAAACCTAAAGTCAGGCAGCGGGCTGGATTCATTGGACAATATCCAAAAACCCAAGCTTCCAAGTTCGGAAACTTTTCGGCCCTTGAGTCTTAGATTGGACGGGGTTCCGAATTTAATTCCACCCGCCCACCCAAACATAAGTGATCTATCCCGAATCCGGCAAGAGCCCACTGAAACAGTACATGATTACTGGGCCAGATTCCTCCTGGTTATGGACAGGATAAAGGACTGCCGCGAGGAAGACGCAATCTCAGTTTTTTGCAATAATTGCACGGACAAGGGAATCCTAAACGCCATAAGTCGTCGTGAAATTACACGCTTTGCCGACTTGGCGTCCATAGTACGAAAGTACTGTGCG
Organism: Triticum dicoccoides; assembly: GCF_002162155.2. Classification (NCBI taxonomy): domain Eukaryota; kingdom Viridiplantae; phylum Streptophyta; class Magnoliopsida; order Poales; family Poaceae; genus Triticum; species Triticum dicoccoides. The sequence goes on along the minus strand of NC_041381.1, from coordinate 354,913,864 downwards.
ATGGAGAGCGCCTGGAAAGCCGAAACCAAATTTTGGGATAGTCCGGCCCCGAATACAACCCTAGTCCGAAATAAAAGGGTGCATCATCGCCAGGCGCCTGGGTTAAATACCAAATAGCAAAAAAACCCTAAAGGGCATGGAACCGTACTGGAGGGATGGCTCAATGGGCCCTGCAAAATTCATAGCGTAGAGGGCGTCACTCCAACTCATAGCCTTCGAGCATGTTGGATACTACGGCAGGTGGCCAAAAGTGGCGAAGAGCTTCTAGCTCCAGAGAACCAACCCAGCAATACCAGCACAGTATTAACAGTCTTCGAGACTTTCGCATCAAATAATATCTGGAAACGAACACTCTGCAGCCTTGCCGAAGTCTACCAAGTAGCAACAATAAATCCATGGAGTGACACGCCTATTACCTTTAACGCCAGTGAAGAACCTAAATTCCGAATAGCCCGAGCACCAGCCGCATTGGTCCTCAGTCCAATAGTGGACGGCTTTCGCCTTACCAAGGTATTAATGGATGGCGGCAGCGGATTAAACCTCATTTACGATGAAACCCTTCGAAAAATGGAAATAGACTGGAGCCGCATTAAGCGAAGCAGCACAACCTTTAGAGGAATAATCCCTAGTCGGGAAGCATGCTGCATAGGAAAAATTACACTGGATGTGGTGTTCGGCTCGCCGGACAATTACAGGTCCGAGGAGGTCACGTTCCAAGTGGCCCCGTTCAGCAGCGGATATCACGCTTTATTAGGGAGAGAGGCATTCACAATTTTTCAAGCTATACCCCATTTACGGGTACATGAAGCTCAAAATGCCCGGGCCCAACGGAATCATCACTCCTGCCAGTGACCCGGACATAGCGCTCCGCGCCAAAAATAAGACAGCCGCACTAGCCCTCGAGGCACTATCCGAAGCCCTAGCGATCGAGGAACTCACTGCGCTGCGCTCCACGGAGAACAGGGACGATGTGATACTCGATAAGAGATCCAAGTCCACCTCTTTTAAGCCAGCAGAAGAAATAGTCAAATTCCAAGTCCATCCAACGGACCCTACAAATACGGCATCCATTGGGGCACAGATAAACCCTGATGTAGACGCCGCACTACGAGAATTCCTACGGGAAAATTGGGACATTTTTTCCTGGCACCCTTCAGACATGCCAGGAATCCCACGCCGGCTGGCTGAGCACAGCCTAAATATCTTAAAAGGATTCAAGCCAGTCAAACAGGCTCTTCGGCGATTTTCCGAACCCAATAGACATGCAATGGGAGAGGAGCTAGCCAAACTATTAGAAGCCGGATTCGTCAGAGATGTAAAACATCTGGACTGGCTAGCAAACCTGGTGATGGTACCAAAGAAGGATAAATCCTGGCGCCTATGTGTCGACTTCAAGGACCTTAACAAGGCTTGCCCAAAGGATCCCTTCCCCCTCCCCCGCATCGATCAAATTATCGACGCTACCACAGGGCACGATTCATTGTGCTTCCTCGACGCATATTCCGGCTACCACCAAATCAAGATGGCGGAGCCATACCAAGCGGCAACGGCATTCATCACTCCATACGGCCCATTCTGCTTCAACACAATGCCCTTCGAGCTCAAAAATGCCGGCGCAACATATCAGCGCATGATTCAGACATGTCTGGCAAACCAGATTGGCAAAACAGTGGAGGCATACTTAGACGATGTGGTCGTGAAATCCAAGCACGTCGAAACTCTAGTAGACGACTTGAAGCTCACATTCGACAATCTCCGAGCATATGACATTAAGCTCAACCCAGAAAAATGCGTTTTCGACGTACCAGCCGGAAAGCTCTTGGGCTTCATTGTATCCGGTAGAGGAATTGAAGCAAACCCAGCCAAGATCCCAGCTCTGTCACAATTGGATATCCCAAAAGACCTCAAACAAATACAAAAATTGATTGGATGTGTGGCGGCTCTAAGCCGCTTTATCTCCCGTTTGGGAGAAAAGGCATTACCCCTTTATCGCCTCCTCCAGCGCACCAAACACTTCGAGTGGACGGATGCCGCCACGGCCGGACTCGAAGAAATAAAAGCCATATTGGCAACAAATACGATCCTGGCCGCGCCCAACATGGGCGAACCAATGTTATTATATATCGCGGCAACACATCAAGTTGTAAGCGCGGTGCTCGTCGTCGAACGAGAAACGGACGGACACAAGTTCCCTCTTCAAAAACCAGTTTACTACGTGTCCACCGTCCTAACTCCATGCAAGTCCCGGTATCCACACTATCAAAAGATAGCGTACGCGGTGTTCATGGCATCCCGGAAGCTGCACACTACTTTCAAGAGTATTCGATAACAGTAGCCTCCGAAGTACCTCTTAATGACATTATAAACAACCGCGACGCAACGGGCCGGATTGCCAAGTGGGCCATCGAGCTCCTCCCATTTGACATAACCTATAAACCACTGCGAGCTATCAAGTCGCAGGTTTTGGCTGACTTCGTCGCATGAATGGACAGAAGCCGAACTCCCTAAAGAGTACGACGCATATTCCAATTGGATCATGCACTTCGACGGCTCCAAAATGTTGGCTGGCCTGGGGGTTGGCGTCGTCCTGACGTCCCCAACCGGAGACACAGTCCAATACATACTCCAGATAATGTACACGGACTCCAACAACGCAGCCGAATACGAGGCCCTCCTACATGGCGTCCGGATAGCGGTCTCTATGGGCATTAAACGCCTAGAGGTGCGCGGGGATTCGAACCTCGCGATATCCCAAATAAATGGAGATTTCAACACCAAGGATCCAAAAATGGCAGCTTACCGTAACGCCGTCCTAAAAATGTCAGTTCGGTTTGAAGGGCTCGAATTTCACCATATAGCCTGGGATAATAACCAGGCGGCAGACGTCCCTCCCAACATCGGTGCAAAGCGCGATGCCGTCCCTCCCAACATCTTCCTGGAGCGGCACTTCAAGCCATTCGTACGATGTCAAGGGGAGTCCGGAAACAACAATCCGGACACAATCGCACCACCCGACACCGAATATTCTGACACAAATGGTGGTTCTGCCAATGGAACAACACCTTCAGCCCACGAAATAATGGCAATCATTGCCCCGTGGACCGAACCATTCCTAGCCTACTTAACTAGGCAGGAACTTCCCGAGGACCAAAACGAGGCCCGCTGCATAGTACGGCGAATTAAAGCCTATAAGGTCCATGAGGGAGAGCTTTATATGAAAAGCGGAATCGGAGTCCTTCAAAGGTGTATCTCCGAAGAGGAAGGGCGAAATCTTCTAGCTGAAATTCATGCCGGACTCGGTGGGCACCACGCCGCAGCCCGGGCCCTTTTAGGCAAGGCCTTCCGTACAGGATTTTATTGGCCAACGGCCCGGGCAGATGCTCAGGACTTAGTCCAACGATGCGTCGGTTACCAGCTCTTTGCTAATCAAAGCCACATGCCACCCACTGCCCTCAAAACTATACCCATCACTTGGCCGTTTGCGGTCTGGGGGCTTGACATGGTTGACCCCTTAAAGGAGGAACCCACAAGCAAAATACCTATTGGTCATGGTGGATAAATTCACCAAATGGATAGAGGCTAAGCTAGTTAAGACGGCCGAATCCGTACCCGTGATAGACTTCATATCAGGGGTAGTACACCATTACGGCGTCCCCCATAGCATCATCACTGATAACGGCACGAACTTCCCGACCGACGAGGTTAAATTTTGGTGCAAAAACATGGGCATCAAGCTCGACTACGCTTCAGTCTATCACCCTCAAACTAACGTTCAAGTCGAGCGAGCAAATGGTCTAATCATGAGCGGCATTAAACCCAGACTACTGCCGTCCCTCAAGGAATCTAACACGCACTGGGTAGAGGAGCTCGACTCCGTACTCTGGGGGCTGCGGACCACGCCGAATCGCACTACCGGATTCACACCATTTTTTTATGATACACAGCGCAGAGGCAGTCTTGCCCTGCGACATAATTCATGACTCACCTCGCGTGCGCATGTACGAAGAAAGAGAAGCCAAGTTGGATCGGCAGGACAGTTTGGACGCCTTAGAGGAGGAGCGCGACGTGGCAAAAGCTCGTACCGCATCCTATCAACATCAGGCTCGAACATATCAAAGCAGAGAAGTACGGGCCAAAACTTACAATGTTGGCGAACTAGTTCTACGCCTGCCGGACAAGAAAAAGGAAAAACTCAAGCCCAAATGGGAAGGTCCCTTCATCATCGACCATGTCCTGACCGGCGGAGCATACCATCTACGAAACGCATCGGATAACCAACTCGAGCCAAACCCATGGAATGCAGCCCGTCTCCGAAGATTCTACACCTAGCGCCGGACTCTGAGTTCGTCCCCTTCCTCCGTCTACATTTTATACTTTAGGTGTCTTTTATTTCTCTCCTTCTCCCTCCTTTCTTCTCAAAGCCTTTGGAGGCTCGTCTGCGCATTGTTCGCACACACTTGACGTGCTATTCGCACTCATTATACCTAGGGGCTTCTTTAACAGAAGCTTATTTATACGGGCTTTACGCCCAACACATGTGTCACACTTCCGCATGTACCTTTTATTCACTATTATATGCATCGATATGACTTAAGTTTTGGCCAAGCTGGGTTGCCTGGCTCCTGTGCTTACCCCTACGTTCCCGATTGTTCGGCTAGGTGGTAAAGGGAGCACCTCTGCGAATGTTACTGCCGGGACAGCCGGATGTGTACCTCAGACTGGGTGAAGCCAAAAGCTAGCGTTCGTAAGGGAATATTCGGTCGGTGAACTAAAAGATGATTTCTTACCTATTTATTTATCTGCCCCCAGATGCTTTCCTGCTTTTTTCGCAGTCCGTACATGCACTTTAGGGCATGCCTCCCAGGGAAAGGAACCCCTAACGGAACTATTCTCCCAGGAAGATGTTTCTTACTAACCATGTAATATAACAAAACTAGTTGGGCACTTGTCTGATAAAGCACTAATGACCCCTACGCCTGGTCTCCACGCATGCCCCGGTTTTTTATAACCGCGAGGGTATTCGGACACACTACGTACTATCGGGTCCCGAGGTTGAAGCGAAAAGGTCCGCCACAACAAACGATCTACAATCCGGCTAGAAGGCATTTTACATGTCATTTTAAATTTCATAGTCAAATTGACTCATTGTATTCTTCCTCAATACCATCTAATAGGCTGTCTAGCTTACAGTCCCGCTGGGAATACTTTGCGGCCAACTCTACTTGGTCGTACACTAAGCTCACAGGGATCTCCTTCCCATCGGGCCCCACAGGTCCGACCTCGGCCATGTGGTTTGGGTCAGCCTTCGTGTATCGCGTCTTTACCATGGCCAAGGCCTCCCTGGCGCCTTGACGGCAGGCCAATATCTTCCATAGCCGGAAGAGCCGCCGTGCTCCCTGAAGCTTCTCCGCAAGCTCTCCAAGGCCTTCGGGTAGGGAGATAGGTGGCCACAAGGCCTGGGCGACGCCTCTCATCACCTGCCGAACTCGTTCGTGCAGCTGCAGCAGATCGGGAAGTAGGTCACCCATTGAACCGGGCATTTCCTCTGCAGGACGACCTGTGAGCATACCTACAGACATATTTCTGTTAATCGACTTCCTTGCCGAACTCTTCTTTTGAAAAGTTCGCTCAAGCACTTACTATAAATGCCACGACAAAGCCGCTGATTCTCCTTAACAGAGTCAGACAGCTGGGCCCGAACATCTTTTAGTTCCTCGCCCAGCCGGGTGTTGGCATCTTGGAGGTTATTTTTCTCTTGCCGCACCCTTGTAAGCACACTCTCGCCAGCTTTTAACCGGCGCAGGAGCTGTTGCTTGTCCGGATCTACCCCGGCGCCATCTGCAATGCTATTGTCAGACTTATACACACGCCGCACTTCACAAACTACTTATCTTTCGAAGTATATATTACCAGAGGGGGTCTCAGTGGCTCCCCTGCAGCGGCTAGTGCGGCCTCAAGTTGGGCCTTGCACTCTTCAAGCTCCTGGGACAGTTGGGTATTCTTTTCTGTAAGATCCTGCATAACAAATGATCCTTAAATCAGTTATTCTAACTATTTTAAGTCCCAGGGGCTACTGGCATATATAACTGTCAAAATTCCTCACCCGTATGTCTTTCACATACTGTTGTGTGGCTCTGGCTAGACCATCTTGAGCGGCATGGAGGTGCGCATCTCCCGAATTAATGGCATTCAATGCCGCTTGGGAGAAACATGCCTCACGAAGAATTCTCCGGCGGCGCCTATGATTCATGGCGCTCTCCACCTCAGATTTGGTGGCGGACAATCTGTCGGCATCCTCCATTGGAGGAGCATCCGACGCGCACCTTGTGTTCGCCTCCCCTTCCGGACCTGGCTTTGGTGCCTGGCCGGCGGAGGCTCGATTGGCAACTTCTCCGGACATAGTCCGGCGAGCGCTCTTTCTCCTGCAAAAATCACGAGCGTTAGTATGCCTTCCAGGAATCTTTCTTTCAAACACGGCGGTGCGCCATACCATTGTGGCGACGTCTCGATCCGCACCGCACTTCTTTTTTGCCTGCTGGGCCGAGCTGCCCCTTGTTGGCCAGCCGCCGCAGGCTCGGCTTCTCGCCTGAGAGGCACCCCCTGCGAAACACCATTGGTATGCGGTGATCAGAAATAAGCATGGATGGGTCATGGTATCAGGACTTCGGTCACAGTTACCTGGGAAGCTGGAAGTATTCCAGGGTAGTCCGCCTAGACGCACAGTTCGGGACCCCCTACCCGAGATCCGCCGGTTTTGACACCGACAATGGCATTTTTGCATATGTGGAGGAAAGAGAGGCAAGGAAAAAGTGGAGAAGTGGGCTCTCATGCAAGAGCCAGCGTCTACTACATGGTGGAGCATTGGGAGAGGCACCTATATGGAGGTGGTCAAGAATCGGGAGACTCACGCCGGTCGTAGCGCCACAGTTAAAATGATAATGGCAAGTCAAATCACGGGGCCCCACCAGTCTAGCAGTAACTCGCTGTCAAATCACACAGCCCTACATTTGCAGCAGTCTACTCCCTCGTCTTCTCGCGTCTCTGTCGAACCGACTAGGCGGAACTGCCCCGCCGCCTACCGCGCAGGAAAAGCCCCACCCTCGAGTTTTAAATAGTATACAGTATACTAATTTTGTATCCATGGATTGCGCCCGCGCCATGGAGCAAAGCGTCTAGAAAACAGCGGTACACATGTACAGAGTATACAGCACACCCGTTGCGTTCGCGTTGCACCCCAGACGGTCGGTCGGTCTGGCATGCTGCTCTCCGAATGGAATGCGCGTCATATTGCGTTCGCACACACATGTGGGATGGAAATTGAGAACCTACCATAGGCACACTCCCCGGCCCCGCAAGTCGGGTGACTTGATAGAAGAGGGAGACGAGCGATAGTACTAGAGAAGTGTTGTACTACATTAGTGCCTGGACGATCCCTTCAAGACATGGAAGATCAGTTCGTCCATGCATGTGACCAGACTCCAGTAGACACGCCTGGATTGGCTATCATCTACATATCGTGCAGGCTGTGTTGTACATGGCTGTAGTTGTGGTGAGAAATCCAAAAAAAAGGTTTCTTGTCATCTCACAAAATTAGGTGTCATGTGCTTCGGATCACTACGAGGGTTAAACAGCGACAACAGAGTTGGGTTAGTCATTGGGGGCACATGCACGAATAGTGACTACTCGGCTGCCATCTAGGTCAAGTCGGCTATGTTAATTAGGACATCTATCAACGGACCCCTTTTCTACGAGTTTATTTTAATTTGAGCTTTGTTCCTCGTCTAGTTTGTCTGTCGGGATTCATGTTGTCTCCTTTGGGCAGTGAGGTTATGACTTCTTGTCATGTGGCATTTTTTCGTGTTATATGTTATAATCCGGCGCTTCAGATCAAAATGACGACAACTGCGCCTCCGGGCGACGTGCATGAAGACTTCTCGACAGTCATTGACGAGGTCAACCCAGCTCCGGTAGACAAAAGAAAACTAGGTACTACTCCACTATATAGGCAGGAGCCTCCGCGTTTGCTTGTTAGTGTTGCTCTCCTCACACTGTCTCGTCCTCTCCAGATCTAAACACAACAGCGGTGGCCACTCTCTCTCTCTCTCTCTCTCTCTCTCTCTCTCTCTCTCTGCTCACTGCTGGTCACAGATCCAGCCGGAACCTCTCCGCCGGGGAAGGTGAGAAGTTGCAACGTTCACGCGGTCGTCCTCGGCGATGGCTCTTACCCACTGCTAGGCGCGTCCCGATCAGCCTACCTTGTCGTTCTCTCCCAAGCACCGCTGGCGAGTGAGGGCCTCCGACCCCTTCTTCCTCGCTGCCGTAGTGTGGGCAGATCCGGCCTCCCGCCGCCCACCTAGCGACATCCCGGCGACCATCAGGTATAACTTCCTTCGAAACCGGCCTTGCTCTACTTCCCGAGCTCCTGACGTCACTGCATTTGTATCTTTTACTATTTCTTAGCCCCCTCGTAGATAGGATCGATCGGCTGTTCGAAAACCACCTAATTTTTTATGTTTAAGAGGTAAAACTAGTTCATGCACTCGAATCTATGATACGTCTCCAGCGTATCTATAATTTTTGATTGCTCCATGCTACTTTATCTACTGTTTTGGACTATATTGGGCTTTATTTTACACTTTTATATTACTTTTGGGACTAACCTATTAACCGGAGGCCCAGCCCAGAATTGCTGTTTTTTTGCCTATTTCAGTGTTTCGAAGAAACAGAATATCAAACGGAGTCCAAACGGAATGAAACCTTCGGGAACGTGATTTTCCAACCGAAGGTGATCCACGAGACTTGGGCCCTACTTCAAGAAGTGCGAGAGGCGGTCACGAGGGTGGAGGGCGCCCCCCTGGGCGCGCCCCCCTACCTCATGGGCCCCCTGACGCTCCATCGACGTACTCCTTCGTCCTATATATACCTACGTATCCCCAAACGATCAGAACAAGAGCCAAAAACCTAATTCCACCGCCGCAACCTTCTGTCCACGAGATCCCATCTTGGGGCCTGTTCAGGAGCTCCGCCGAAGGGGGCATCCACCATGGTGGGCTTCTACATCAACACCATAGCCCCTCCGATGAAGTGTGAGTAGTTTACTTCAGACCTTCGGGTCCATAGCTAGTAGCTAGATGGCTTCTTCTCTCTTTTTGGATCTGAATACAATGTTCTCCCCCTCTCTCTTGGAGATCTATTCAATGTAATCTTCTTTTTGCGGTGTTTTTGTTGAGACCGATGAATTGTGGGTTTATGATCCAGTATTATCTATGGAAAATATTTGATTCTTCTCTGAATTCTTTTATGTATGATTGAGTTATCTTTGCAAGTCTCTTCGAATTATCCTTTTTGGTTTGGCCAACTAGATTTGTAGTTCTTGCAATGGGAGAAGTGCTTAGCTTTGGGTTCAATCTTGCGGTGACCTTACCCAAGGGTTGCAAGGCACGTATTGTACTATTGCCATCGAGGATAACAAGATGGTTTTTTTATCATATTGCATGAATTTATCCCTCTACATCATGTCATCTTGCTTAAGGTGTAACTCTGTTTTTAACTTAATACTCTAGATGCATGCTGGATAGCGGTTGATGAGTGGAGTAATAGTAGTAGATGCAGAATCGTTTCAATCTACTTGTTTTGGACGTGATGCCTATATACATGATAATTGCCTAGATATATACTCATAACTATGCTCAATTCTGTCAATTGCTCAACAGTAATTTGTTCACCCACCGTAGAAAATCTATGCTCTTGAGAGAAGCCACTAGTGAAACCTATGGCCCCGGGGTCTATTCTCATCATATCAATCTCGCTCACTTTATTTACTTGCTTTGTTTTACTTTGCCTTTTATTTTTTACTTTGCATCTATCTATCAAAAATACCAAAAATACTATTTATCATCTCTATCAGATCTCACTATCGTAAGTGACCGTGAAGGGATTGACAACCCCTAATCGCGTTGGTTGCGAGTTGCTATCGTTTTGTGTATCTACGAGGGACTTGTGCGTGGTCTCCTACTGGATTGATACCTTGGTTCTCAAAAACTAAGGGAAATACTTACGCTAATTTGTTGCATCATCCTCTCCTCTTCGGGGAAATCCAACGCAGTGCTCAAGAGGTAGCAAGAAGAATTTCTGGCACCGTTGTCGGGGAGGCTCACGCAAGCAAGTCAACCATACCAAGTACCCATCACAATCCCTATCTCTCGCATTACATTATTTGCCATTTGCCTCTCGTTTTCCTCTCCCCCACTTCACCCTTGCCGTTTTATTTGCCCTCTCTTTCCCAATCTCCTCCTCTCTTTCCCATTTGCCTTTTTCTCGTTGCCTTTCTGTTTGCTTGTGTGTTGGATTACTTGTTGCCATGGCGCAAGATAATACCAAATTGTGTGATTTCTCGAATACCAATAATAATGATTTCCTTAGTACTCCGATTGCTCCTCTTAATTATGATGAGTCTTGTGAAATCAATACCGCTTTGTTGAATCTTGTTATGAAACATCAATTCGCCGGCCCTCCTAGTGAAGATGCCACTACTCATCTAAACAATTTTGTTGATTTGTGTGATATGCAAAAGAACAAAGATACGGATAACAATATTGTCTAATTGAAGTTATTTCCGTTTTCACTTACAGATCATGCTAAAGTTTTGTTTTCATCTTTGCCTAAAAATAGTATTGATTCTTGGAACAAATTCAAAGATGCTTTTATCTCTAAGTATTTTCCTCCCGCTAAGATTATCACTCTTAGGAACGACATCATGAATTTTAAGCAACTTGATCATGAGCATGTTGCCCAATCTTGGGAAAGAATGAAATTGATGCTTCGCAATTGCCCTAGTCATGGTTTGAATTTATGGATGATCATACAAAAATTTTATGTCAGATTGAATTTTGCTTCTAGAAATCTTTTAGATTCGGTCACGGGAGGAACTTTTATGGAAATCACGTTAGGAGATGCTACCAAATTGCTTGATAATATTATGGCTAATTATTCTCAATGGCACACCGAAAGATCTTCTAGTAAAAAATTGCATGCTATAGAAGAAATCAATGTTTTGAGTGAAAAGATGGATGAACTTATGAAGATGTTTGCTCATAAAAATACTCCTCTTGATCCTAATGATATGACTTTATCTTCTTTGCTTGAGAATAATAATGAATCTATGGATGTGAATTTCGTTGGTAGGAATAGTTTTGGAAACAACACTTATAGAGGGAATTTTAATCCTAGGCCTTATCCTAGTAATCCTTCTAATAATTATGGAAATTCCTACAACAACTCTTATGGAAATTTTAATAAGATGCCCTCTGAATTTGAGAGTAGTGTTAGTTTATGAATTCACAAAAGAATTTTAATGCTTTGCTTGAAGAGAAATTGCTTAAAGTTGATGATTTGGCTAGGAACGTTGATAGAATTTCTCTTGAAATTGATTCTTTAAAGCTTAGATCAATTCCTCCTAAGCATGATATCAATGAGTCTCTCAAAGCCATGAGAATTTCCATTGATGAGTGCAAGGAAAGAACCGCTAGGATGCGTGCTTCCAAAGATGCCTTTATTAAAGCATGTTCTTCCAATTCCTATGAAAATCAAGATGAAGATCTAAAAGTTATTGATGTGTCCCCCATTAAATCTTTGTTTTGCAAGAATCTTGATGAATCTGAATATGATCTTCCTTTACCTAGAAGGCGTTCTAACAATCCGGAGTTTCTAGATCTTGATGATAAATTTGATGATAGTGATATTGAAATAAATAAAAATCGTGATGTTGCTAAACTCACTATTTTGGATCTCAAGGAATTTAATTATGAAAATTGCTCTTTGATTGGTTGTATTTGAAGGAAATATGCCCTAGAGGCAATAATAAAGTTATTATTTATTTCCTTATATCATGATAAATGTTTATTATTCATGCTAGAATTGTATTAACTGGAAACATAATACATGTGTGAATACATAGGCAAACATAGTGTCACTAGTATGCCTCTACTTGACTAGCTCATTAATCAAAGATGGTTATGTTTCCTAACCATAGACATGTGTTGTCATTTGATTAACGGGATCACATCATTAGGAGAATTATGTGATTGACATGACCCATTCTGTTAGCCTAGCACTTGATCGTTTAGTATGTTGCTATTGCTCTCTTCATGACTTATACATGTTCCTATAACTATGAGATTATGCAACTCCCGTTTACCGGAGGAACACTTTGTGAGCTACCAAACGTCACGACGTAACTGGGTGATTATAAAGGAGCTCTACAGGTGTCTCCAAAGGTACATGTTGGGTTGGCATATTTCGAGATTAGGTTTTGTCACTCCGATTGTCGAGGAGGTATCTTTGGGCCCTCTCGGTAATGCACATCACTATAAGCCTTGCAAGCAATGTAGCTAATGATTTAGTTATGGAATGATGCATTACATAACGAGTAAAGAGACTTGCGGGTAACGAGATTGAACTAGGTATTGGATACCGACGATCGAATCTCGGGCAAGTAACATACCGATGACAAAGGGAATAAAGTATGTTGTTATGCGGTTTGACCGATAAAGATCTTCGTAGAATATGTAGGAGCCAATATGAGCATCCAGGTTCCGCTATTGGTCATTGACCAAGAATAGTTCTAGGTCATGTCTACATAGTTCTCGAACCCGTAGGGTCCGCACGCTTAACGTTATGATGACAGTTTTATTATGAGTTTATAAGTTTTCATGTACCGAAGGTTGTTCGGAGTCCCGGATGTGATCACGGACATGACGAGGAGTCTCGAAATGGTCGAGACATAAAGATTGATATATTGGAAGCCTATATTTGGATATCGGAATGGTTCCGGATGAAATCGGGATTTTACCGGAGCACCGGGGGGTTACCGGAACCCTCCTGGGGGTTATTGGGCCTTCATGGGCCCTAAGGGAGAAGAGGAGAGGAGGCAAGAGGTGGGCTGCGCCCCCTCCCCTCCCTAGTCCGAATAGGACAAGGAGAGGGAGGTGGCGCCCCCCCCCTTTCCTTCCCCTCTTCCTCCTCCTTCCCCCTTCTCCTTCTCCAACTAGGAAAGAAGGGAGTCCTACTCCCGGTGGGAGTAGGACTCCCCCTTGGCGCGCCCTCCTTGGCCGGCCGCCCCCTCCCCCTTGTCTCCTTTATATACGGGGGCAGGGGGCACCTCTAGACACAAGTTGATCTTCGTGATCGTTCCTTAGCCGTGTGCGGTGCCCCCCTCCACCATATTCCACCTTGGTCATATCGTTGCGGTGCTTAGGCGAAGCCCTGCGTCGGTAGAACATCATCATCGTCACCACGCCGTTGTGCTTACGGAACTCATCCCCGAAACCCTGCTGGATCGGAGTTCGGGGATCGTCATCGAGCTGAACATGTGCTGAACTCGGAGGTGCCGTACGATCGGTGCCTGGATCGGTCGGATCGTGAAGACGTACGACTACATCAACCGTGTTGTCATAATGCTTCTGCTTTACGGTCTACGAGGGTACGTGGACAACACTCTCTCCTCTCGTTGCTATGCATCACCATGATCTTGCATGTGCGTAGGAATTTTTTTGAAATTACTACGTTCCCCAACAGTGGCATCCGAGCCTAGGTTTTATGCGTTGATGTTATATGCACGAGTAGAACACAAGTGAGTTGTGGGCGATACAAGTCATACTGCTTACTAGCATGTCATACTTTGGTTCAGCGGTATTGTGAGATGAAGCGGCCTGGACCGACATTACGCGTACGCTTACGCGAGACTGGTTTCACCGTTAGGAGCACTTGTGCTTAAAGGTGACTGGCGGGTGTCTGTCTCTCTCACTTTAGTTGAACCGAGTGTGGCTACACCCGGTCCTTGTGAAGGTTAAAACAGCACTAACTTGACAAACTATCGTTGTGGTTTTGATGCGTAGGTAAGAACGGTTCTTGCTAAGCCCGTAGCAGCCACGTAAAAGTTGCAACAACAAAGTAGAGGATGTCTAACTTGTTTTTGTAGGGCATGTTGCGATGTGATATGGTCAAGCGTGATGCTATATTTTATTGTACGAGATGATCATGTTTTGTAACCGAAGTTATCGGCAACTGGCAGGAGCCATATGGTTGTCGCTTTATTGTATGAAATGCAAACGCCCTGTAATTGCTTTACTTTATCACTAAGCGGTAGCGATAGTCATAGAAGCAATAGATGGCGTAAACGACAACGATGCTACGATGGAGATCAAGGTGTCGCGCCGGTGACGATGGTGATCATGACGGTGCTTCGGAGATGGAGATCACAAGCACAAGATAATGATGGCCATATCATATCACTTATATTGATTGCATGTGATGTTTATCCTTTATGCATCTTATCTTGCTTTGATTGACGTTAGCATTTTAAGATGATCTCTCACTAGAATTATCAAGAAGTGTTCTCCCTGAGTATGCACCGTTGTGAAAGTTCTTCGTGCTGAGACACCACGTGATGATTGGGTGTGATAGGCTCTACGTTCAAATACAACGGGTGCAAAACAGTTGCACACGCGGAATACTCAGGTTAAACTTGACGAGCCTAGCATATACAGATATGGCCTCGGAACACGGAGACCGAAAGGTCGAACGTGAATCATATAGTAGATATGATCAACATAGTGATGTTCACCATTGAAACTACTTCATCTCACGTGATGATCGGACATGGTTTAGTTGATTTGGATCACGTGATCACTTAGATGACTAGATAGATGTCTATCTAAGTGGGAGTTCTTAAGTAATATGATTAATTGAACTTAAATTTATCATGAACTTAGTACTAGTAGTATTTTGCAAATTATGTTGTAGATCAATAGCTCGCATTGTTGCTTTCATATGTTTATTTTGATATGTTCCTAGAGAAAAATTGTGTTGAAAAATGTTAGTAGCAATGATGCGGATTGGATCCGTGATTTGAGGTTTATCCTCATTCCTGCACAAAACAATTATGTCCTTGATGCACCGCTAGGTGACAAACCTATTGCAGGAGCAGATGCAGACGTTATGAACGTTTGGCTAGCTCAATATGATGACTACTTGATAGTTTAGTGCACCATGCTTAACGGCTTAGAATCGGGACTTCAAAGATGTTTTGAACGTCATGGACCATATGAGATGTTCCTGGAATTGAAGTTAATATTTCAAGCAAATACCCGAGTTGAGAGATATGAAGTCTCCAATAAGTTCTATAGCTAAAAGATGGAGGAGAATCGCTCAACTAGTGAGCATGTGCTCAGATTGTCTGGGTACTTCAATCGCTTGAATCAAATGGGAGTTAATCTTCCAGATAAGATAGTGAGTGACAGAATTCTCTAGTCACCATCACTAAGTTACTAGAACTTCGTGATGAACTATACTATGCAAGGGATGACGAAAACGATTCCCGAGCTCTTTGTGATATTGAAATCGACGAAGGTAGAAATCAAGAAAGAGCATCAAGTGTTGATGATTGGGAAGCAAGTTTCAATAAAAAGGCAAAGGGAAAGAAAGGGAACTTCAAGTGGAATGGCAAGCAAGTTGTCACTCCCGCGAAGAAGCCCAAAGCTAGACCAAAGCCTGAAACTGAGTGCTTACACTGCAAAGAAAATGGTCACTGGAAGCGGAAATGCCCTGAATATTTGGTGGATAAGAAGGATGGCAAAGTGAACAAGGGTATATTTGATATACAGGTTATTGATGTGTGCCTTACTAGTGTTTATAGTAGCCCCTGAGTATTTGATACTTGTTCGGTTGCTAAGATTAGTAACTCGAAACAGGAGTTACATAATAAACAGAGATTAGTTGAGGGGAAGTAACGATGAGTGCTGGAAATAGTTCCAAGATTGATATGATCATCATCACACACTCCCTATATTTTCGAGATTAGTGTTAAACCTAAATAAATGTTATTTAGCGTTTGCGTTGAGCATGAATATTATTTGATCATGTTTATTGCGATACGGTTATTCATTTGAAGTTAAAGAATAATTGTTATTCTATTTACATGAATAAGACCTTCGCTGGTCATACACCCAATGAACATAGTTTGTTGGATCTCGATCATAGTGATACATATATTCATAATATTGATGCCAAGAGATGCAAAGTTAATAATGATAGTGCAACTTATTTGTGGCACTGCCGTTTGGGTCATATCGGTGTAAAGCGCATGAAGAAACTCCATAAAGATGGATTTTCAGAATCACTTGGTTATGAATCATTTGATGCTTGCAAACCGTGCCTTTTGAGCAAGATGACTAAAACTCCGTTCTTCGGAACAATGGAACGAGCAACTGACTTATTGGAAATAATACATACCGATGTATGCGATCCAATGAGTGTTGATGCTCGTGGCAAGTATCGTTATTTTCTGACCTTCACAAGATGATTTGAGAAGATATGGGTATATCTACTTGATGAAACATCAGTCTAAAATAGTTGAAAGGTTCAAAGAATTTCATAGTAAAGTGGAGAATCATCGTAACAAGAAAATAAAGTTTCTAGGATCTGATCGTGGAGGAGAATATTTGAGTTACGAATTTGGCCTTCATCTTAAACAATGTGGAATAGTTTCGCAGCTCACGCCATATGGAACACCACAGCGTAATGGTGTGTCCGAACGTTGTAACCGCACTTTATTGGATATGGTGCGATCTATGATGTATCTTACCGATTTACCACTATCATTTTGGGGTTATGCATTAGAGATAGTTGCATTCACTTTAATAGGGCACCATCTAAATCCGTTGAGACGACACCGTATGAACTATGGTTTAGCAGTAAACCTAAGCTATCGTTTCTTAAAGTTTGGAGTTGCAATGCTTATGTGAAAAAGGTTTTCAACCTGATAAGATCGAACCCGAATCGGAGAAGTGCGTCTTCATAGAATACCCAAAGGAAACTATTGGGTACACCTTCTATCACAGATCCGAAGGCAAAACATTCATTGCTAAGAATGGATGCTTTCTAGAGAAGGAGTTTCTCTCGAAAGAAGTGAGTGGGAGGAAAGTAGAGCTTGATAAGATAATTTGGACCTTCTCCCAAAATGGAAAGTAGTTCATCACAGAAATCAGTTCCTGTGATTCCTACACCAATTAGTGAGGAAGCTAATGATGATGATCATGAAACTTCAGATCAAGTTACTACAGAACCTCGTAGGTCTTCCAGAGTACGGTCCGCACCAGAGTGGTACGGTAATCCTGTTCTAGAACTCATGTTACTAGACCGTGATGAACCTACGAACTATGAGGAAGCGATGATGAGCCCAGATTCTGCGAAATGGCATGAGGCCATGAAATCTGAGATGGGATCCATGTATGAGAACAACGTGTGGACTTTGGTGGAGTTTCCCGATGATCGGCAAGCCATATTGTATAAATGGATCTTCAAGAGGAAGACAGACGCTGATAGTAGGGTTACTATCTACAAAGCTCGACTTGTCGCAAAAAGGTTTTTCGACAAGTTCAAGGTGTTGAATACGATGAGATTTTCTCACTCGTATCGATGCTTAAGTCTGTCCGAATCATGTTAGCAATTGCCACGTTTTATGAAATCTGGCAAATGGATGTCAAAACTGCATTCCTTAATGGTTTTATTAAAGAAGAGTTGTATATGATGCAACCAGAAGGTTTTGTCAATCCTAAAGGTGCTAACAAAATGTGCAAGTTCCAGCGATCCATCTATGGATTGGTGCAAGCATCTCAGAGTTGGAATATACGCTTTGATAAGTTGATCAAAGCATATAGTTTTATACAGATTTGCGGTGAAGCCTGTATTTACAATAAAGTGAGCGGGAGCACTACCGCCTTTCTGATAAATATATGTGAGTAACATATTGTTGATCAGAAATGATGTAGAATTTTTCTGGAAAGCATAAAGGAGTATTTGAAAGGAGTTCTTTAAAAGAAAGACCTCAGTAAAGCTACTTACATATTGAGCATCAAGATCTATTGAGATAGATCAAGACGCTTGATAAGTTTTTCAATAAGTACATACCTTGTCAAGATTTTGAAATTTTTCAAAATGGAACAGTCAAAGAAAGAGTTCTTGCCTGTGTTGCAAAGGTGTGAAATTGAGTAAGACTCAAATCCCGACTGAGGGAGTCCCGGACTAGGGGGTGTCCGGATAGCCGAACTATCATCTTTGGCCGGACTCATAGACTATAAAGATACAAGATTGAAGACTCCGTCCCGTGTCCGGATGGGACTTTCCTTGGCGTGGAAGGCAAGCTTGGTGATACGGACATGTAGATCTCCTACCATTGTAACCGACTCTGCGTAACCCTAGCCCTCTCCGGTGTCTATATAAACCGGAGGGTTTTAGTCCGTAGGACGAACAACAATCATACCATAGGCTAGCTTCTAGGGTTTAGCCTCTCTGATCTCGTGGTAGATCTACTCTTGTACTACCCATATCATCAATATTAATCAAAAAGGAGTAGGGTTTTACCTCCACCGAGAGGGCCCGAACCTGGGTAAAAACATCGTGTCCCTTGTCTCCTATTACCATCCGCCTAGACGCACAGTTCGGGACCCCCTACCCGACATCCACCGGTTTTGACACCGACGTTGGTGCTTTCATTGAGAGTTCCTCTGTGTCGTCGCCTTCAGGAAGGATGCCTCGTCCCGTCTATAAAGACGACACCGTTGTTAAAGGAGCTTTGGCCATCGGCCAAACACTCCGACTAGGCGGTTTTCTTATGACCGCCTGTTCGGCCGCCGCGCCGACGAAGACTTCTCGGGTCATCGAAAGCAATCTTCACGTTAACTCGGAACTTGCCGAGCAGCTAGATCCGATGGAGCTCTCCTCCTTAAACGAGCTCTTGGATCACATCGCCGCCCTGGGAGTCGCTACAGACTACGATCAGATTGGGCCTAAAACCGATCTGAGAGAGATTAACTCTCCCCAGGCTACCCACCACGTTGCTGTGGTAGAAGAACAGTATGGCGACCCTTCTTCTATATTAAGGACTAGCTATGTCCGGATTCCCGACCCCTCCATGCCGGATTCCCGTGGAGGGACGGACGTCAATCAAGTCCTGAACCTAAAGTCAGGCAGCGGGCTGGATTCATTGGACAATATCCAAAAACCCAAGCTTCCAAGTTCGGAAACTTTTCGGCCCTTGAGTATTAGATTGGACGGGGTTCCGAATTTAATTCCCACCGCCCACCCAAACATAAGTGATATATCCCGAATCCGGCAAGAGCCCACTGAAACAGTACACGATTACTGGGCCAGATTCCTCCTGGTTATGGACAGGATAAAGAACTGCCGCGAGGAAGACGCAATCTTAGTTTTTTGCAATAATTGCACGGACAAGGGAATCCTAAACGCCATAAGTCATCGTGAAATTACACGCTTTGCCGACTTGGCGTCCATAGTACGAAAGTACTGTGCGATGGAGAGCGCCTGGAAAGCCGAAACCAAATTTTGGGATAGTCCGGCCACGAATACAACCCTAGTCCGAAATAAAAGGGTGCATCATCGCCAGGCGCCTGGGTTAAATACCAAATAGCAAAAAAAACCTAAAGGGCGCGGAACCGTACTGGAGGGATGGCTCAATGGGCCCTGCAAAATTCATAGCGTAGAGGGCGTCACTCCAACTCATAGCCTTCGAGCATGTTGGATACTACGGCAGGTGGCCAAAAGTGGCGAAGAGCTTCTAGCTCCAGAGAACCAACCCAGCAATACCAGCACGGTATTAACAGTCTTCGAGACTTTCGCATCAAATAATATCTGGAAACGAACACTCTGCAGCCTTGCCGAAGTCTACCAAGTAGCAACAATAAATCCATGGAGTGACACGCCTATTACCTTTAACGCCAGTGAAGAACCTAAATTCCGAACAGCCCGAGCACCAGCCGCATTGGTCCTCAGTCCAATAGTGGACGACTTTCGCCTTACCAAGGTATTAATGGATGGCGGCAGCGGATTAAACCTCATTTACGAGGAAACCCTTCGAAAAATGGAAATAGACTGGAGCCGCATTGAGCGAAGCAGCACAACCTTTAGAGGAATAATCCCTAGTCGGGAAGCATGCTGCACAGGAAAAATTACACTGGATGTGGTGTTCGGCTCGCCGGACAATTACAGGTCCGAGGAGGTCACGTTCCAAGTGGCCCCGTTCAGCAGAGGATATCACGCTTTATTAGGGAGAGAGGCATTCACAATTTTTCAAGCTATACCCCATTTACGGGTACATGAAGCTCAAAATGCCCAGGCCCAACAGAATCATCACTCCTGCCAGTGACCCGGACATAGCGCTCCGCGCCAAAAATAAGACAGCCGCACTAGCCCTCGAGGCACTATCCGAAGCCCTAGCGATCGAGGAACTCACTGCGCTGCGCTCCACGGAGAACAGGGACGATGTGATACTCGATAAGAGATCCAAGTCCACCTCTTTTAAGCCAGCAGAAGAAATAGTCAAATTCCAAGTCCATCCAACGGACCCTACAAATACGGCATCCATTGGGGCACAGATAAACCCTGATGTAGACGCCGCACTACGAGAATTCCTACGGGAAAATTGGGACATTTTTTCCTGGCACCCTTCAGACATGCCAGGAATTCCATGCCGGCTGGCTGAGCACAGCCTAAATATCTTAAAAGGATTCAGGCCAGTCAAACAGGCTCTTCGGCGATTTTCCGAACCCAATAGACATGCAATGGGAGAGGAGCTAGCCAAACTATTAGAAGCCGGATTCGTCAGAGATGTAAAACATCTGGACTGGCTAGCAAACCTGGTGATGGTACCAAAGAAGGATAAATCCTGGCGCCTATGTGTCAACTTCAAGGACCTTAACAAGGCTTGCCCAAAGGATCCCTTCCCCCTCCCCCGCATCGATCAAATTATCGACGCTACCACAGGGCACGATTCATTGTGCTTCCTCGACGCATACTCCGGCTACCACCAAATCAAGATGGCGGAGCCATACCAAGCGGCAACGGCATTCATCACTCCATACGGCCCATTCTGCTTCAACAAAATGCCCTTCGAGCTCAAAACTGCCGGCGCAACATATCAGCGCATGATTCAGACATGTCTGGCAAACCAGATTGGCAAAACAGTGGAGGCATACTTAGACGATGTGGTCGTGAAATCCAAGCACGTCGAAACTCTAGTAGACGACTTGAGGCTCACATTCGACAATCTCCGAGCATATGACATTAAGCTCAACCCAGAAAAATGCGTTTTCGGCGTACCAGCCGGAAAGCTCTTGGGCTTCATTGTATCCGGTAGAGGAATTGAAGCAAACCCAGCCAAGATCCCAGCTCTGTCACAATTGGATATCCCAAAAGACATCAAACAAATACAAAAATTGATTGGATGCGTGGCGGCTCTAAGCCGCTTTATCTCCCATTTGGGAGAAAAGGCATTACCCCTTTATCGCCTCCTCCAGCGCACCGAACACTTCGAGTGGAGGGATGCCGCCACGGCCGGACTCGAAGAAATAAAAGCCATATTGGAAACAAATACGGTCCTGGCCGCGCCCAACATGGGCGAACCAATGTTATTATATATCGCGACAACACATCAAGTTGTAAGCGCGGTGCTCGTCGTCGAACGAGAAACGGACGGACACAAGTTCCCTCTTCAAAAACTAGTTTACTACGTGTCCACCGTCCTAACTCCATGCAAGTCCCGGTATCCACACTATCAAAAGATAGCGTACGCGGTGTTCATGGCATCCCGGAAGCTGCGACACTACTTTCAAGAGTATTCGATAACAGTAGCCTCCGAAGTACCTCTTAATGACATTATAAACAACCGCGACGCAACGGGCCGGATTGCCAAGTGGGCCATCGAGCTCCTCCCATTTGACATAACCTATAAACCACGGCGAGATATCAAGTCGCAGGTTTTGGCTGACTTCGTCGCATGAATGGACAGAAGCCGAACTCCCTAAAGAGTACGGCGCATATTCCAATTGGATCATGCACTTCGACGGCTCCAAAATGTTGGCTGGCCTGGTGGTTGGCGTCGTCCTGACGTCCCCAACCGGAGACACAGTCCAATACATACTCCAGATAATGTACATGGACTCCAACAACGCAGCCGAATACGAGGCCCTCCTACATGGCGTCCGGATGGCGGTCTCTATGGGCATTAAACGCCTAGAGGTGCGCGGGGATTCGAACCTCGCGATATCCCAAATAAATGGAGACTTCAACACCAAGGATCCAAAAATGGCAGCTTACCGTAACGCCGTCCTAAAAATGTCAGTTCAGTTTGAAGGGCTCGAATTTCACCATATAGCCTGGGACAATAACCAGGCGGCGGACGTCCCTCCCAACATCGGTGCAAAGCGCGATGCCGTCCCTCCCAACATCTTCCTGGAGCAGCACTTCAAGCCATTCGTACTATGGCAAGGGGAGTCCGGAAACAACAATCCGGACACAATCGCACCACCCGACACCGAATATTCTGACACAAATGGTGGTTCTGCCAATGGAACAACACCTTCAGCCCACGAAATAATGGCAATCATTGCCCCGTGGACCGAACCATTCCTAGCCTACTTAACTAGGCAGGAACTTCCCGAGGACCAAAACGAGGCCCGCTGCATAGTACGGCGATCTAAAGCCTATAAGGTCCATGAGGGAGAGCTTTATATGAAAAGAGGAATCGGAGTCCTTCAAAGGTGTATCTCCGAAGAGGAAGGGCGAAATCTTCTAGCTGAAATTCATGCCGGACTCGGTGGGCACCATGCCGCAGCCCGGGCCCTTGTAGGCAAGGCCTTCCGTACAGGATTTTATTGGCCAACGGCCCGGGCAGATGCTCAGGACTTAGTCCAACGATGCGTCGGTTACCAGCTCTTTGCTAATCAAAGCCACATGCCACCCACCGCCCTCAAAACTATACCCATCACTTGGCCGTTTGCAGTCTGGGGGCTTGACATGGTTGACCCCTTAAAGGAGGAACCCACAAGCAAAATACCTATTGGTCATGGTGGATAAATTCACCAAATGGATAGAGGCTAAGCCAGTTAAGACGGCTGAATCCGTACCCGTGATAGACTTCATATCAGGGGTAGTACACCATTACGGCGTCCCCCATAGCATCATCACTGATAACGGCACGAACTTCCCGACCGACGAGGTTAAATTTTGGTGCAAAAACATGGGCATCAAGCTCGACTACGCTTCAGTCTATCACCCTCAAACTAACGTTCCAGTCGAGCGAGCAAATGGTCTAATCATGAGCGGCATTAAACCCAGACTACTGCCGTCCCTCAAGGAATCTAACACGCACTGGGTAGAGGAGCTCGACTCCGTACTCTGGGGGCTGCGGACCACGCCGAATCGCACTACCGGATTCACACCATTTTTTTATGATACACAGCGCAGAGGCAGTCTTGCCCTGCGACATAATTCATGACTCACCTCGCGTGCGCATGTACGAAGAAAGAGAAGCCGAGTTGGATCGGCAGGACAGTTTGGACGCCTTAGAGGAGGAGCGCGACGTGGCAAAAGCTCGTACCGCATTCTATCAACATCAGGCTCGAACATATCAAAGCAAAGAAGTACGGGCCAAAACTTACAATGTTGGCGAACTAGTTCTACGCCTGCCGGACAAGAAAAAGGACAAACTCAAGCCCAAATGGGAAGGTCCCTTCATCATCGACCATGTCCTGACCGGCGGAGCGTACCATCTGTGAAACGCATCGGATAACCAACTCGAGCCAAACCCATGGAATGCAGCCCGTCTCCGAAGATTCTACGCCTAGCGCCGGACTCTGAGTTCGTCCCCTTCCTCCGTCTACATTTTATACTTTAGGTGTCTTTTATTTCTCTCCTTCTCCCTCCTTTCTTCTCAAAGCCTTTGGAGGCTCGTCTGCGCATTGTTCGCACACACTTGACGTGCTATTCGCACTCATTATACCTAGGGGCTTCTTTAACATAAGCTTATTTATACGGGCTTTACGCCCAACACATGTGTCACACTTCCGCATGTACCTTTTATTCACTATTATATGCATCGATATGACTTAAGTTTTGGCCAAGCTGGGTTTCCTGGCTCCTGTGCTTACCCCTACGTTCCCGATTGTTCAGCTAGGTGGTAAAGGGAGCACCTCTGCGAATGTTACTGCCGGGTCTGCCGGATGTGTACCTCAGACTGGGTGAAGCCAAAAGCTAGCGTTCGTAAGGGAATATTCGGTCGGTGAACTAAAAGATGATTTCTTACCTATTTATTTATCTGCCCCCAGATGCTTTCCTGCTTTTTTCGCAGTCCGTACATGCACTTTAGGGCATGCCTCCCAGGGAAAGGAACCCCTAACGGAACTATTCTCCCTGGAAGATGTTTCTTACTAACCATGTAATATAACAAAACTAGTTGGGCACTTGTCTGATAAAGCACTAATGACCCCTACGCCTGGTCTCCACGCATGCCCCGGTTTTTTATAACCGCGAGGGTATTCGGACACACTACGTACTATCGGGTCCCGAGGTTGAAGCGAAAAGGTCCGCCACAACAAACGATCTACAATCCGGCTAGAAGGCATTTTACATGTCATTTTAAATTTCATAGTCAAATTGACTCATTGTATTCTTCCTCAATACCATCTAATAGGCTGTCTAGCTTACAGTCCCGCTGGGAATACTTTGCGGCCAACTCTACTTGGTCGTACACTAAGCTCACAGGGATCTCCTTCCCATCGGGCCCCACAGGTCCGACCTCGGTCATGTGGTTTGGGTCAGCCTTCGTGTATCGCGTCTTTACCATGGGCAAGGCCTCCCTGGCGCCTTGACGGCAGGCCAATATCTTCCATAGCCGGAAGAGCCACCGTGCTCCCTGAAGCTTCTCCGCAAGCTCTCCAAGGACTTCGGGTAGGGAGATAGGTGGCCACAAGGCCTGGGCGACGCCTCTCATCACCTGCCGAACTCGTTCGTGCAGCTGCAGCAGATCGGGAAGTAGGTCACCCATTGAACCGGGCATTTCCTCTGCAGGACGACCTGTGAGCATACCTACAGACATATTTCTGTTAATCGACTTCCTTGCCGAACTCTTCTTTTCAAAAGTTCGCTCAAGCACTTACTATAAATGCCACGACAAAGCCGTTGATTCTCCTTAACGGAGTCAGACAGCTGGGCCCGAACATCTTTTAGTTCCTCGCCCAGCCGGGTGTTGGCATCTTGGAGGTTATTTTTCTCTTGCCGCACCCTTGTAAGCACACTCTCGCCAGCTTTTAACCGGCGCAGGAGCTGTTGCTTGTCCGCATCTACCCCGGCGCCATCTACAATGCTATTGTCAGACTTATACACACGCCGCACTTCACAAACTACTTATCTTTCGAAGTATATATTACCAGAGGGGGTCTCAGTGGCTCCCCCTGCAGCGGCTAGTGCGGCCTCAAGTTGGGCCTTGCACTCTTCAAGCTCCTGGGACAGTTGGGTATTCTTTTCTGTAAGATCCTGCATAACAAATGATCCTTAAATCAGTTATTCTAACTATTTTAAGTCCCAGGGGCTACTGGCATATATAACTGTCAAAATTCCTCACCCGTATGTCTTTCACATACTGCTCTGTGGCTCTGGCTAGACCATCTTGAGCGGCATGGAGGTGCGCATCTCCCGAATTAATGGCATTCAATGCCGCTTGGGAGAAACATGCCTCACGAAGAATTGTCCGGCGGCGCCTATGATTCATGGCGCTCTCCACCTCAGATTTGGTGGCGGACAATCTGTCGGCATCCTCCGTTGGAGGAGCATCCGACGTGCACCTTGTGTTCGCCTCCCCTTTCGGACCTGGTTTTGGTGCCTGGCCGGCGGAGGCTCGATTGGCAACTTCTCCGGACACAGTCCGGCGAGCGCTCTTTCTCTTGCAAAAATCACGAGCGTTAGTATGCCTTCCAGGAATCTTTCTTTCAAACACGGCGGTGCGCCATACCATTGCGGCGACGTCTTGATCCGCACCGCACTTCTTTTTTGCCTGCTGGGCCGAGCTGCCCCTTGTTGGCCAGCCGCCGCAGGCTCGGCTTCCCGCCTGAGAGGCACCCCCTGCGAAACACCATTGGTATGCGGTGATCAGAAATAAGCACGGATGGGTCATGGTATCAGGACTTCGGTCACAGTTACCTGGGAAGCTGGAAGTATTCCAGGGTAGTCGGCCGTAATGGCAACCAAAGCATTGGCTACGCTAAGTTGGTGGAACACCCCATCGATCAGCTCCACCTTTATGTCCGGATCCTCTTCGGAGGACGGATCGAGGTACTATTCCAGATCCTCGGGTTGTGGAGCCGGGCTGTGTATATCCTCTACGGCCCAGCGTAGTTCCTGCGTCAAAATCACAAAATGAGATACTTAACCATGGGAATATGGATCGGATAGGAAAAAAGAAATGTCCGCTTACCCAGCTTCGAGGGTTGTTCATAGAAAATCCGTTCAATGGACTAACACGGAGAAAATCCTCCTTTTCCCCTTTGTACAGGCCGGACAAGATCTTCACCAGATCGGCGACCGATCCCGGCCCCTTACGGCCATGGCGGGCGGCATCATCCTCCCCGTTGAAATCCCACATGGGGTGGCCCCTATACTGGAGCGGCTGCACCCCCCGCATAATGCATGTGGCCATGACTCCGATCATAGTCAGGCCAGAATGAGCTAATAACCTTATTCGGCTCATCAGGTAGAGGACATCCCTGTCATTTTCCCTCTGGGGGCTCCGCGAGCGCCAGCTCAGGCGTTTCTTCAAGGGAGCATTGCGGAACTCTGGAAGGCCGGTCCGAATGGGATCCGGTAGCGGGGCGTCTTCTACATAAGACAATTCCGAAGGCCAGTCATCGGACGCCTTCTTCGGGGTTCCGGAAAGATATCCGGTCCCAGCGATGCGCCATAGTTCGGCTCCCCCCACTTGATATATTGACCCCTCATGAGAACAGGGCACCATGCAAAATAATCTCTTCCACAGCGCGAAATGAGCCTCAATACCCAAAAACTGTTTGTAAAGGGCCACGAAGCCCGCGATGTGCAGAATGGAGGCAAGCGTAAGGTGGTGCAGCTGGAGGCCATAGAACTCCAGGAGCCCCCGGAGAAACGGATGTATTGGAAATCCGAGTCCTCTTATTAGATAAGAGACAAAGCATACCCGCTCTCCTTTGGAGGGATTGGGGACGCTCTTCGCCTGCTTTCCGCCTTTGTAGGTGGCGAGTCCGGCTCGAACCGGAACCATAAAGGCTGGGGGAAGGAATCCCTTAGCTTGGAGCGTCACTAACTCGCTGTGTGGGACTGAGCATCTCTCCCAATCTCTAGGCTAAGGGCTGGGAGCACGAGAGGAGGAGCCGCGTCGACTGTCCATGATGGAATGGATTTTTGTCAGAGGCGCTCCGATGAATGCTCGCGGAGGGAGCATGGTGTGATTCGGATCTAGATCCCCGTCTCTTTTATAGGCGGCTCATTTGCGCATCTAGGGGGTAAATATAAAGATACCCTGGCTTTTCGCATTCGTTCGACACGTGGAAGATGGCCATTATTGGGCGTGGAAGCCAAGGAGCGCAGCATTTATAAGAAGCCAGACACTATTCGACAAGTACACGGAATTTGGAGAAGAACCCGCCTCGCAATACCGAAGACAATCTACGCGCCGGACTCGTCGTCATTGAAGCCTGGTTCGGGGGCTACTGAGGGAGTCCCGGACTAGGGGGTGTCCGGATATCCAAACTATCATCTTTGGTCGGACTCCTAGACTATGAAGATACAAGATTGAAGACTCCGTCCCGTGTCCGGATGGGACTTTCCTTGGCATGGAAGGCAACCTTGGCGATATGGATATGTAGATCTCCTACCATTGTAACCGACTCTGTGTAACCCTAGCCCTCTCCGGTGTCTATATAAACCGGAGGGTTTTAGTCGGTAGGATGAACAACAATCATACCATAGGCTAGCTTCTAGGGTTTAGCCTCTCTGATCTCGTGGTAGATCTACTGTTGTACTACACATATCATCAATATTAATCAAGCAGGAGTAGGGTTTTACCTCCACCGAGAGGGCCCGAACCTGGGTAAAAACATCGTATCCCTTGTCTCCTATTACCATCCGCCTAGACGCACAGTTCGGGACCCCCTACCCGAGATCTGCCGGTTTTGACACTGACACCGACCAAGGCAGAAATATAGAAAAGAGAATGAAAGTCATTCCCTATGCCTCAGTCATAGGTTCTATAAAGTATGCTATGCTATGTACCAGACCTATTGTATACCTTGCTCTTAATTTGGCAAGGGAGTACAATAGTGATCTAGGAGTAGATCACTGGACATTGGTCAAGAATATCCTTAGTGAGGACTAAGGAAATATTTCTCGATTATGAAGGTGATAAAAGAGCCCATCGTAAAGAGTTACATCGGTGCAAGCTTTCACACCAATCCAGATGACTCTAAGTCTCAATTTGGATACATATTGAAAGTGGGAGCAATTAGCTAGAGTAGCTCCGTGCAGAGCATTGTAGACATAGAATATTTGCAAAATACATGCGGCTCTGAATGTGACAAACCCGTTGACTAAGCTTCTCTCACAAACAAAACATGATCATACCTTTGTACTCTTTGGGTGTTAATCACATAGCGATGTGAGCTAGATTATTAACTCTAGTAAACCCTTTGGGTGTTGGTCACATGATGATGTGAACTATGGGTGTTAATCACATACAGATGTGAATATTGGTGTTAAATCACATGGTGATGTGAACTAGATTATTGACTCTAGTGCAAGTGGGAGACTGAAGGAAATATGCCCTAGAGGCAATAATAAAGTTATTATTTATTTCCTTATATCATGATAAATGTTTATTATTCATGCTAGAATTGTATTAACTGGAAACATAATACATGTGTGAATACATAGACAAACATAGTGTCACTAGTATGCCTCTACTTGACTAGCTCATTAATCAAAGATGGTTATGTTTCCTAACCATAGACATGTGTTGTCATTTGATTAATAGGATCACATCATTAGGAGAATGATGTGATTGACATGACCCATTCCGTTAGCCTAGCACTTGATCGTTTAGTATGTTGCTATTGCTCTCTTCATGACTTATACATGTTCCTGTAACTATGAGATTATGCAACTCCAGTTTACCGGAGGAACACTTTGTGTGCTACCAAACGTCACAACGTAACTGGGTGATTATAAAGGAGCTCTACAGGTGTCTCCGAAGGTACATGTTCGGTTGACGTATTTCGAGATTAGGTTTTGTCACTCCGATTGTCGGGGAGGTATCTCTGGGCCCTCTCGGTAATGCACATCACTATAAGCCTTGCAAGAAATGTAGCTAATGAGTTAGTTACGGAATGATGAATTACATAACGAGTAAAGAGACTTGCCGGTAACGATATTGAACTAGGTATTGGATACCGATGATCGAATCTCGGGCAAGTAACATACCGGTGACAAAGGGAATAAAGTATGTTGTTATGCGGTTTGACCGATAAAGATCTTCGTAGAATATGTAGGAGCCAATATGAGCATCCAGGTTCCGCTATTGGTTAATGACCGAGAATAGTTCTGTCACATCCCTAGCTTCTGGCTTTGCTCTAGGCTAGCTTCATGTGTGCATCATGTCTATATTTTTGAAACTTGAATTGAGGAATGTTGGAAGCCTCAAAACCCTAAATAAAAGAGGGGCAAAAACCCTGGAAATCTCATTCATTGCTCCAAAGTGCTCCTCTTAAATGTTTGATAATTTTTGGTAAGGGTTCTGGTCCCAACCAAAATATTGAACATTTTTAAGGATTTATTTTTGGGACTTTGGATTTAATTCATTAGCTATTTGAATTTGAATTATATTAATATAATTAGAATATAATTTAAATACCCCTGAAATATTTTATAAGCTTTGGAAAAGTCCATCTAGCATTATAAAATATAAAGAGGAGTTTTTGGCATTGTTTGAATTATTTTTAAAATTCAAAACAGTGGCAAAATAATTTAAATAAAACAAAAACAGAATAAAAACGGAAATAAAAAGAGAGAGAGAGACTACCTGGGCCACTTACCTGTAGCCGGCCCAGCTGGCCAGCTCCTCCCGCTGGCCCAGCCCACCGCCGCCTCCCTCCCCTGTCGCCTTCCTCCTCTGCCAGGAGGACGGGCACGCGCCCGGCGCGCGCGGCCACGCGCCCCGGCCACCTCCTCCCTGCCTGGCTGCCTCCTCCTCCCCTGGTCGCCTCCCGCGACGCCACGCAGCCCCTGGCTCCCTCTCTCACTCTCCTCGCTCTTTCCCTCCATCCCTATCCTCCTCTGTTTCTCTCTCCCTCTCGTGCCGAGCGCAGCCGTCGCCTCCGACGCTGTTCGCCGCGGCCACCGGCCACCCTTCGCCTCGCCGATGCCTCCAGAAGAACCGCCGCACTTTCTTCTTCGTCTCCACCAACTCACGTGACGCCGGGAGCCCTGCATCGCCGCCCACGTCGCCGTTCCCCTCCTCGGCCACCGGAACTCGCCGCCGTTCGATTCGCCGCCGACAGGACGTCCCCGAGCCCACTTAGCGTCTCGTCCGACTCCCCGTGAGTTCCTCTTCTCTTCCCCTCAATCCCCGCACCTGACTTCATCCCCTAGCCCCCTTCTTCCACCACGGCCGAAGCTCGCCGCCGCCGTGCCTCGTCTCCATCGTGGCCAGAGCCACTGGAGCTCCCACCTGAGTGCACCATCATGCTCAGACCGTCTCCACAAGCTCGTAGCACGCCCCAGCTCGCCTTCCCGTGCCCCCTAGCTCTCGCTCGCGTCTCGCCCGAACTCCGGCCGCCGCCGCGAGCTCCGTTCCGACGAGCTCCGTCGACCCCACGACCTCCCACTCGGTCCTCTGGATGCGCGGGAGCAAGGGCCATCCCCTGGTGCCCTCAGCGCGCCAAACTGACGCCTCTAGCGCAAGTCCGGCGTGCCCCGCCGTGTTCTGTGGTCACCGGCGACTCATCGCCGGCGCATCTGACGTGGCGTCGTCATTAGCGCTAATGACCCCACTAACTAACCCCCTAGGCCACTGACAGCGGGCCCCACCCCTGGTCAAACCCCAGTCAGCGCTGGGTTTGACCGGGATTAGCTCCTGTGTCACTGACATGTGGGTCCCAGTGTCAGGTTTGACCTGGACCCGGTCTGTTGACCTGCTGAGGTCAGCATGACGCAATGATGACGCAGATAATCATTTTCTAAAATAATCCAGAAAATCCAGAAAATTATATAAACTTCTAAAAATCATAGAAAATTAACCGTAACTCCAAATTAAATAATTTATATATGAAAAATTATCAGAAAAATTCAAGGAATCCATCTGTACCATTTTCATGCATGTTAGAACAACTTATCACTACTGTTTAGGGCAAATGAAGTAAAGGGCATTTAAATAATCACATATGGGGTTTAAATTTGAATCTTATATTCAAACCAACTTCATTTAATCTGTTGCTAGTTGCATTAGCTCAAAACACATTCATATTGCCATGTCATGAGCATGCATCATATTGTGCATTGCATTGATTGTGTTCCTTTCTGTGTTGCCGGTATTTGTCCCCTCTCGATAGACGTGATACCGATGATGTGATCGTTGACACTGATGAAGACTCAATGTTATCTTCAGAAGTGCCAGGCAAGCAAAACCCCCTTGTTCATTCCGATACAATCCTACTCTCTCGCTCCTGCTCTCTTTTACTGCATTAGGACAACAACGTTTCATCTGTTACTCGCTGCGGTAGCTGAACCCCTCTATCCTTTGCATGACCTGTCATTCCACAGTAAATAGATGAAACCCACTAGTATGAGTAGGAATTGTTTGAGCCCTGTTGTGCCTACTCATTCATGCTTGTTTGTCATGCCTGCTACTGCTTAGAGTTGAGTCAGGTCTGATTCATCGGGGATGAATCAGAGGCGTGTGAACATGTCCTACTGTGTGTGAGCTAAGTGTGTGAACACGATTTGGTAAAGGTAGCGGTGAGAGGCCATGTAGGAGTACATGGTGGGTTGTCTCATTGCAGCCGTCCTCAGGTACTGAGTTCTGTGTTTGTGATCCATGATTCAGCTACTACCATACATTGGGCCCTGAAATATGACCCCGCTCGACTTCTTATTCACCCTTGTCCTCTGTCCAGGAGTTGCAAGTAGTTTCTGGTGTTTGTAGTATGCTGGAGGCCGTGGACAGCGCTGACCGTAGGGGTGGGCTGTGATGCGGTAGGCACGTGGCCGGGTATACCGGGCGCCCGTTTGGTGTCACGGAACCCTGTTCACATCGTTTGGGGCTGTGAGCGAAACTCCGGCCGGATCTCCTCATGGATGGAACTCGAATAGGCGATAAACCTGGACTAGAGACTTGAGTGTTTAGGTAGGTCGTGGTCTACACCCACGTCGGCTTTCGCTTGAAGTCTGCCGAGCACATGTCGTGTGCAGACGCTAAGTGGTGGAAACATGTATGAAGAAGTACACCCCTGCAGGGTTAGCATCATCTATTCGAATAGCCGTGTCCGCGGTAAAGGACTTCTGGGTTGCTTATATCAGTTCATAGACAAGTGAAAGTGGATACCCTAAAATACGCAAGATAAGCGTGAGTGCTATGGATGGCGTTCTCGTAGGGAGACGGGAGCGGATCCATAGTGGTGTATTGATATGGTGATATGTGGACTCGTGTGCGCCACCTCAAAAGAGTTACTTGCAGTCGTAGTTCAGGATAGCCACCGAGTCAAAGCTGGCTTGCTGCAGTTAAACCCCACCATCCCTTTGTTGATAATGATGCATATGTAGATAGTTCTGATGTAAGTCTTGCTGGGTACATTTGTACTCACGTTTGCCTATTTTATGTTTTGCAGAGAGACTTGAGTCTCACCAGTAGTTCCGCTTGGACTTCGACGTTTAGCTTGTTACCTCAGCTACGATCTTGTGCCTCGGCAGGATTTGGTAGATAGTGAGGCTTCTCAGCCTTTTTCATTTATAGCTGTCTGTACTCAGACATGATAGCTTCCGCTTGTGCTTGATTTGTATGCTCTGAATGTTGGGTCATGAGACCCATGTTTGTAATATCTCGCTCCTCGGAGCCTATTGAATAGATTACTTGAGTCATAGAGTCATGTTGTGATGCCATGTTGTATTTGCACATATCGAGCATATTGTGTGTATGTTATTGAAATGCTTGGTATGTGTGGGATCTGACCATCTAGTTGTTTATCTTTAGTAGCCTCTCTTACGGGGAAATGTCTCCTAGTGTTTCCACCGAGCCATGGTAGCTTGCTACTGCTCCGGAACACTTAGGCTGGCCGGCATGTGTCCTTCTTCGTTCCTGTGTCTGTCCCTTCGGGGAAATGTCACGCGATGAATACCGGAGTCCTGTTAGCCCGCTACAGCCCGGTTCACCGGAGTCCTGCTAGCCCAGTGCTACAGCCTGGATTCACTCGCTGATGACCGACACGTTCGATGCTGGGTCATGGATGCCTGTCCCTGTAAGTTTGTGCCGCTTTGGGTTTACGACTAGCCATGTCAGCCCGGGCTCCTTATCATATGGATGCTAGCGACACTGTCATATACGTGTGCCAAAAGGCGCAAACGGTCACGGGCAAAGGTAAGGCGACACCCGTGGGAATACCGTGCGTGAGGCCGCAAAGTGATATGAGGTGTTACATGCTAGATCGATGTGGCATCGAGTCGGGGTCCTGACAAGTTCTAGGTAATGTCTACATAGTTCTCGAACCCGTAGGGTCCGCACGCTTAACGTTACGATGACAGTTTTATTATGAGTTTATAAGTTTTGATGTACCGAAGGTTGTTCAGAGTCCCGGATGTGATCACGGACATGAAGAGGAGTCTCGAAATCATCGAGACATAAAGATTGATATATTGGAAGCCTATATTTGGATATCGAAATGTTTTCGGGTGAAATCGGGATTTTACTGGAGCACCGGGGGGTTACCGGAACCATCCCCGGGGTTATTGGGCCTTCATGGGCCCTAAGGGAGAAGAGGAGAGGAGGCAAGAGGTGGGCTGCACCCCCTCCCCTCCCTAGTCCGAATAGGACAAGGAGAGGGGGGCGGCGCCCCCCCTTTCCTTCCCCTCTTCCTCCTCCTTCCCCCTTCTCCTTCTCCAACTAGGAAAGAAGGGAGTCCTACTCCCGGTGGGAGTAGGACTCCCCCTTGGCGCGCCCTCCTTGGCCGGCCGCCCCCTCCCCCTTGGCTCCTTTATATATGGGGGCAGGGGGGCACCTCTAGACACAAGTTGATCTTCGTGATCGTTCCTTAGCCGTGTGCGGTGCCCCCCTCCACCATATTCCACCGCGGTCATATCATTGTGGTGCTTAGGCAAAGCCCTGCGTCGGTAGAACATCATCATCGCCTCCACGCCGTCGTGCTGACGGAACTCATCCCCGAAACCCGGCTGGATCGGAGTCCGGGGATCGTCATTGAGCTGAACGTGTGCTGACCTTGGAGCTGCCGTACGTTCGATGCTTGGATCGGTCGGATCGTGAAGACGTACGACTACATCAACCGCGTTGTCATAACGCTTCCTCTTACGGTCTACGAGGGTACGTGGACAACACTCTCCCCTCTCGTTGCTATGCATCACCATGATCTTGCGTGTGCGTAGGAAATTTTTTGAAATTACTACGTTCCCCAATAGTATTTCCTTGTTGCAATCCGTGCTAGATTCTCCTCATGCTTATAGTCAAAATAAGGCCTTTACCGAACACATTGTTGATGCTTTGATGCAATCTTATGAAGAAAAACTTGAGTTGAAAGTTTCTATCCCTAGAAAACTCTATGATGAGTGAGAACCTACTATAAAAATTAAAATTAAAGATTTTGAGTTTCATGCTTTGTGTGATTTGGGTGCTAGTGTCTCTACTATTCCCAAAACTTTATGTGATTTGCTAGATTTCCGTGATTTTGATGATTGCTCTCTAAACTTGCATCTTGCGGATTCCACTATTAAAAAGCCTATGGGAAGAATTAATGATGTTCTTATTGTTGCAAATAGGAATTATGTGCCCGTAGATTTTATCGTTCTTGATATAGATTGCAATCCTTCATGTCCTATTATTCTTGGTAGACCTTTCCTTAGAATGATTGGTGCAATTATTGATATGAAGGAAGGGAATATTAGATTCCAATTTCCCTTAAAGAAGGGTATGGAACACTTCCCTAGAAAGAAAATAAAATTACCATATGAATCTATCATGGGAGCCACTTATGGATTGCCTACCAAAGATGGCAATACCTAGATCTATCCTTGCTATCATGCCTAGCTAGGGGCGTTAAACGATAGCGCTTGTTGGGAGGCAACCCAATTTTATTTTGTGTTTTTTGTTTTTGCTTCCGTTTAGGAATAAATAATCCATCTACCTTCTGTTTAGATGTGGTTTTATCTTTTAATTAGTGTTTGTGCCAAGTAGAACCTATAGGATAACCTACGATGATAGTTGATTTGATTCTGCTGAAAAACAGAAACTTTGCACGCACGAATATAATTTTGTAAAATCGCAGGAACGTGATTTTGCGTTGATTCTTTTTGATTCTGTTCAATAAACAAATTTTCCAGGACTTCCTATTTTGGTAGAATTTTTAGAGTTCCAGAAGTTTTCATTAGTTGCAGATTGCTACAAACTGTTCTGTTTTTGGCAGATTCTGTTTTACGTGTGTTGTTTGCTTATTTTGATGAATCTATGGCTAGTAAAATAGTTTATAAACCATAGAGAAGTTGGAATACAGTAGGTTTAACACCAATATAAATAATGAATGAGTTCATTACAGTACCTTGAAGTAGTCTTTTGTTTTCTTTCTCTAATGGAGCTCACGAGATTTCTGTTGAGTTTTGTGTTGTGAAGTTTTCAAGTTTTGGGTGCATTCTTTTGATGGATTATGGAACAAGGAGTGGCAAGAGCCGAAGCTTGGGGATTCCCATGTCACCCCCAAGATAATCCAAGGATACCAAAAATTCAAAGCTTGGGGATGCCCCGGAAGGTATCCCCTCTTTCGTCCACTTCCATCGGTAATTTACTTGGGGCTTGAAGGTCAAAAAAATTTACTTGGGGCTATATTTTTATTCACCACATGATATGTGTTTTGCTTGGAGCGTCTTGTATTATTTGTGTCTTTGCTTGTTAGTCTACCACAATCATCCTTGCTGTACACACCTTTTGAGAGAGCCTTATATGAATTGGAATTTGTTAGCATACTCTATGTGCTTCTCTTATACCTTTTGAGCTTGATAGTTTTGCTCATAGTGCTTCACTTATATCTTTTGAGCGTGATAATTTTTGCTCTAGTGCTTCACTTATATCTTTTAGAGCACGGTGGTGGATTTGTTTTAAAGAAACTATTGATCTCTCATGCTTCACTTAGATTATTTTGAGAGTCATTAATAGCATGGTAATTTGCTTAATGTTAATATACTTGGTGTTCAAGATATGTGAAACTTTCTTTTGAGTGCGTTGAATACTAAGATAAGTTTGATAATTGATAATTGTTTTGAGATATGGAGGTGATAATATCAAAGTTGTGCTAGTTGGGTGATTATGAAATTGAGAAATACTTTTGTTGAAGTTTGCAAGTCCCGTAGCATGCACGTATGGTTAAAGTTGTGTAACAAATCTGAAACATGAAGTGTACCTGGCTTGTGCATCCTTATGAGTGGCAGTCGGGGACGAGCGATGGTCTTTTCCTACCAAGCTATCCCCCTAGGAGCATGCGCGTAGTACTTGATTTTTGATGACTTCTAAATTTTTGCAATAAGTATATGAGTTCTTTTGACTAATGTTGAGTCCATGGATTATACGCACTCTCACCTCTCCGCCTTTGCTAGCCTCTTCGGTACCGTGCATTGCCCTTTCTCACCTTGATAGTTGGTGCAAACTTCGCCGGTGCATCCAAACCCCGTGATACGATTCACTCTATCACACATAAACCTCCTTATATCTTCCTCAAAAGAGCCACCATACCTACCTATCATGGCATTTCCATAGCCATTCCGAGATATATCGCCATGCAACTTCCACCATCATCATCATCATGACATACATTACTTTTGTCTTATTGCCATTGCATGATCATGTAGTTGACATCGTATTTGTGGCAAAGCCACCATGTATTATTTTCCATACATGTCACTCTTGATTCATTGCACCATCCCGGTACACCGCCGGAGGCATTCATATAGAGTCATATCTTGTTCTAAGTTTCGAGTTGTAATCCTTATGTTGTAATCAATAGAAGTGTAATGATCATCATTATTAGAGCACTGCCCAAATAAAAAAAGAGAAAGGCCAAAAAAAGGCCCAAAAAAAATAAAAAAATAAAAATAAAAGGGGCAATGCTACTATCTCTTTTTCCACACTTTTGCTTCAAAGTAGCACCTTGTTCTTCATGTAGTGAGTCTCAGATATTGTGCTTCAAAGTAGCACCTTGTTCCTCATGTAGTGAGTCTCATAAAGTTGTCCTTTTCATACTAGTGGGAATTCTTCATTATAGAACTTGGCTTGGATATTCCTACGATGGGCTTCCTCAAATGCCCTAGGTCTTCATGAGCAAGAGCTTGCAAACCCACTAGTTTTCTTTTGTTGAGCATTCATAGCTCTAGTGCATCCGTTGCATGGCAATCCCTACTCCTCATGTTGACATCAATTGATGGGCATCCCATAGCCCGTTGATTAGCCTCGTTAATGTGAGATTTTCTCCTTTTTTGACTTCTCCACACAATCCCCATCATCATATTCTATTCCACCCACACTGCTATATCCACGGCTCACGCTCATGTATTGCGTGAAGGTTGAAAAAGTTTGAGATTATTTAAGTATGAAACAATTGCTTGGCTTGTCATCGGGGGTATAGAAGTTGGGAACATCTTTGTGTGACGAAAATGAAGCATAGCCTAACTATATGATTTTGTAGGGATGAACTTTCTTTTGCCATGTTATTTTGAAAAGACATGATTGCTTTGATTAGTATGCTTGAAGTATTATTATTTTTGTGCCAATATGAACTTTTGTCTTGAATCTTTCGGATCTGAATATTCATATCACAATTAAGAAGATTTACATTGAAATTATGGCAAAGTATCACGCCACATCAAAAATTCTTTATTATCATTTACCTACTCGAGGACGAGCAGGAATTAAGCTTGGGGATGCTTGATACGTCTCCAACGTGTCTATAATTTTTTATTGCTCCATGCTACTTTATCTACTGTTTTGGACTATATTGGGCTTTATTTCCACTTTTATATTACTTTTGGGACTAACCTATTAACCGGAGATCTATTCGATGTAATATTCTTTTTGCGGTGTGTTTGTTGAGACCGATGAATTGTGGGTTCATGATCTAGTATTATCTATGGAAAATATTTGATTCTTCTCTGAATTCTTTTATGTATGATTGAGTTATCTTTGCAAGTCTCTTCGAATTATCCTTTTTGGTTTGGCCAACTAGATTGGTAGTTCTTGCAATGGGAGAAGTGCTTAACTTTGGGTTCAACCTTGCGGTGACCTTACCTAGTGACAGAAAGGGTTGCAAGACACGTATTGTATTGTTGCCATCGAGGATAACAAGATGGGGTTTTTATCATATTGCATGAATTTATCCCTCTACATCATGTCATCTTGCTTAAGGCGTTACTCTTAATACTCTAGATGCATGCTGGATAGCGGTCGATGAGTGGAGTAATAGTAGTAGATGCAGAATCGTTTCGATCTACTTGTTTTGGACGTGATGCATATATACATGATCATTGCCTAGACATACTCATAACTATGCTCAATTCTATCAATTTCTCAACAGTAATTTGTTCACCCACCGTTGAAAATCTATGCTCTTGAGAGAAGCCACTAGTGAAACCTATGGCCCCCGGGTCTATTCTCATCATATCAATCTCTATCACTTTATTTTCTTGCTTTGTTTTACTTTTACTTTTACTTTTTACTTTGCATCTATCTATCAAAAATACCAAAAAAATTGTTTATCATCTCTATCAGATCTCACTATCGTAAGTGACCGTGAAGGGATTGACAACCCCTAATCGCGTTGGTTGTGAGTTGCTATCATTTTGTGTATGTATGAGGGACTTGTGCGTGGTCTCCTACTGTATTGATACCTTGGTTCTCAAAAACTGAGGGAAATACTTATGCTACTTTGCTGCATCATCCTCTCCTCTTCGGGGAAATCCAACGCAGTGCTCAAGAGGTAGCAATCTAGTACTACTTGGTTCAAACAAGGAAGAAAGGGTGTGGGGGTGGGGGAGGATTTGTTACCTGAATCTAGCTTGGTCAAAAGAGGAAATAATGGGGGCGAAAAGTAGCAGAGACTGGCTATCCAACTGGTCTCTAGGTCTAATAGGGAAATAAATGGAAACACAGTACAAGCTCAATATAAACCCGATCTATTGGTTGAAAAAGGAAAGAAAGTTGGGACTGGGGGACAAGTCAATAGATTAAGTCAAGCACTAGATTTGCTAGCCTCACACAGTATAAGGTGGCTATACCGAACAAAAATGCCCAGATATCCTGTTCTGATGTTTGTTGCCCCGAGCCACTCTTATGTAATACCACTGGTAAAATGTAGCAGTCGCACTGTTAAAAGTAAGGACACGTTAAACCAATTTTGTTTTCAATGTAATGCCTCCAGTAATATGAATCAATGGCACTTCTTTACATGTCCTGCTAAAATTTCCCATTAAGATAAGTTGGTTCTTTTCGTTAGAAATGCAACTGTCCTGGTCCGCCTACTCTCCCGTGCCCAAAGTAATGTCGTATTTAATGGTTGTCATAGTTAATCCTAATGTCCACACTAATATCTAGCAATGCCACTGCTTTAGAAATTGCTACTGTCCTTGTAGGATTTCCATTCAGATAAGGAACATGCTTCTTTTCATTTGATGCATGTTTCATCACTTGTTAGTCACCCTCCTTTCCACCTTTTTTGTGCAAACAGAGATATACATTTCATGCTCGATCTTAGTTGAACTACACAAATGATATCCAAATTATAGTTGAGCATTCCAGGAGCTTCACAACCAACCTTGATGTTGCTCAATTTTATTGCAACTAATGAAGAAGAAGCTCTGTGGGTTTCGTTTTCTGATGGAAATGGAACCAGCGATGGAGCCCTATTCTTAAAATAAATTGAAGAAGAAGCTGCTAGCTCACGGGACATTGCTTCATTTTAGGTGAACTGCACCAAAAGGTCCCATGAATTGAATCATCCATGTTGGTGAATGAAAGAGCCAGCTTCAGCATCCCAGTCTAAGCACCCCCGGCCTCCATCCTTGCGACGCACGGTACACCTCATTTGCCACCTGCTCGACCCTAGTGTCACTGATAAAATGAAGTAATAATACAGTTAAAATAGAGCGAGTGTCATCTCTATCATTTCATTTCCAATGTAGATAAAGAAAGTGCTTCTCTTTGTTAAAGTATGTTTCATCAACTAGTCCCATTGTTAATGTTTAAGCGTTTCTGCAAACTGGGGTGCTTAATTTTAGTTGATATGTACAAAAATAGAGATTTGAATGTCTCAAGGCGCCTCCTTGTACTACCGCTGTACACTGATGTTCATCACTGGCAGAAGGTGTATCTGGGAGACTTGGGACAATGTCCAGTATGAGGCGTACCGTATGAGGCGTCGCAGGGCCCATCTCGCCCTCGCAGCATGGCATACTATGATACTATCGCAATATTTTCTTCTATTTATTTTATGTGTTTCATCAACTAGTGCCACTATAATGTAATCACGCTTTTTCATTATCTGTGCAAATAGGGTTATTCAGTTGCATTTTGGTGGAACTGCACAAATGTACGTATGGAACCGGCATATATGCAGAGTGCAAGGTGTGCCAAGTAAAAATTACTGACACCAACCATGCTGCATAGACGCATTGGCATCCACCACCACCAGTGGGATATGTGGCGCTCTCTGTGGACGGATCTTTCTCGACAGCAAATCCTCTAACCAAATACTAGTAGC
The DNA here is from genome assembly GCF_002162155.2 of Triticum dicoccoides. Lineage (NCBI taxonomy): Eukaryota > Viridiplantae > Streptophyta > Magnoliopsida > Poales > Poaceae > Triticum > Triticum dicoccoides. The sequence continues at coordinate 354,872,978 of NC_041381.1, read as the reverse complement.
TTATATTGGCAATTTTCTAGGGAATACTCTTTTCTGAAAGAAGCACCAATCTATTTTTCTTTATTTGTACACTGTGTCACAACTTTGACCCAAAGGTCCAGAGCTATTTTAGGGTGATTGGCGTAGTACTCGGAGACTGATTGTAAGCATGATTTTCATTAGCTGTCACACTGATTGTAAGCATGAGCAGGTGGAAGATTAGGTTAGTGCGAAGCTTACCTTAAACCCTACCGCCGCCGTTGAAACGAGGCGAGCGTCGAGGGAACCGTGGAGAATGGCGGGGAAGCGACGTCGCGCCATCCGGCCTCCTCTTGCGGTGGGAGAACGAATACTCCCGTGGCTCTGGCTGGCTCTGCACCCTCACGAACGGCACACCATACTCGATCGATTCATTATCCTCTGGTCACTCGACCTTCGACCTGTACACCCACCACCTCCGCCTGACTGTCGCCTCGGGCGAATCTGTCTCCTCCATCGCCCATAGGAGATACTCGATGAACTCGGAAGACTACAGCGTGACTGCCGCCAAGGTGTACATGTACATTGCCGCCCTCATCACCGCCATCTCGCTCTTTCGCATACATTGCCACATGGCCCGCACCATCCTTGAAATCTCCCACTCATTGTCAAACAAACTAAGGATCTCCTTCAAGCTGGCTAACTTTGCCAGGTCGCCGCCGGCGATCTGCCTGATTCGCTGCTGGATCCTCTCCATAGATGTCCTTCTGAGTGGTCCGGTGCTAGCTTTGGAAGATGGGAGGAGAGACGGTAGTCTTGCAATAGAGAAGAGGGAGAGGCGAGACGGTGGTTTTGGAATGGAGATGATGGAGAGGAGAGGAGGTGGTTTTGCAATGGAGAAGATTAGAAGAGGGAGAAGCGAGACGGTGGTTTTGGAATGGAGATGATGGAGAGGAGAGGAGGTGGTTTTGGAATGGAGATGATGGAGAGGAGAGGAGGTGGTTTTGCAATGGAGAAGATCAGAAGAGCGAGAGGCGAGACGGTGGTTTTGGAATGGAGATGATGGAGAGGAGAGGAGGTGGTTTTGCAATGGAGAAGGGGGAGAGGCGAGACGGTGGTTTTGGAATGGAGATGATGGAGAGGAGAGGAGGTGGTTTTGCAATGGAGAAGGGGGAGAGGAGCGTGCGGCAGCGATTTAGGATTGGACGAGAGGGCCGGCGCGCTGTGACTGGATCAAAATAAAAATCAATTTACCCTTCAATTAAGAAAGCGACCCCACATTAACTAGTCTCCCTTTTATTCTGGGTCATAATTGACCATGATTTTCACACATAAAATATATGTTATACGTTGCAAAAATAATATAATCTGAAAGTACATTCAGATACGAACCAAACGATTCAATTTTTGGTGACATGCATTCACATTTTGCTTGTCAAATACAGTACATGGTCAAACTTTGACCCAAAATACGCAAAACAACAAAAAAATACTTCCAAGACCAGCGCCGCTCTTCCGCTCTTCTCCTCTTAAACCACCACCGCTCCTCTCCTCTTCCATTTCAAAACCACCGCCCCTCCTCTCCTGTTCCAGTCCAAAACCAGCATCGCACCTCTCTCGTTCTAATCCAAAACCAGCGCTGCTCCTCTCCTCTTCCATTCAAAAACCACCGCCGGCAAGTGAAGGTGCTGTGGAGAAGTAGATTGATGGAGGAGTATAACCGATACGTGAGGATCACAGACGGCGACCCTGTGAAGCTAGCTAGGTTGTTGGAGATACAGTCTTATTTTGACAACAAGGACCAACTAGCGGCGACGGCAACATCCATGGCCAAATATCTGCAACAGAGCGAAAAGGCGGCGATACTCCCGGAGGGAGTTGCGCCGGAGTACATAGAGCTGCTCCTCTGGGCCATGGAGCAAATAGATTCACCGAATCTGATCGTGAGGGAGCGGTGGTGGTAGTATCGATCCCAGATGGAGCATCCACCAGAGATTGAAGGATCGAGCATCTACATGGTGCCGTTTGTGAGGGTGTCCTGCCAGAGCGAGACGATGGAGTCTTCGTCGACCGAGCCCAACTGCAAGAGGAGAAAAGCAGTTGGCCCGACGACGCTTCCCCGCCATCGTCTCCCTCGCCGTTCACATCGTCTCACGGGGCGGCTGTCTGCCGCCGAGGAATAGGAGGGGGCTGCCCCCTCCAGCCTAATAGTCGGGCAGGTTGTGAATTGTCAGGAGGAGCTTAGGGTTGTCAGTATTTGCAGGTTGTGAATTGTGTTTTGTGTTGTGTATTTTGAGAGTACTTTCATATATGAATGTCTTTTGAATTTCAGATTTGCAGTATTGAGCATATGAAGAATTTTATGAATTCTAGAGATCTATTTTTAGCACTTAAAAAAATGTAGTTTCATAGGACTATGAAAGTGCAGACGAGAAGAAACTGCAAGTTTCAGTTTCAGATAAGAAACTCCAAGTTCAGTTTCAGATAAGAAACTGCAACTTTCAGAGGCAGAGCATTTATATTAAGACGGCCTTTCAAACAGGGTTATCATCATGTTGGAAGTTTTATTCATGGTAGAAAATGGAACTACCAGCCAGTTAACATCATGCTGATCAACATTCATGCATAGCACATCTTCATATGATGCACAGTCAAAATGCCCACACAATGTCGAGTGTGCGAAACACAGAGAAAACGAGGGACGAAGTTTTGGCAAGTGTTGGACGTGGTTTTGGGCTGCCCTGTCTAGGCTTTCATTTTTAACATGCGCAGCCCACGACCTCGGATGGGAGGGCCTGTTTGTATTTTCTTAGGGTTGTCATGTATCGACCGGCCTATGGACCTCCCATCCGAGGTTTTATTTTTGGCAGCCCAATTTATGTATTTTTTTGAAGAAAACGCAGAGGTCTGTTCTATTTTTCTATATAAGAATAGGAACGCCAGGTACAACTTATGTTTCCCTTCTAACTATATTATATATATTTAAATTATTTTATATGTTATTATATTTTATTTTTATTGTCATCATATATTTAACAGATACTTACATATGTAAGAAAACAATATCCCACATCTTATTAACTTATAAAAATAATTTCTTAACAAATAAAATCCTGGATTGTTTTGGCACGAAAATCCTAGTGATTGTGTACAAAAGCTTGGTAAGATTTAAAGACGAATGTAATAATATCACTTATTATTTAAATATATTTATAACAAAATACTCAACATTATAATTAGAATCAGCCCAGCAAAATCGTGTATTTCGAGAAAGTGCAAATGGCCTGTAATTTTTTAGGAAATAAAATAAATGGGCCGCATGGACGCTACATTAATTGTTCACCCAGCCCAGCTAATGGCGGTAATTCAAAAAAAAAGATCAAATTGACTGTAAATTTTACCGCGCAAAAAAAAGACTGTAAATTCTGAAAAAATGGGTTGAATATGTGCCACATTTTTGGAGGCTGAAATGTGGGCCAATAGGTCGAAGCCAATGCAAGTCGTTGTCAATTTAGTCAACAAATGATTCTGACATGTTAGCCGTTGGATTTACATCCAATGACCGGCATCCATCTTCAATCTCTCGTCTTCTTCCTCCAGCGCTGTCGGGACCACCTCCCGCCTCCTGCTGCTAGCAGCTCTGCTTAGCACGCTTCCCTATGAAGCGCTACTCCACCGTTGGCCAGGCCATCCCTCCACCCCTCCACACCTCTTGTTCTTCTCCACCGACTGCCGAACCACACCGCACTAGAACCAGTTAACCCTCATACACCTCTCTTTTGCCGACTCTACTCCCGCATCTTCCCATCTCCGGCTCGTTGCTGTCCGGGGCCTCGCCGTCGTCCACCACCTTGGATGCGCTCGGTGCGGCATGGTCAACATGGTCAACGAACGACACCATCGGAAGTAGACTGTGCGTGGAGAGGCTGACAGCTAGGTCCACGGCCGCACACAAGGAAATGCCTCCTTATTATGCGTAAAATAATGATTCCTCCACCTGACATCTGGGACCCACCGGAAGGGCCTCTGTATTTCGCGAAAAAAACGTGCCCCCCGCTGACTTGTCGGACCCACCAGCTATCTTCGCACGCAAGGAAGTGCCTCCTTATTACGCACAAAAAAATGAATACTCCCCCTGCCAGCTGGAACCCAGCATACTGGGAGGCTGACTTGTGGGCCTACCAAGTTGACGGGGACGGAGGGCTTTGTCAACTTAGTCAATATGAAAGATTCTAGCTCCTGTTACCGTACGATGTTCATCCAATGGTTGTAGTGCTTCTTCAACCTCTGGTCTTCTTGCTCCAGCCGCCCAAACCAGCGTCGGTCGTGCCGCGTGCCCCTGTCTCCCGTGGCCGGCTGTGATGTCGCGGAGGCCTCACCGCCCCCTACTACTCCCACCGCTGGCCAAGCCATCCCTCTACTCACCCACACCCCCTGTTATTCTGCGGCGACAGCAGCCTCACACCGCAGCCGAACCAGTGAACCCTCGTACTCCTCTTCGCGTGGGCATCCACTGCTGCGTCTTCCCCAGCTCTGAGTCGTCCCCTTCCTAGGCCTCGCTATCGTCCACCGTCGTGGTGCTCTCGGTGCGGCGTGGTCAACATTGTCAAGGAATGACTTCCATCGGACGTGGACTGTACGTGGAGAGGCTGAGAGCTGGGTCCACGGCCGCAGCAAGGAAGTGCCTCCTTATTACGCGCAAAATAATGATTCCTCCACCTGACAGCGGGGACCCATCGGACGGGCCACCGTATTTCGTGAAAAAAGTTTCCCCCTGACTGCTGGGACCCACCAGCTACATCTTCGCACGCAAGGAAGTGCGTCCGAGCAAAAAAACAATTTGCCCCCTGACTTTTGGGACCCACCGGCTATATCTTCGCATGCAAGGAAGTGCGTCCAGGCAAAAAAAACGATTCGCCCCCTGACTGCTGGGACCCACCAGCTACATCTTCTCACGCAAAGGAATTGCGTTCGGGCAAAAAAACGATTCGCCCCTCTGACTGCTGGGACCAACCAGCTACATTTTCGCACGCAAGGAAGTGCCTGACAGTCGAGACCCACCTGGTCGAAGCGTACGTAGCGTTGTCATTCTGGTCGCGAACGTGTATATACATACTGGTCGTTGTAGAGGCGTGCATGTGTCATAGTATAGGCGCGCACATACCATGTACATGTACGTACATCGGCGAAGGTGCAAGAAAGAAATATACGGCCACGTACGTACATACGGGCAGGGTCTCGAATGCCTACTCGCGCATACGTACATGGCTGAGTCGGAACGGAGAAACAGCGTCGTCGTCGTGTTCATGGGGAGCCAACCGGCTGGGTCTGAATGGAATGCGTGGCCGTTTTCATCGGGAGGGCTTGGACGAAACCGGCGATGGAAACGAGGCCTAGCGTACCGCACAATGGAGGAAACAGACCTCCTACGTTCGGAACAGGGTCCTGTTGATCGGGAGGGGTGTTGCGTACCGCAAAACGGAGGAAACGGACCTCCTAGGTCGAAATGGGCGTCCTGTTGATCGGGAGGGGTGTGGCGTACCGCAAAACGGATGAAACGGACCTCCTACGGTCAAAACAGGGGTCCTGTTGATCGGGAGGGGTGTGGCGTATCGCGAAACGGACGAAACAGACTTGTGTTGGAGCGCTACGGTCG
>NC_041381.1:354846828-354866727 GCF_002162155.2 Triticum dicoccoides | reverse complement strand
TTCATCCAATTGATCGGCTTCAGTTAGCAGCAGTAGCGAAGGAATCGCTCCATCGGGTTCAGTTAACAGCCATCGATCGATCGCTCGGGTTCAGTAATGCGTAGCCTGCAGTGCAATCGCTCGGGTTCAGTTAGAGCCCAATGCCTTGCTCGGGTTCAGTTAGAGCCAATGCCTCGCACGTGTACAAGAGAACACGCACCTCTCGGCCCCCGACCTCCCACCGTAACCGGCAACTCCCCGAAATTTTCCTCCCCCTCGCTTCTACCACGGTTTTTTCTGTCATGGACGGCCCAAAGAATGTCATGCAGCTGCGTCTCCGGCCCGCCTAGGACGAAAAGCCCATTTTCTGTCATGATTTTTTGTCATAGAAGTAGGAGCCCACCACATCTATGATGATATCGGGTTTTGTCACAATTATCATCATAGAAGTGTCATATGTATGACAGGAAAAAAATTTGTTCGGCCCAAAATGTCATGGATGTGTCTTTTTTTTGTAGTGGTAACACCACCTTTAAAGGAGTGATATGATACGTCTCCAACGTATCTATAATTTTTGATTGTTCCATGCTATTATATTACTTGTTTTGGATGTTTATGGACTTTACTTTACACTTTTATATCATTTTTCAGACTTACCTACTAACCGGAGGCCCAGCCCGAATTGCTGTTTTTTTGCCTATTTCAGTGTTTCGAAGAAAAGGAATATCAAACCGAGTCCAAACGGAATGAAACCTTCGGGAGCGATCTTTTTGGAACAAACCTGATCCAGAGGACTTGGAGTGGAAGTCAAGAAACAAGCGAGGCAGCCACGAGGGTGCCCGGCGCGCCCCCTAGGGCTGTGCGCACCCCCCACCCTCGTGGGCCCCTCAAGCGTCCACCGACCTACTTCTTCCTCCTATATATACGCATGTACCCCGAAAACATCAGAGGCGATCACGAAAAACTATTTCCACCGCCGTAACCTTCTGTATCCACGAGATCCCATCTTGGAGCCTTCGTCGGCGCTCCGCCAGAGGGGGAAGCAACCACGGAGGGCCTCTACATCATCTCCAAGGCCCTTCCGATGAGTTGTAAGTAGTTTACCACAGACCTTCGGGTCCATAGTTATTATCTAGATGGCTTCTTCTCTCTCTTTGAATCTCAATACAAAGTTCTCCTCAATCTTCTTGGAGATCTATTCGATGTAACTCTTTTTGCGGTGTGTTTGTCGAGATCCGATGAATTGTGGGTTTATGATCAAGTTTATCTATGAGAAATATTTGAATCTCCTCTCAATTCTTTTATGTGTGATTAAGTTACCCTTGCAAGTCTCTTTGAATTATCAGTTTGGTTTGTCCTACTAGATTGATCTTTCTTGCACTGGGAGAACTGCTTAGCTTTGGGTTCAATCTTGCGGTGTCCTTTCCCAGTGATAGCAGGGGCAGCAAGGCACGTATTGTATTGTTGCCATCGAGGATAAAAAGATGGGGTTTATATCATATTGCATGTGTTTATCCCTCTACATCATGTCATCTTTCTTAATGCGTTACTCTATTCTTTATGAACTTAATACTCTAGATGCATGCTGGATAGCAGTCGATGTGTGGCGTAATAGTAGTTGATGCAGGCAGGAGTCGGTCTACTTGTCACAGACGTGATGCCTATATACATGATCATGCCCAGATAATCTCATAATTATTCGCTTTTCTATCAATTGCTTGACAGTAATTTGTTCACCCACCGTAATACTTATGTTATCTTGAGAGAAGCCACTATTGAAACCTATGGCCCCCGGGTCTATCTCTTATCATATAAGCTTTCAATCTACTTTTATTTGCATCTTTACTTTTCCAATTTATATCAAATACCAAAAATATATTTATCTTATGATATTATCTCTATTAGTTCTTGTTTGTTTGTGTAGGTGCGTGGGACTTTTGAGGAGCCTCCTATTGGATTGATACGTTGGTTCTCAAAAATTGAGGGAAATACTTACGCTACTATTGCTGCATCACCCTTTCCTCTTCAAGGAAAACCAACGCAGGCTCAAGACATAGCAAGAAGGATTTCTGGCACCGTGGCCGGGGAGGTCTTTGCTCAAGTCAAGACATACCAAGTACCCATCACAAACTCATCTCCCTCGCACTTACATTATTTGCCATTTGCCTCTCGTTTTCCTCTCCCCCACTTCACCCTTGCCGTTTTATTCGCCTTGTCTTTCCCAATCTCCTCTCTCGTTTGCTTGCCGTTTTGTTTGCCTGTGTGTTGGATTGCTTGTCGCGATGGCGCAAGATAATACCAAGTTGTGTGACTTTTCCAATACCAATGATAACTATTTCCTTAGTACTCCGATTGCTCCTCTTAATGATGTTGAGTCTTGAGAAATTAATGTTGCTTTGCTGAATCTTGTTATGAAAGATCAATTCTCCGGCCTTCCTAGTGAAGATGCCGCTACCCATCTAAACAACTTTGTTGATTTGTGTAAGATGCAAAAGAAGAAAGATACGGATAATGATATTGTTAAATTGAAGTTATTTCCGTTTTCACTTATAGATCGTGCTAAAGTTTGGTTTTCATCTTTGCCTAAGAATAGTATTGATTCATGGAATAAGTGCAAAGGTGCTTTTGTCTCTAAGTATTTTCCTCCCGCTAAGATCATCTCTCTTAGGAACAATATTATGAATTTTACTAGTAAAAAAGTGCATGCTATAGAAGAAATTAATGTTTTGAGTGGAAAGATGGATGAACTTATGAAATTGTTTGCTACTAACAGTGCTCCTATTGATCCCAATGATATGCCTTTGTCCACTTTGATTGAGCATAATAATGAATCTATGGATGTGAATTTTGTTGGTAGGAATAATTTTGGTAACAATGTTTATAGAGGAAACTTTAATCCTAGACCGTTCCCTAGTAATTCCTCTAATAATTATGGAAATTCCTACAATAATTCTTATGGTAATTTTAACAAGATGCCCTCTGATTTTGAGAATAGTGTTAAAGAATTTATGATCTCTCAAAAGGATTTTAATGGCTTGCTTGCAGAAAAATTGCTTAAAGTTGATGATTTGGCTAGGAACGTTGATAGACTTTCGCTTGATGTTGATTCTTTGAAACTTAGATCTACTCCTCCTAAACATGATATCAATGAGTCTCTCAAGGCTATGAGAATTTCCATTGATGAGTGGAAGGAAAGAACCGCTAGATTGCGTGCTAAGAAAGATTGCTTTGTAAAAGCGTGTTCCTCTAGTTTCCATGAAAATAATGATGAAGATATAAAAGTTATTGATGTGTCCCCAATTAAATCTTTGTTTTGCAATATGAATCTTGATAAGGATGGGACTGGAGACGAGTCAACTTTAGTTAAAAGGCGTCCCAATGGTTCGGAGTTCTTAGATCTTGATGCTAAATTTGGTAAAAGTGGGATTGGAGAGGTCAAGACTTTAAATAGCATTGAACCCACTATCTTGGATTTCAAGGAATTTAATTATGATAATTGTTCTTTAGTAGATTGTATTTCCTTGTTGCAATCCGTGTTGAATTCTCCACATGCTTATAGTCAAAATAAAGCTTTTACCAAACATATTGTTGATGCCTTGATGCAATCTTATGATGAAAAACTTAATTTGGAAGTTTCTATACCTAGAAAACTTTATGATGAGTGGGAACCTACTATAAAGATTAAAATTAAAGATCATGAGTGTTATGCTTTGTGTGATTTGGGTGCTAGTGTTTCCACGATTCTGCGCTATTCTAGGTTTCCATGATCTTGATGATTGCTCTTTAAATTTGCACCTTGCGGATTCCACCTTTAAAAAGCCTATGGGAAGAATCGATGATGTTCTTATTGTTGCAAATAGGAACTATGTGCCCGTAGATTTTATCGTTTTTGATATAGATTGCAATCTTTCATGTCCTATTATTCTTGGTAGACCTTTCCTTAAAACGGTTGGTGCAATTATTGATATGAAGGAAAGGAATATTAGTTTCCAATTTCCATTGAGGAAAGGCATGGAACACTTTCCAAGAAATAAATTTAAATTACCTTATGAATCTATCATGTGAGCAACTTATGAATTGAGTGCTAAAGACGACACTGATTAGATCTATCCTCGCTTTTATGCCTAGCTAGGGGCGTTAAACGATAGCGCTAGTTGGGTGGCAACCCAATTTTATTTTTGTTTTTTGTTTTTGCTTCTGTTTAGTAATAAATTTTGCATCTACCTTCTGTTTAGATGTGTTTTTATGTTTTAATTAGTGTTTGTGCCAAGTAGAACCTATAGGATAACCTATGGTAATAGTTAATTTGATTCTGCTGAAAAACAGAAACTTTGCATGCATGAAAATAATTTTAGTAATTCACAGAAACGTGATTTTGCGTTGATTCTTTTTGGTGTATATCAATACACAAATTGCCCAGGACTTCCTATTTTGGTAGGATTCTTAAAGTTCCAGAAATATTCAAGAGTTACAGATTGCTACAGACTGTTCTATTTTTGACAGATTCTGTTTTTCGTGTGTTGTTTGCTTATTTTGATGCATCTATGACTAGTATGTAGGGTATGAACCATAGAGAAGTTGGAATACAGTAGGTTTAACACCAATATAAATAAATAATGAGTTCATTACAGTACCTCATGTGGTGGTTTTTTCTTTCTTGCACTAACGGAGCTTATGAGATTTCCTGTTGAGTTTTGTGTTCTGAAGTTTTCAAGTTTTGGGTAAAGATTTGATGGACTATGGAATAAGGAGTGGCAAGAGCCTAAGCTTGGGGATGCCCATGGCACCCCAAGACATTCAAGGATAACCAAAAGCCTAAGCTTGGGGATGCCCCGGAAGGCATCCCCTCTTTCGTCTTCTTCTATCGGTAACTTTACTTGGAGCTATATTTTTGTTTGCCACATGATATGTGTTTTGCTTGGAGCGTCTTGTATGATATTAGTATTTGATTTTTAGTTTTCCACAATCATACCTACTGTACACACCTTTTGGGAGAATCCCACTTGATTAGAATTTATTAGAACACTCTATGTGCTTCACTTATATCTTTTGAGCTAGATAATTTTGGCTCTAGTGCTTCACTTATATTTTATAGAGCACGGCGGTGGCTTAATTTTGAAGAAATTTTTGATCTCTCATGCTTCACTTATATTATTTTGAGAGTCTTTTAGAACAGCATGGTATTTGATATGTATAAATTCAGTCCTAGAATGATGAGCATCCAAGTTGGGTATAATAAAAACTATCATAGAAAGTGCATTAAACACTAGGATCAATTTGATGCTTGATAATCGTTTTGAGATATAAAGGTGGTAATGTTAGATTCATGCTAGTTGGGTAATTATGAAATTGAGAAATACTTGTGTTGAAGTTTGCAAGTCCCGTAGCATGCACGTATGGTAAAAGTTGTGTGACAAATTTGTTTCACGGGGTGCTCTTTTAATTGTCTTCCTTATGAGTGGAGGTCGGGATCGCGCGATGGTTAACTCCTACCAACCCTTCCCCTAGGAGCATGCGTAGTAGTACTTTGCTTCGAGGGCAAGTAGACTTTTGCAATAAGTATATGAGTTCTTTATGACTAATGTGAGTCCATGGATATACGCACACTCGCCCTTCCACTTTGCTAACCTCTATTATGCCGCGCAACTTTCGCTGGTGTCATGCACCCATTATTTACCTTCCTCAAAACAGCCACCATACCTACCTATTATGGCATTTCCATAGCCATTCTGAGATATATTTCCATGCAACTTTCCACCGTTCCGTTTATTATGACACGTTCCATCATTGTCATATTGCTCTTTGCATGATCATGTAGTTGACATTGTATTTGTGGCAAGGCCACCTTCATAATTTTTCATACATGTCACTCTTGATTCATTGCATATCCCAGTACACCGCCGGAGGCATTCATATAGAATCATATTTTGCTCTAAGTGTTGAGTTGTAATTCTTGAGTTGTAAATTAATAAAAGTGTGATGATCTTCATTATTAGAGCATCGTCCCAAGTGAGGAAAGGATGATGAAGACTATGATTCCCCCACAAGTCGGGATGAGACTTCGGACTTTAAAAAAAGAGAGGCCAAAGAGCCCACCAAATAAAAAAAGAAAGGCCAAATAAAAAAGGAGATAGGCCAAATAAAAAATAAAAAAATGAGAGAAAAAGAGAGAAGGGATGATGCTACTATCTCTTTTCCACACTTGTGCTTCAAAGTAGCACCATGATCTTCATGATAGACAGTCTCCTGTTTTGTCACCTTCATATACTAGTGGGAATTTTTCATTATAGAACTTGGCTTGTATATTGCAATGATGGGCTTCCTCAAAATGCCCTAGGTCTTCGTGAGCAAGCGAGTTGGATGCACACCCACTTAGTTTGTTTTGTTGAGCTTTCATACATTTATAGCTCTAGTGCATCCGTTACATGGCAATCCCTACTCACTCACATTGATATCCATTGATGGGCATCTCCATAGCCCGTTGATATGCCTAGTTGATGTGAGACTATCTTCTCCCTTTTTGTCTTCACAACCACCACCATATACCACATATAGTGCTATGTCCATGGCTTGTGCTCATGTATTGCGTAAGAGTTGAAAAAGCTGAAGCACGTTAAAAAGTATGAACCAATTGTTTGGCTGAAACCGGGGTTGTGCATGATGGGTGTATTTTGTGTAATGAAAATGAAGCATGGCCTAACTATATGATTTTGTAGGGATAAGCTTTCTTTGGCTATGCTATTTTGATAAGACATGATTATTTGTTAGTATGCTTCCAGTATTACTATTTTTATGTTTTATAAGCTTTTATCTTGAATCATTTGGATCTGAACAATCATGCCACAATAAAGAAAATTACATTGAGAAATATGCTAGGTAGCATTCCACATCAAAAATACTGTTTTTATCATTTACCTACTCAAGGACGAGCAGGAATTAGGCTTGGGGATGATGGATACGTCTCCAACGTATCTATAATTTTGATTGCTCCATGCTATTATATTACTTGTTTTGGATGTTTATGGGCTTTACTTTACACTTTTATATCATTTTTGGGACTAACCTACTAACCAGAGGCCCAGCCCGAATTGTTGTTTTTTGCCTATTTCAGTGTTTCGAAGAAAAGGAATATCAAATGGAGTCCAAACGGAATCAAACCTTCGGGAGCTATCTTTTTGGAATAAACGTGATCCAGAGGACTTGGAGTGGAAGTCAAGAAACAAGCGAGGCGGCCACGAGGGTGCCCGGCGCGCCCCTAGGGCTGGGCGCGCCCCCCACCCTCGTGGGCCCCTCGAGCGTCCACCGACCTACTTCTCCCTCCTATATATACCCATGTACACCGAAAACATCAGAAGCAACCATGAAAAACTATTTCCACCGCCATAACCTTCTGTATCCGCGAGATCCCATCTTGGAGCCTTTGCCGGCGCTCCGCCAGAGGGGGAATCGACCATGGAGGGCCTCTACGTCATCTGCAAGGCCCTTCCGATGAGTTCTGAGTAGTTTACCACAAACCTTCGGGTCCATAGTTATTAACTAGATGGCTTCTTCTCTCTCTTTGAATCTCAATACAAAGTTCTCCTCGATCTTCTTGGAGATCTATACGATGTAACTCTTTTTATGGTGTGTTTGTCGAGATCTGATAAATTGTGGGTTTATGATCAGGTTTATCTATGAGAAATATTTGAATCTCCTTTGAATTCTTTTATGTGTGATTAAGTTATCTTTGCAAATCTCTTCGAATTATCAGTTTGGTTTGGCCTACTAGATTGATCTTTCTTGCAATGGGAGAAGTGCCTAGCTTTGGGTTCAATCTTGCGGTGTCCTTTCCCAGTGATAGCAGGGGCAGAAAGGCACGTATTGTATTGTTGTCATCAAGGATCAAAAGAAGGGGTTTATATCATATTGCATGAGTTTATCCCTCTACATCATGTCATCTTTATGAACTTAATACTCTAGATGCAAGCTGGATAGCGGTCGATGTGTGGAGTAATAGTAGTAGATGCAGGCAGGAGTCGGTCTACTTGTCATGGACGTGATGCCTATCTACATGATCATGCCTACATAATCTCATAATTATTCGCTTTTCTATCAATTGCTCGACAGTAATTTGTTCACCCACCGTAATACTTATGCTATCTTGAGAGAAGCCACTATTAAAATCTATGGCCCCGGGGTCTATCTCTTATCATATAAGCTTTCAATCTACTTTTATTTGCATCTTTACTTTTCCAATTTATACCAAATACCAAAAATACATTTATCTTATCATATATCTCTATAAGATCTCACTTTCGCAAGTGGCCTTGAAGGGATTGACAACCCCTTTATTGCGTTGGTTGCGAGTTCTTGTTTGTTTGTGTAGGTGTGTGGGACTTTTGAGGAGCCTCCTACTGGATTGATACCTTGGTTCTCAAAAACCGAGGGAAATACTTACGCTACTATTGCTGCATCACCCTTTCCTCTTCAAGGAAAACCAACGCAAGCTCAAGACGTAGCATGATACCCGGCATCGAGGCCCGCTGCACGGGCTCACTAACATTGGAAGTAGTTTTTGGTTCACCGGACAACTTCCAAATCGAAGACTTGATCTTCGACATCGTCCCCTTCCGCAGTGGTTATCATGCACTGCTCGAACGTACTGCCTTCGCCCGCGTCAATACGGTCCTGCATTATGCTTACTGAAAGCTCAAAATGCCTGTGCCGCATGGCGTTATCATAGTCAATGGAAACATGGAGCGCTCCCTCCATACTGAGGAGCACACTGCAGCCCTTGCAGCCAAGGTACAGAGTGGCCTGATCAAATCAAACACTCCACCGGCCATCAAGCCCCCGGACACTGTCAAACGAGTCCTGTCTACCCCGCAGAACGACAACTTTGTCCATCCAGAGTGGGACTAGCAATTCCGACTCCGTCAGTCACCCCATCTAATCGTGGCGTATGTACCACGCGTGCACAACTATGCACTCAAAATACCTTGGGCGATGACGGAGGCACACTGAGGACGAGGTCCATAATGCGGCTCGACCCTATTCAGACCTTAATCTTCTTCTTCTTCTCCTTCTTTTTTCTCTTTTCTCTCATATTACAGGTTCTTTAAAACCTAAATCACTTTACGGTGGTACAAGGGCCCTTTCCCAGGCCCCCTTCTATATACATGATCGTCGATCCTCTCAAGGATCCTCCACCAAGGCAAAAAGTGGCGCAGACGTGCGGCAGGGTATACAAAGGATCTTCAAGACTACCTTTTAGGACCTGTATACAGCTTTCCCTTGTTTTCCAATTCTCGGCATGTAAAATAGCCTTGATGCTTATGGTATTATCTGTAAGAGCACGTTTTGACGTATCAATCAGACTATAATGGAAACATTTTTTACCAACCCTATTCGGTATTGGTTTATTTCATAATCTGTATTCCCTCTTCATGTCAGACTGGCATATACACGTCGGCATAGCTTAAAATGCCAGGGGCTTTATTTGGCCACATATATTACCAAAAAAAAGTCCGAACACTTTCAGGGTATACTTCGGCATCCCGAATGTTGCATTATATGCATCAGCTCTGCATCTTGCCTTTGGTCAATAGTTGGGTTGACCGGCTCCTGTGGTTACTACCTTACGTTTCACTTGTTCAGCTAGGGTTGTAAAGGGAGAACCACTGCGATTGTGTTTTTGGTTCGTCTGATCAAACACCTCTGTAGAGAAAGCCGAAAACTGACCGTCATGATGCGGCGAGAGTTGGTCAGCGATTCGGCGACTTACTATAAATCTCTTGCGAGTTCTTCTGTATTATATGAAGGACTGGCTTTCGTCTAGTCACGCGCTTAAGGCATCCCAGTTCGGATAGCCGCATACGCACCAGGGGCTAGTACTTAGTCCCACCATCAAACTCCTATGGCTAAGTGAAAGTGCTAAAGCCGCAT
The DNA here is from genome assembly GCF_002162155.2 of Triticum dicoccoides. Taxonomy (NCBI): domain Eukaryota; kingdom Viridiplantae; phylum Streptophyta; class Magnoliopsida; order Poales; family Poaceae; genus Triticum; species Triticum dicoccoides. The sequence continues at coordinate 354,856,824 of NC_041381.1, read as the reverse complement.
AGTCTGACTGCTTGGTTCGCTACATAGACACCTCCTTTACGGACCAAGACGTTGGATCAAGGGTGATCATGCATTATCCCAAACACCCCCGTAGTATCTACGTGGGGGCTGAAGCCGATGACTGGCAAACTTTCGGAATAACACAATACAGCCGCACAAGACGCAAGTAATTCCAGATAAAGGCATAAATATATTACACAACCTTGGTTCATAAAACAACGTCTGGAGGCCCGGATACATTTACTCAAATAAGATATCCTTTGAGCATTGGCCCTCTCTTAATCCGGCACCCTCTGGGACGTCTTCAAAATACCGCTCCGGCTTGCAGTGGTCCTTGCCTTCGGGTGGGCCCTCGACCTCCACGACGGCGGCCTTCATCTTCGCCCAGTGCATCTTGACACGGGCAAAGCCCATCCGTGCACCTTCTATGCATGCCGAGCACTTGACAACTTTAATTCGGGGCAGCGGGTCGCTACACCAGGTCGAAGTAGCTGATAGGAATGGGTTCAGTTGGCCACAGCCAGACTATGATGTCCTTCATGGCCAATCCGGACATCCTATGAAGCTCCTCCAGTTGCATCATCTGGTTGTTCAATACCGCCGGACACTTTGGCGCCATGAATTATGACCAAAAGAGCTTCTTCGTCGTGTGCCCCTCCTGGGCCCGGAAGAACTGCACGGCATCGGCGACACTCTTCGGAAGATCCGCAAACGCGTCTGGAGAACTCCACAGTCGAGTGAGCAAGGCATATCTTTGACCGCCAAATATAGTCTGCAAAAGAAAGGGCTTAGCAGCCACTATCTGTTCGGACTGCCGGATTTCCTCGTGAGCTGCCCGATACTCGATCCGCGCCTCCTTGTCCTCTTGGAGGGCCTTGGCGAGTTCGGCCTCCTGGGCCTTACTCTTCTCCTCCAACGCCTTGCACTTGCCAGCGGCATCCTTGAGCTCTTGCTCCACCTCGGTCACCCTCTCGTCGTATTTGCAGCAGGGGACCTGTTTAGCCTTTAAATCTGCAGCCGCTTTGCTAGCCTTCGCCTCCTCTTGGGCCTTGGGAAGGGCACTCTTGAGGGTCTCAACCTCGGCCGCACTGCCTGGAATTATAAACATAGCAGTGCATGAGCCTAAACTCTGAGTTTGGATTTCAATTCAGGCATATAAGAGACCTTTTAAAAACACTAGTGGACCCGTTGCACCAAATGGCGCAGAGGCACACTAAAACCATGTTTGCGAAGATTTTTTTGCATGGTTTGGTCCTTTTTGATATGAGACACGATGGAATCTTGCGTAAATGATATGAATATAGTTTGTTTATCTTAATATAATTGGTTTATTTTAATAGCATGGAGTGAAAGTTAAAAAAACATTCGTTGCTATGAAAAATTAAGATAGAAGTGTTTTGAAAAGGTTGTCTCTCTCAACAAAAATTGATTGTAACAATTACTGAGGCATATGCATGTATTATGTGGACTGAAAGGTATGTGCTTGTTTTTTATAAGCATGTGTAATATTATTTATAGAGCATTTAAGGTTTACTGGGTTGGCCTGCTTGGTTTTTGGCCCACAAACAATTTTTTTGCTTGGCCCGCTCACTGTAGAATATGAAGCGGCAGGCATCGGTCCCTTGTTTTTCCTCTTCCTCGGTAGCTCCGTTCAGTGGTTCAACACTTCGTTGAGAGGCGAACCGCGGCATTTGCATGTTGGTGAGATTTCTTCCCCTTTCTGACTCGCTGGAGCTTATTTGAATCATGGATCGGGTCCGCATTCATTTGGATTTGGCAACCTCTTTCGTTTTCAGCCGGCTCCTACTCCATTGCTGTCTTTTTCAGCCATGGATTGTGATGTATTGTGGCTATTTCCACATAGGGATTTCTACCTATGGAAAGAAATCCATGCGATTTTGGCATTAGTATTGTTGGTTTTCTCGATTACGGTTGTGATTGGATGTCACGGGGCAAGGCGCGGCTGCCTACTCTCCTACCCCCCGGCGTCCTGCCGAGTCGCCCCTCTGCTCGAGCTCAAGCTAGGTGGCCATGGTGATGAGCTGGAGAAGGGGGCTCAGAGGCCGCTGGTGCGGCAACGGCAAGAGAGAGAGAGGAGGCGGATGAGGCTGAGGAGGCGGCGGCAGGAGAGGAGGTGGCTGCGAGGGCGCGGGCGCGGGCGGTGGTAGTAGAGGAGGCGGACGAGGCTGAGGCGGCGGTAGCGGCGGCAGGAGAGGAGGCGGTGTTTTTTTTATTATCCACTGCATCTGTTGATGGATACATGTTCTTCCAGATCTATACGCTGTGATAGCATTGTGCTTTGATTTGTTTGTGCCGACTGAAAATCTTTGCTGTTTTAAGTTTGAAGGACGGCCAGGCATGAGGGGAGGTCGCATCAACGATCCTGTCAACATTAGATTTGATGAGAGCTCGGACAGCATCTCTGATGAAGGTCTGCACACGAGCTCTGATGAACGCGTGTACACCAGCTCTGATGAAGCTGTGGACACGAGCTCTGATGAATGCGCGTACACCAGCTCTGATGATGGTGTCGACACGAGCTCTGATGAAGGTATTTTTAGTAATGCTAATCATCAGACATTTGACTTAAAAAAATGTGGCCATGGTCTATATTTTAATCATTGGCGCTTTAGGCCATTTGTTTGTTGAACTATTGAGGCATGTACCACCGTATGAAGAAAAAGAAGCTTTAGAAGACATGCAAGGATGTGTGTGACTGCCCTAGGGAGTATTCAGTTGGTAAGGACTAATGCTAGATAATCCAGAGTGTTTCTTTCTATAGATAGGAAATTAATTATTTTACTTTTTTTCTTAGGATATGATCCTAATTCTGAAGCCGACTGGATGTATTCAAAGAAATTTATGATGTCAATGTGTGCTCGAAAGTGTCTTAGTTGCTATGTTCGTTCTATTAAGCCTGCTATTAGGCACTATGTGTGTGAGATGAACAAGACTTTTACTAAAGCTGGGCAGAGAATGGTAAGAAGCGAATTTATTTGCCTATATGTGTATTTGCCTACTCTATCAATCATAGTGTCTAACTATAACTCTGTTGAATGCTTGTAGTATTTCTCTACTTTGTTCACTGAGAAGCACCTGATGAAGTTTCTCTCTACTCCAGTCGATCAAATGCAGATTAAGCTTTCATCTGGGCGTTGTTTAACCTATGTTCGACTGATGAAAGGGGTTGACAACAGGGCTGCTATAACACATAATTGGAGCTGCTTTGCAGAAAGAACGAAGCTAAAAGAAGGGGAAATCTATGTCTTTTCTCTTCGAGATTGCAATTCGTGCCAGTGCTCACTGTGCACAAAATCTGAAGAGGTTGGTGTATGAAACAGAATTTTATTTCTAAAATAAATATTTAGTTTATTTCCTGGTCTACGTAAGTATGAGTTTTTGTAGGTTTCTGTGATGCAGTTTGGAAGGAGGAAGATGGCAAGGTGCTTTGCAAGGGCATGTATATATGTTCTCTAGTATGACGGTATGCCTATGTTTAGTAATGTTCAGTCGTTTCATAGACTGCGGTCAGGTCTTGTTGGGTCAGGGGATCTAGTATGCTTTTATTTTGGCACTAATGTATCATCTATGCTATCTATGCACTACAAAAAAATACACTTCCGTGATGATACGTGTTTGTCACAGTAGGTCGCGTTTTTTGTCATGCATGTACATCCATGACAAATTTATGACAGAATCAAGATACTCATACATGTGCTGTCGTAGAAGTGTTCCATGACATTACCAAAATTATCATTATGGAAGTGTCCACTTCCATGATGATAAATCGCGCGTCACAGAAGTGCTTTCGTCAAGGGTGACCGACACGTGGCATCCACCGTAACGGAACGCCGTTAAGCTATCGAGTTGGGTTTTGGATCCGATAACCCGTTAATAGCCCCGGCCAATGGGGATTTTCCACGTGTAAAATCATCATTGGCTGGAGGAAACACGTGTCGGCTCACCGTTGGGACAGATGTCATCCACTCATTGGACGGAAGACGCCTATGGTATGTCGACACGTGGCACAGCCCAACAGAGGCCCATTCCTGTGAAAAGGCCGGCCCAGTAAAAATTAGCAGGCTAGCCCATATAAGGCCTACTTGTGTTAGGTCCATTTAAGCCCACAGCCCATACGAGAAGAGCCAATTCGGCCCGTCAACGGCCCGTTAAAGATTTGACACCATTGCAGCCCTTCGTCAGTTCGAGCCCGTTAACAGCCCGCTATATATCTGGGCTCAATATCGGCCCGATGAGATTTCGTCCTGTTAACGGCCTGTTTAATGGATGGGCCAATTTTCAGGATGTACATCTTTCGGCCTTTTAGCGACCCATTTAAATGTTGGGCTAGTTTCCGGCCCGGTGTGTCTTTCAGCCTGTTGACGGCCCATAAATCTGATGGGCCATTTGTTGTCAGACCTGAGTTTCGGCCTTTTAGCAGCCCATTTAAGTGTTGGGCCAATTTTTTGGCCCGGTGTCACTTTTAGCCTGTTGACGGCCCATAAATCAGTTGGGCCATTTTTAGTCGACCTGAGTTTTGGCCTTTTAGCGACCCATTTAAGTGTTGGGCCAATTCCCGGCCCTATGTGACTTTCGGCCTGTTAACAGACCATAAATGAGGTGGGCCATTTGTAGTCGGCCCTTAGTTTTGGCCCTTTAACGGCCGTTGCCCTTCATGGTCCAATACCAGCCCGGTTTCTCTTTCGGCCTGCTAAAGGCCCACAACACAGTTGGGCCATTTACAATACGACCTGACTTTCGGCCTCTTAGCGGCCCATGGTCTTCATGGTCCAGTGCAAGCCCGATGTCTCTTTCGGCCTGCTAAAGGCCTACAGTATAGTTGGGCCATATGTAGCCCACACTTAGTAACGGCCTGTTAACGGCCCGTGAAATAAACTGGGGCCACCTGTTGTCCGCTTCGATGTCGGCCTGTTAACGACCCGGGAGGTAAGAGGGCCGACCATTAACTTTCGGCCTAGTAACAGCCCATTAACTTAATGGGCCCACTAAAGTTCAGACATGTCTTTAGGCCAAATTAGATAATTTGAGCCCATTACGACGAGCAATTATGCACAGGACCAAAACCGATCACGCAAAGGTACGGCATACAGGGAATAACGTTGCACATCCAGCATATATTACAGGAAATTACATCCACTGGGCAATCAAAGATTGATGCCAATGCAAATAAATGAGCAGAACCTAACCATCTACAACGTCACAATCTGCAACCTCAGCACAGATGACGCCCATAAGCATGTGGGCAAGTTCTTTCTTCTTTGTACACTGTCTCTGAAAACATTGATCAGTTGTTTTGTCGCACGACTCTGCACCTCTGATTCATCCACCATTTACATCATTGTTTCAGCCATTAATTGGTTCACAAACATACATTTATTCCGTTGCATTCAAGACAGAGGATATTGAACAGATTCAGATGGCGATTTTGGCAGGCTTGTATTATTGATAGTGGAGAGTGTCTCGACCACTGCATCATAACATAAATTAGGATGGGAACCAAACAGATTAATCATGAGTTATTGCCATATTACATGGCCTAGATTTACTAGAAAGAAATAATGGGGTTGCCTTGCTGTTTTCAGAGTTTGTCTTCTTATCTTCAGCAGCCTGCACAAAATTAACACACTAGCATTGCTATCATTGGCCAAGTCAGATAATAGGAAAGCAACATTGACACAATGGACGTTTGGGCAAGTAGCCTACACCAAATTAACACAATATGGTACAGCTATCATCATCCAGGTAAGGTAGTACGAAAGCAACATTGAAACAATGAATGAATGGGCAACCAGAGAAGCACTACAATTCAGTAATGTGCGTGATATGAGATAGTACATTCATGCAGCTCAGTATGCAAAACTACCAGGCAGTTTTCCTTACAGAAATCAACATTGGCGCCTTTAACATTTTGCTACAACTAATTTTAGATCAGATAAAGGTTAGATTCATGCCGATTAACAAAATACATGTTGATGTAAAAATATAGTGATATACAACAGGTACGTACATCAGCATTGGAGCACAAAGAATTCCCGCAAGATATTTTCCTCGAATACGATCCCAATGGAGGAAGTCTTCTATCGTTTAACCTTATTTTCTAAAAGAGAGATGGGTAAGAAACATGTAGAAAATATGATCAGAATGCTATAAAATTTCATGATGCGAGGATATGCACACGCTTCTTAGAATGGAGTTGACATTCTTTTGCTGGACTCGAGTGGACTTGTTCTTTGGCCACTGGAATCTGCTTATTATTAGTGGGAGTTGGGTTTCTCTTTGCTGGAGCAGTATCTATGAAAAATGGAGTTGGTTTATTATCTCCTGGCGTTTGAATCTTTTGCAAAGACCTGGTTTGTAACCCTTCAGATTCTAACAAGCCGTCTTCCCCTTGCATGCCTTATATAGAAGAATGGTGATTCAGTTATAAAACATGCTACAACAGAGATGGAATAGGTACTGAAGAATAGAAAGGCATGACATATTGACATGTATTCCCTCCATCCAGAAATAAAGGACTTGTTCTTTGGCCACTGGAATCTTCTTATTATCAGTAGGAGTTGGGTTTCTCTGTGCTGGAGCAGTATCTACAAAAACTGGAGTTGGTTTATTATCTCCTGGCGTTTGGATCTTTTGCAAAGGCCTTGTTTGTAACCCTTCAGATTCTAACATAGTCGTCTTCCCCTTGCATGCCTTGTATGGAAGAATGGTGCTTTAATTATAAAACATGCGACAGCAGAGAGATGGAATAGGTACTGAAGAATAGAAATGCATGACATATTGACATGTATTCCCTCCATCCGGAAAAAAATGGATGGGTCTTGGCATATTTCAGTTCTAGATACATCCTTTTTTATCCATTTTGGCAACATGTAATCCGGACGGAGGGAGTATGATGTAAGAGCTAGGGATACGACAGGACAACACAGTAAAAAAAACACTAAAAAACCCACTACAGAACCAAAGTATGCAAACCCACTGATATGAGATAGTACACTCATGCAGCTCAGGATGCAAAACTACCAGGCAGTTTTCCTTACAAAAATCAACATTATGGCCTTTAATCATACATTTTTCTACAACTAAATTTAGATCAGATAAAGGTTGGATTCATGCTGATTAACAAAATACATTTTGATGTAAAAATATAGTGATATACAACAGGTACTTACATCTACATTGGAGAACAGAGAATTCCTGCAAGAATCTTTCCTCATAAACGATACCATTGCTGAAATTCTTCTATCTGTTAAGCTTATTTTCTAAAAGAGAGATGGGTAAGAAACATGTAGAAAATATGATCAGCATGCTATAAAATTTCATGATGCTAGGATACGCACACGCTTCTTAGAATTGTGTTCACATATTTTTGCTCGACTGGAGCGGATTAGTTCTTTGGCCACTGGAATCTGCTTATTATCAGTAGGAGTTGGGTTTCTCTGTGCTGGAGCAGTATCTACAAAAACTGGAGTTGGCTTATTATCTCCTGGCATTTGGATCTTTTGCAAAGGCCTTGTTTGTAACCCTTCAGATTCTAACATAGTCGTCTTCCCCTTGCATGCCTTGTATGGAAGAATGGTGGTTTAATTATAAAACATGCGACAGCAGAGAGATGGAATAGGTACTGAAGAATAGAAAGGCATGACATATTGACATGTATTCCCTCCATCCGGAAAAAAATGGATGGATCTTGGCGTATTTCAGTTCTAGATACATCCTTTTTTATCCATTTTGGCAACATGTAATCCGGATGGAGGGAGTATGGTGTAAGAGCTAGGGATATGACAGGACAACACAGCAAAAAAAACTAGTTGAATGTAAAACTATATGCTAGCGGAATACGTACAGAAATAATCAAGGCAACATACACGTGTATGATTGGGAAAATAAGATGGCATTGCAACAGAGCACTAGAACAGCACTTCAATGTAAAAAAACATGGTTTGGCAGACAGATGAAGTACATACTGATGAATAACAATGCATAAGATATTCAGAAGCATGATGTCCAAATTAAGCAGATGGCATTGCGATAGAGTAGAATGACAGTACTTGAATTTGAAAACATTTTGTCATGAATGGAATAGGTACTGAAAAACAGGAAGGCATGACATATTTACATGCATGATCAGCATGCTAAGCACATGGCATTGCAACAGAGTAGATACACTCCAGGACATTATATGCATGTTGTACCCATATCACAGGCCAAGTTAGAGCAAGTACCTTGTGGGGTGAAGAGGATTCATCATCTTTCTGCAAGTCTTCTGAAGAACTGCCTTTACATGTTCCATCATATTGGTATCATTGACATCAAGTTTATTGGCCTTTACATTGCTCCGTGAGGTTCTTGTGGATATATCAGTGTGTGCAATTATATCTGACATGCATGCAAGACAACTAGTAGTTAGATTTATGTAAATGAGTGCCTGTAGGAGACGACATAAATAGTAGGACTGGGGTTAACTAGCAGCAACAGGTCTCATACACTAAAGGGAGAAAACAGATGAAAGCTACAGAATATGTATCGTTTGTACTCGAGATTAACTAGATGGCACACAAAAGTATTAAAGAACAACATAGGTAATACTAGAAGTGGTATAATAGTATAATCACCAGCCTGTGGGATAGCATTGGCTGATGGATGATAACTATGGAACAACGTTACCTAAAGAACAAGTATCTTAGCTGAACTATGGAACAACGTGAACTCCTGAACAAGACCCGTAAGAGATCAGCATGAATATACAGTGAAATGTGATGATCTATTTTCCGTGCTTAGATGAATAACATAGCCATAAATGTTGCAGACAATTAAGATGAGGGTACAACCTATCTGGCTGCCATCCATAGGAGTGAGCATCATGTGCTGACTTGTCGATGGCCCTGTAGTTTTTGTGGTTGTCTATGTCGGGCACGCGCATTCGATGCAGGGAACTGTTGAGTGGGGACTGTAGCTCCCTTCTGGTGTATGCTTCCCTTGTTGGAGCAGCTGCGGTGGGTCAGAAGATGGTGTGTTTGAAGATGCAGATAACGCATAAAGTTAAGAATGACATATCTTTTTGATCCGAAGAAATACACTAAGAGATCAACAGCAAGGTACGAGAGTGGTCACACGTCTGTTGACTGAAGACTAAATTGGGGTCACACGATTTTATTTTATTTTGGTACTGTCCGATCTACGCCGGATGGCTTGATGGCCGTCTTGTGCCTCCCGGCTGACACTGTTCAGAATCTTCCCCGAAGAGCCAGCGACCAACGGAAGAGCAGCCTGCCTCCGCCGTTCGTGGCCCCGTCCAAAACCCTGCTCCTCGCCCCACCGCACTGCCGTGGTTGCGCCGCCCCCGGGCCAATCCACAAAGACACCCCGTCATCCAGATCCGGCGGCGGCAGTACCTTCAACCCACGGAACTCTAAAAGATAGCCATCTAGGCGCTGCTTCCGCGGCGAACTTGCGGCCCCGCACCCTTACGTTAGACACCAGCCAACCGGCAGCCTAGGAGCTCCGCCGCCTCGAGGGGTGCTGCTTCCCATTGGGAATCAATTGGCCTAGAATAAAAATTCAGACAACTGATGCCTAAATAAAGTGATTTCAGATGAGGGTGCGACCTATCTGGTGGCATGGTGAAGTAGGCAGGTCCAGCTGCCGAGTCGGTGAGGCCAGCGCGGTTGTGGTGGTGACCGGCGGCAGGGAAAGAGCGATGTCGCGACGGTCGAGGGCTACACGGAAGCAGTGCTAGGACTCTAGACGGATCCAAAGTTGGAGCCGCTCCAGTGTCGTGAACAATGGCGGGGGTGAATCGGCTCCGGTACGGTTCACGCGGCCGTTGTCGAGGCAGCACCAGCAGCACGGAGTAAGAGGCACACGGCCTAGTGCACGACGGCAATTGGACAACGTCTCCAGCATTAGGGAGGAGGGCGGCTGTGAAATTGGTGCGGTGGGGGGCGCCATGGAGGTGGGGCTGAGGTTTCGTGGCTC
>NC_041381.1:354708512-354846571 GCF_002162155.2 Triticum dicoccoides | reverse complement strand
GAACCATGTCTTACGGACGCATTTGTCTGAAATGTGAGGGGGAGTTACAGTTCTACCCTTACCTATAAGCTTCTCGGCTTGGGTCTGTGTACTAAGGGTCAGGGATAGTAGAGTAACTTTGCTTCTCCCCAAATAGTGGGTGGGAGAGATTTCGGGCGAGGAGGGCGTGTTTTGAACTATAGTGGGCGCGAGCGAATTCGGGCGAGGAGAGCGTGTTTTGAAATAGTGGGCGCGAGCTATTTCGAACGAGGAGAGCGTGTTTTGCCGACCATGGTTTATGAATTATTTGGCACATGTCATTTCGGCCGAGGAGAAAGCGCGCTTGGATGAAGTTACGAACCTACCCTCGATGTACAACGGGCCAATTGATGTGTGTCCCACATAGGACGGTAATTTCGCGTCTCCCATTTATTTGCTCGGGCGAATTCCACCGAGCAGAGAGGATGTTTAACGGTTCGTTCAAATTTTGGGAGGACGAGCATCCACGTCTACCTTACCAATTCGATTCGAATCAAATTTTGAAATATTAGCTTGCCAGTTCTTTTTTAGATGGAGAGATGATGCTCGGGAGTAATGTGTTTTTACATGCTCGTTGCTAGCGATTTACTATATGACAAATAGTTGACCCACTCAAAAACGCGAATCAAACCCAAAATGAAATATCTCGATTCAATGAACTAGCTCGTTCAGTAGGTCAAAATAGTGAACTAAATCCAAAATGGAACACCTCAATTGAGTAGCATGTTGTACAGTAATATAGTACTCCATGAACATGTTGAAAGTCAAATTAATGAATTTGTTTGATATACGCATATATCCGTTCATGTGTGGATTGTAGACAACATGGTTTCCAATTTAAATATTTGAATGCAAGTTTATATCAGTCTTTGATGCATAAAACGCGACCTCCCCCTCTCACGGACTCCTGTTCTTTCTCTCTCTCTCTCTCTCACACACACACACACACTCTCGCCGACAATCTTCAATTCTATCGCATGCATACGACACAAAAACCTTGTTGGTCCCTCTCCCTTTCTCTTCTCTCTGTGTGTGGGGGGGGGTCTTTCTAGTCCGCATTCATATATACACCATCTATAGGTCTCTCTCGCACACTATGATGATACTCTAGCTAGTCCAAGCTAGATATCTTGGGTGCACTCATCATACGCACACAAATTCCTTGGCTCTTTGCCCGTAACTCTCTCACGCACCACTATGTCATCTCAAAGCTCTTCCCCCCCTCTCTCAAACTCTCCATCCACCTGGGTCACACATACACATGCATATCTCACTCGCACTCGATAGGCCCATCTAAAACTCTATCTCTCTCCATCATTCTCTCTCCATCTCACCCGCACACACACACACAATCTCGTGCCCAGCTAGCCAAGTATGATGGTCTCTCACTCAATTGTAGGCACACGCAGTCCCCCCTATATGTATATGACTAGCTAATCTTAGTCTCCATCACAAACATGTGCATGGTCTATCTCGATTTCTCTCGGGGCATCTTTCTATCGCGCAAGCACTCCCTCGATCTCCCACCCATATAGTCCCCTCACGATATCGAGGGGATCTCTCTATCACAAACACACCCTCTCTCCCTCCCCATGCGTCCATGCCATCCATGTGCCCCTCTCGACCTTTTTTCCTTGTTGGCCACATGTCACGCCCAATATGCGACCCTATCCAAGAGGAGCTCGAAGGTCCCACCAAGGATAGACCCGCATATTGAAACTCTTTTGCAAGGTGGATATCATTACATCAACATTACATAAATAGATGGGGATACATACAAAAGGAATACAATGCCACACGAATACAACATCATCTTACATAAGAGCACCATCCGACTACGTATGGAAACACAAACAGAAACTCAAACGACATCCACCCTGCTAGCCCTGGCTGCCGACCTGGAATCTATCCCCTGAACAAAGAAGAAGAAGAAGAAGAACTCAACACAAGCAATCATCGCTCTCACGTCATGATCATCGCATAACCTGTACCTGCAACTGTTGTTGTAGTAATCTGTGAGCCACGAGGACTCAGCAATCCCATTACCATGGGCATCAAGACTAGCAAAGCTTAATGGGAAAGGAAGGGGTAAAGTGGTGAGGTTGCAGCAGCGGCTAAGCAAGTATGGTGGCTAACATACACAAATAAGAGCGAGAAGAGAAGCAAAGGAACGGTCGTGAAGCTAGCAATGATCAAGAGGTGATCTTGAACTCCTACTTACGTCAAACATAACCCAGAAACCATGTTCACTTCCCGGACTCCGCCGAAAAGAGACCATCACGGCTACACACGTGGTTGATGCGTTTTAATTCAGATCTGGTGTCAAGTTATCTACAGCCGGACATTAACAAATTCCCATCTGCCACATAACCGCGGGCACGGCTCTCGAAAGTTTATGCCATGCAGGGGTGTCCCAACTTAGCCCATGATAAGCTCTCGCGATCAACGAAGGATATTCCTTCTCCCAGGCAGACCCGATCAGTCTCGGAATCCCGGTTTACAAGACATTTCGACAATGGTAAAACAAGACCAGCAAAGCCGCCCGATGCGCCGACAATCCCGATAGGAGCTGCACATATCTCGTTCTCAGGGCAACACCGGATAAGTCAAGCTACGAGTAAAACCAGACCTCGAGTTTCCTTGAGGGGGCCCCGCAAGCTGCTCGGTTCGGACCAGCACTTAGAGAAGCACTGGCCTGGGGGGGCTAAAATAAAGATGACCCTTGGGTTAATTACTCCCAAGGGAAAGGTATAGGTGGTGGTGAGGCAAATGGTAAAACCAATGTTGGGCCTTGCTGGAGGAGTTTTATTCAAGGCGAACTGTCAAGGGGGTCCCATAAATCACCCAACCGCGTTAGGGACGCAAAATCCGGGAACATAATACCGGTATGACGGAAACTAGGGCGGCAAGAGTGGAACAAAACACAAGGCATAAGGCCGAGCCTTCAACCCTTTACCAAATATATAGATGCATTAATAATATAAGAGATATTGTGATATCCCAACAGAATCCTGTCCACCATTGAGCAATCTTCAACTTCACCTGCAACTAACAACGCTATAAGAGGGCTGAGCAAAGCGGTAACATAGCCAAACAACGGTTTGCTAGGAAAGGTGAAAAAGGCTACATGCTGACATGGCAAATTGGGAGGCTTGATAAGCAAGAGATAGGTAGCGCAGCATAGCGATAGAACGAAACAACTAGCATAGCAATGATAGTAGTGAGATCCAGGGTGACGGTCATTGTCGGTGTCAAAACCGGCGGATCTCGGGTAGGGGGTCCCGAACTGTGCGTCTAGGCGGATGGTAATAGGAGACAAGGGACACGATGTTTTTACCCAGGTTCGGGCCCTCTTGATGGAGGTAAAACCCTACTCCTGCTTGATTGATATTGATGATATGGGTAGTACAAGAGTGGATCTACCACGAGATCAAGGAGGCTAAACCCTAGAAGCTAGCCTATGGTATGATTGTTGTAATGGTTGTTCGTCCTACGGACTAAAACCCTCCGGTTTATATAGACACCGGAGAGGGCTAGGGTTACACAGAGTCGGTTACAATGGTGGGAGATCTACATATCCGTATCTCCAAGCTTGCCTTCCACGCCAAGGAAAGTCGCATCCGGACACGGGACGAAGTCTTCAATCTTATATCTTCATAGTCTTGGAGTCCGGCCGATGATGATAGTCCGGCTATCCGGACACCCCCTAGTCCAGGACTCCCTCAGTAGCCCCTGAACCAGGCTTCAATGACGATGAGTCCGGCACGCATATTGTTCGGCATTGCAAGGCGGGTTCCTCCTCCGAATAATTCATAGAAGATTGTGAACACCAGGATAGTGTCCGGCTCTGCAAAATAAATTCCACATAGCACCGTAGAGATAATAATATGTACACAAGTTCAATCTGCTGACGTATTCTGTGGCATGATGTCACACCACTACCAAGCCTTTACTTGAATCGTTTTTATTATACCACCTCAGCGCGTTTAGCGAAGCGGTTTCCTTGGCACGTCTTGTCAAAGCAGAGATCGTGTTCCCCTTATTCCAGGATTCCCATCAATACGGACGTGGGTAACCCAACTGTGCCTGTTGCCACGCCTCCTCTATCGAAGGTGAGTCCCGAACGGTCACGGGGACGGCTCTTGGTATTCTCCCTCTTTATAATGAGACCAAGGCTCGTTTCTTTTCTTCAATCCTCAATCGAATCTACCCCTCGCCCCGAGTTCCAACACCCAGAGCCCCAGATTCGAGCGCTTCGGACCTTCAACAATGTCTGGCTCCGACCTACAGGGCCGGTGGATGCCCTCCTCCGTCACGGAAGAGGACGTGCTAAAGCTGCGAGAAGCCAGGTACCTGACCTGCGAGATTTCGCATAGGCTGCCCGCTAAAGGGCAAGTTATTCCTACTCCCAAGCCCGGTGAGAGCGTCGTGTTCGTGTCCCACCTCCGTCGGGGTTTAGGCTTCCCGATGGATCCTTTTGTGAGAGGGCTCATGTTTTACTATGGGCTGGAATTCCATGACCTGGCTCCGGAGTCTATCCTCCACATCTCATCATTCATCGTCGTCTGTGAAGCCTTCCTCCGCACTACTCCCCACTTCGGTTTGTGGCTCAAGACCTTCAACGTGGATCCGAAGATGATCGAGGGGCGTCAAGCTGAGTGCGGCGGGGCGGTTGTAAGCAGAAGGGTCAATGCTCCATGGCCCAAGGGCTCTTTCCAGGAGGAGCTCGGCTTGTTGCAACAGGAGTGGTTCTATACTACCGCTCCTAGGGGTAGCAAGCAGAAGCCACTGCCCATCTTTCGCTCGGGCCCTCCACAGCGGCTGATGTCGTGGGTCAACCAAGGGCTCAACTGGGAGCCATCAAAGGACGTACCCCTATTGCAGGGCCGGATTCAAGACCTCCAAGAGAGGGAGATCAATCTGGTCATGGTGATGCAGGTTATGCTGATTCGGCATCTTCTGCCCTGCAAGCGCCGCCCCCTCCGCCTGTGGGAATTCAACCCAGAGGGGCCACGAGCTCTCCAACACTTCATGGGTACGACACCCGTGGAGATGTATAAATTGTTCTTCGGATCACAAGAAATGTGTCCGGAATTGACCGAGGATTCCGGCCTAAGCTGCAATCGCCCGGATGCTTAGGTAAGTGGCCCTGCGCCCGGACACACCGTTTGTTAGCGCCTTCTTGAATTTGCCTTTTAACCCATTGTCTCTTGAATAGGAGTGGATAGCGCAAGCAAAACTGATACGGTGTCCGGCCCCCCTCCCGGAGACCGCACCGGATCCCGTGCTGGTCAGGATGCTGAAGGTTGCGCCTTCAGAGGAAGGCGAAGGGGAGAACAGAGAAACTACCGCCTCTACCAAGGAGGCTTTTGAGAAAGGGGGAATCGAGAATCCCCCCTTCCAAGGGGAGAAGAGGACTGCTTCCGAAAACCCGAAGGCCAAGGCCTCGAAGCGGGGGAAGAGATCTTCAGCAGAGGGTCCTGCGTCTGGGGAGGCCCCGGCCGCACTATCTCCCCTAAGGAATCAGCCCTCCAGCGAGCCGTAAGTAGAAAAAAGGGGGGTTCTGCAATAAGAGACATCCCTATTTTTGCTTCTGAGGATAGCTGAAGTTTTTACCTTGTAGTTCGGATCTCCATCCTTCTTAGATGAGCTCGTCTTCGGGGGACCTTCGTCCGGAGATGATGGAGAGCGAGATGCCTCCATCTGCCGCACCATCGGATAGGGCGGACGAACCTGAGGTGTCATCACGGAGGGTGTCCCCGAGTCCGGCAGGGCTGGAGAGTTCGGCACCAACTGGTGTGCGGCCGGGGGAGCTGAAGGATCTGCTTGAGAGGGCATCTATCTCAGAAGGTCACCGTACATTGATTAGTATGGTGATTGCAAGAATTTCGTCCACCGAAGGTGGGTTGCATGATGCCGTCAGAAGCTTGCTGGCGGGGTTTGAGGTACGTAAAAATGACATACCTTTTGACAGTTTTACACATAAAGTGCGCCCTGTATAGATAGTAGCCCCTGAGACTCGGTAGGTTGTCGAGAGCGACAGCGTGCCGAGGACCAAAATCGCAGGTATTGATTTTCGCATTTCCTATGCAGGTGGCGGATAGTCCGGTGGCCAGCCAGACTGATGGAGTTGGCGAACTAAAGCGGCAACTCGACGTTGCGGATGCGGACATCGCACTGGTCAATAAGCGACTTGACGAGTCACAAGGTAGGTTTTTTCTCCGTGGTCACCTAGTAAGGGAGCCGAAGCCCACTCCTTACAACATGTGTGCTCAATGCAGATGGTGCCGCTGCTGTGGAGAGCCTTCGGGCAGAACTTGCTCGAGCCAAGGAGCAGGCCAAAAGGAGTGATGCGGCTGCCTCGAGGGCGGCCGAAGAGCTAGAAGCCAAAAGGGCTGCTCACTGCCGAAGCAGGGAGGAGATGGCCGAAATGGCCATGAAGTTGAAAGATGTTACCGACCGCTATGAGGTTCTTGAAAAAGAACGCCGAGCGGGGCAAGAAGACCTGAGGAAGGCCACCGCCGAAGCCAAGGATGCCCATTCTGCAATGAGGGCTATAAAGGAGGAGCTGCGCCAGGCCGGAGATATTGTGGCTGGCAAGCCCTTTCTGCTGCGCAGGAGGTTTACAGATCCGAAGTACGCTCAGCTTGGCCAGCTGTGGGGTCCGGAGGATCCTTATATGGACTTAGCGGCGAGTGCGGCAGATGCTGTTGTGCACTTCCGAAGTCAAAAGGATCACGACACGGAAGAGTTTTTTTGGTCTCAATTCCATAGTCCGGAGCGTTCACTTCCGCTGACCGATCGGTTGGCTGAGTGGGCTGAGCTAAATAGATTGTCTGGACTTGCCATGACGGATATCGTGGCTCATGTCTGGCCGAATAGGCCCAAGCCGAAGAGTTATTTCGGCTTATTGCAGCAGTTCCTTGGGGCGGTGCCGCATATAAAGGCGATGAAGCGGTCGGCCTGCATAGAGGGTGCGCGGATGGCCCTTGCCCATGTGAAGACACACTGGACGGAAATGGATGCCACCGTTGTTGCGACCCGGGGTTCGGACGAGAGCCGGTTACCCGCCGAGCACTACTTTGGGGAAGTTCTGCGTGGTGCTCGTGTAATAGAGTCACAGTGCTCAAAAAATGTCATGTTCAAATGATCTTTATGGTTTGTAAAACGATGTCTATAATATAAGTGCTTTTTGTACTTGTGCGTTCAAGTATTGAAATATCTCCTGTGCGGCCGTTTAATGTATACTTGTGTATAACCTGAAAGATGGCAGTCTTCGGCTTCAGCCCCCACGCACATGGTGCGGGGGTGTTTGCGAAATAGAGCATTTTCACACTTAATCCAACGTCTTGGTCCTGTGAAGGAGGTGATAGCATAGAAAACGAGGCAACCGGACTATAATGCTTTATCACTTTCACTTAGCCACAGGAGTTCGAAGGTGGGGCTACGATATAGCCCCTAGAGGCACCGCGCTCTCCGAATTTGGGGCGCGTGTGTGCCTGACCGGGAAGCGGTCCTTCGTCAAAGCGGAGGAATTCTAAACATTCTGAAGGTCGATCGAGTGGTTGACCAGTCTCTCGCTACATCATGACAGTCAGTTTTCGGCTTTCTCTACTGAGGTGCTCACCCGGCCGAACCGGGGCACAATCACAGTAGTTCTCCTGGTGCCGCGTTAGCAGATGATACGGAACGTAAGGTAGCAAAACACAGGAGCCAGGCAAACCCAACATTTGACCAAAGACATGATTCGGAGCTGATGCATATAAGGCCTAACTCGAGACGCCGAACACTCCCTGAGGTGTTCGGTCTTTATGATGACGAGCAGACCAATGCCCTAAGCCCCTAGTGTCCAGGTACACGCAAGGTCCTCTGACGCGGCCAATGCCAAAACGTCAGCCTCCTCTCTGGTTATGATGAGAAACCAGGGGATGTATAGCAACAAGAGACAGTAAAAAAGGTTTACGCAGGGTCTTAATCTGAAAAGAATCCTTGCAACGGGTCCCTACTGCAGGTCTGCGCCTGTGTCTCCGTTGTGCTGTATCCTGGACGGGTGTAACACGCTGTTCATCTGTAAAAGAGAGGAACTTAGTTTGAAAAGAAATCGTGTCAAAAATGTATTTAAAACAGAGCATGAATAAATGAATAAAGTTGAGCTTTTATTGGCTCCTTATTGCTCATACGCACAGCCCCTTGTGAAGGGGTGTGCGGCTAGGGAGCCCCTAGTTTATTTATGTCGGACTCGTCTAGCCGTGTCCGGGGTCTTGAACGACCTTTTAATGAGATGATGCCGCATGGACCGGGCATTTTAAGTGTAAGAGACGCGTAGTGTGGTATTGCGTTAAAGCAGACAAAAGCTTCACGTCCCAGTAGTGCTTGATGGCTACTTTTGAATGGGGCGACATGAAAGATTAGCTTTTCGCGTCGGAAGTTGTCGGGTGACCCGAACACAACTTCTAGTAGTAAGGAGCTCGTGCACTTGGCGTAAGGGCCTGGCGTCACTCCTTTAAAGGAAGTGCGGCTATAGCGAATTTTAGTAAGGTCTACCCCCAACTTGCGGATTGTGTCCGGATATAGCAGGTTTAAATCGCTGCCGCCATCCATTAGGACTTGTGTAAATTGTAGTCCGTCGATTATAGGATCCAATATCAGAGCAGTCCATCCTGCGTTTCGAATACTTCTGGAATAGTCCAGGTGGTCGAAAGTAATTGGTTTTGACATCCAATCTCGAGGTTCCGCTGGGGTGGACCGTGCGACACCTACTTTGGCGGGTGCCGCACTGTTGTTCCGTATTATCACATGAAGTGAGTTTACTGTTTTGACTTCTTGTGGGAAAGTCTTTTGTTTTCCGGCGCTCTGCTAGTGGGGTTCGTCGTCATCCTCGCTTGGCGCGTCGAGCCCCTTGTGTTCGGCGTTGAGTCGGCCGGACTATTTGAAAACCCAACAATCTCGGTGGGTGTGGTTTGCAGGCTTCCCGGAAGTACTGTGGATTTGACATATTCGATCCAAAATTTTGTTTAGGTTGGATAGCTCGTCACTGTTGTCCTTAAGAGGCAGTGTTTTATTGTTCGGCCACGAGCTTTTGAATCTGGCGTTAACCGCCATGTTCTTTGGGCTTTTTCCTTTATTTCGGCGCTGGTCCTTTCCGTCGTGATTTTCCGTTTCCATCTCTGATCTCGGATGTACTCGGGTCGCTGGTGCTGCACCTTGCTAACCAGCTGTCTTCCCCCGCGCAAAAGCGGGTCATGAGGCTTGTTAGCGCGGCCATTGTTCTCGGCTTCTCTTGGCCGAGGTGTCTGGCGAGCCATTCGTCTCGGACATTATGTTTAAAAGCTGCTAAGGCTTCGGCGTCCGGACAGTCGACTATTTGGCTTTTTTTGTGAGGAACCTGTTCCAGAATTTGCGCGCTGACTCTCCGAGCTGTTGAGTTATGTGACTTAAATTGTCTGCATCCGGAGGGCGGACATAAGTCCCCTGAAAGTTTGCTCTAAACGCGTCCTCGAGCTCTTCCCAACTTCCAATGGTATTTTCTGGGAGGCTTTTGAGCCAATGCCGAGCTGGCCCCTTGAGCTTGAGGGGTAGATATTTTATGGCGTGGAGATCATCTCCTCTAGCCATATGTATGTGCAGGATGTAATCCTCGATCCAGACTCCGGGGTATGCTGTCCCGTCATATGCCTCTATGTTTACGGGTTTGAACCCTGCTGGAAATTCATGATCCAGCACCTCATCGGTGAAACATAGTGGGTGTGCGGCGCCCCTGTATTTAGGCGTGCCGTTATCTTCGAACATGCGGCGTGTTGTGTTGCTTCCTGGGGCCCTCTTTTTTGGCCCATAAATGGACCTGACCGGGCCATCCATTTTGCGAGGATATTTATGTGTGTCATGTGCTGGCTTATGTGCGGCGCCGCTTGCCGCTCTTGGCCTGTCATCTGGTCGTCTATCCGGCCAGGCGGCCTCTTTGCTTTTCAATTGTGGGGGCTCTACGGCCTCCTCGTCGAATTCGGGCAGCAGCTTGCGCTTCGGGTAGCTCTTTGTTTGTTGGCTATTGCCATATTTGTCCGCGATCTTGAGTACTTTGCTCCACCTCATTCTGAGTATGTCTTCCGCTGTTTTGAGCTTCCGTTTCTCCTTCTTCAAACTTCTTGCAGTGGCGACAAGCCTTTTTTGGAGGTTCTTATGCTCCGGTGGTGTGTCCGGTGTGAGATCGTCTGGACTGTTGTTTTCGCCGAGGATGAGTTGATCATCCGATTCATCCTATTCGGATGGCTGCTTGGTTGCATGTTCGTCGCCCACTGGTTTGCCCTGCGCTATGGCTGGGTCATTATGAGTGCTGCTATTATCAAGGCGGGACTTGGGTCGGCGCTTGCGTCGCCGTTTTGGTTGTCTTTCGGGGGAATTATCCTTCGCCGCGTCCCGTTGTTCCTCGTTATCGCTCCCCTTTGGGGTGTCCACCATGTATATATCATGAATTGAGGTGGCTTTCCGGTGCCCGGTAGGTGCTGGTTCTTGGTCGTCTCCGGCGTCGTCGACCATACCATCGATGCCTTCGGAGTCGTGGTCTAGCATGTCGGTTAGATCGTCGACAGTGGCTACAAAGTGGGTGGTGGGTGGGCTTTGAATTTCTTCATCGTCCGCATCCCAACCATCCTGACCGCAGTCCGGCCAGGGCTCTCCTGATAACAAGAGATACTTTAGCGAATTCGGGATGTCGCCAAAGGGTGAGTGCTGAAAGATGTCCGCAGCGGTGAACTCCATGATCGGCGCCCAATCGGATTCGATTGGCAGGGGCGCAGGAGGTTCGGAGTCCGGCAAGGAGTCCGGCACCTCGGAGCCACGAGCTTTGCAAGGGACAAGGTCAGTATTCGGCTCCATCGCCGTACAAGTTGCAGCCCCCGGGGCGGTGTCCAGCCACCTGTCCTCGATCTGCGCGGTCGGCTCTGAACTATGGGTCAGAGCGGACTCATGTGCAGCCGCCAGGGTACTGTCCGGTGGCAGAGCTAAATCGTGCCCATCCTGACAGTGCGGTGCGCTCGGCTCTGGCTCGAATCCATCGAAGATCAGGTCTCCGCGGATGTCAGCCATGAAGTTTAGGCTTCCAATCCTGACCTGATGACCAGGGGCGTAGCTTTCGATCTGCTCCAGATGGCCAAGCGAATTGGCCCGCAGTGCAAAGCCGCCGAACACGAAGATCTGTCCGGGGAGAAAAGTCTCACCCTGGACTGCGTCGTTGGTGATGATCGAAGGAGCCATCAAGCCTATCGGTGACGACACAGAGGAACTCTCAATGAAAGCACCAATGTCGGTGTCAAAACCGGCGGATCTCGGGTAGGGGGTCCCGAACTGTGCGTCTAGGCGGATGGTAACAGAAGACAAGGGACACGATGTTTTTACTCAGGTTCGGGCCCTCTCAATGGAGGTAAAACCCTACTCGTGCTTGATTGATATTGATGATATGGGTAGTACAAGAGTGGATCTACCACGAGATCAAGGAGGCTAAACCCTAGAAGCTAGCCTATGGTATGATTGTTGTAATGGTTGTTCGTCCTACGGACTAAAACCCTTCAGTTTATATAGACACAGGAGAGGGCTAGGGTTACACAGAGTCGGTTACAATGGTAGGATATCTACATATCTGTATCGCCAAGCTTGCCTTCCACGCCAAGGAAAGTCCCATCCGGACACGGGACGAAGTCTTCAATCTAATATCTTCATAGTCTTGGAGTCCGGCCGATGATGATAGTCCGGCTATCTGGACACCCCCTAGTCTAGGACTCCCTCAGTCATCTTGCCTGAAATCCCGCAAGGAAGAAGAACGAGTCCATGAAGAAGATGAAGCCACGAAGACGAACCAAGCATAGACGAACGAATCCTCACGATCGCAACGAAACAGGAACTAACGAGAAGAAGCACAACCGGAAAGAAGCAAACAACATAGTAAACAAACAACACATGAACAAGGCATGATGCACAACCAAGTATGATGCATGACAAGGTTAAATGTTGTTAACATGGCAAGAGGTGAAGTACAACCAAACTACCTATCTAGGCAATTTAAATGAGGCCGGAAATAACAAACAACAATTCCGGGAAATCACCATGTGCAAATTTAGAAATTGGTCCAGATCTGAATAAACATTATGTTCAAGTTGTTAAACAACAAGTTAATGTGCAACAAGATGATCTACACGAGATTCTAGTCAAGTTACATATAAAGTTCATTTAATTTGGAGCTACGGCCTAGAAGATATGAGCAAAACAAGCTAAACATGGCATTGATGCAAAATGCATACAAAAATCAAGCAAACACACCAAAACATGGATGCAACATGATAATATGAAACTTCATGCAAAATCAAGCAAGTTTCATATAGAGCACACTCAAAACGGAGCAACGGTTCAACACATACACTCTATACAAGTTTAAAGGACAAGCTGTCCAAAACAGCAACTAGGCATCTAGCAAGCATCAAAACAATATGCTACAGCATCTCAACATAATAACAAAAGGCATGGGCATGAAGTACAGGTAAAGCATGACAAAACATGAACACTAAGCTATCTCCAGAAACAAATAGAACATGCTCAAAAGGACATGGCAAGATTGCAAATTATAACAGTTTCAGGCTTAGCAGAAATAACATCAAGTTGCAATGTTTAGAGCTATCAAACAACATGTTACAGAACCTTATCATGGCAAACAAAGGAATGGCATGAATCTACTAAACGCATAGAACAAATGTCCCTTACTGAACATGAGCCGAAAAGGAACAGAAGATATGATGGCATCCATGTAAACATGGCAAGTTATATGACAGATTCATACATGGCAGGAACAACAATAAGTAGGCATGTTGGTGAGCTTGTACCACTCACCACAGAGAAACGCATGGCATGACAAGGTAACCAATCATAATAAAGCATGTTTATGAATCTAAGCATGGCAAGCGCAAGTTCATAGGGTGCATGGATCACTAGCAAAGCTCATGGCAATACTGGACTTAATGTTAACAAACTGACGGCAACATTATTTAGCAAGTTTGGAGCAAGATTACAAAAAGCTAAAGAAGGCTAGAAATGCAACCAGGGGCAGGAATTGATAGAGCATGACATGTATAACAAAACATCCTTAGTGAACATCTCCAGATTATGCATAGAATGACTTGTAGCAGCAGGTTTACATAGCATCACGATATAGCAGAAACAGTCTAGCAAAACAGTAACAGCAAGTACCCTACTTAACAAGCTCGATGCACTTACTACAAGACTCACAAAAATACATGGATTGCACCACGGTAAAGATGGCATGATGTAGCTCAAAACACATGTAGACATCAAGCTCATAGGATGCACACACAAAATGCAACGAAAAAGACAAAACAGCAAGTTGTAACAGTTTCAGCAGGTTAACATCATATAGCACTCTTGCAACGAGGATAAGGGCATCAAGATGAACTCAAACAATCATGGCACAATGGAACAAAATGAAGATCATCTCATGATGAACAATTTGATATATTATATGCACAAATTGGATCCACATGCACATAGATATAGCAGGTCAAAGATGCCTATATGATGCTGAAATTCAGGGACTTAGTCAAATCACAGGAAAAAAATAACCGAGCGCAATATAGTAATATGTCGCCTGGGTGCTAGATGGGCAAAGGGGCTCACATTGGGCCACTTGGGCCGGTCGGTTGAGGATGCAGGCCGGGGCAGAGGCGGCGCCTGGGCCTGGTGGCTGCTGGGCTGGGCCTCGCGTGGGATGCAGCCCACGGAGACACGAGCGGCGGCGCCGCGGTCAACGGCAGTGGGCGCTGCCTCGTCCACCCTTCCACGGCAGAAGAAGACCGGCGGCAGGGGGCGATTCTGGTGACGGCAATGAGCACGGAGGTCGGGAATGGATGCGGGGGAGGGAGCTAAGGCCGGATCTGGTGATGGAGACACCGGGGCGGCGAGGTCCAGGACGGCAGGGCGGTGCGGGGGCCGGCATCAAACTCCCTGGCGGCGGCGGCGGCGGCAGTTTCCTGCGGGCAGAGAGGGAGAGCGAGAGCTGGTAAGGAGAGGAAGGAGAGAGAGGAAGGGAGATGGCGGCGGGGCTCCGGCCTGGGAGGTCGGCGGCGGCGGCTCCGGCCTGCGGCGCGGGAGCAGCGAGGCTCCGGCGAGCGGGTCGGCAGGAGGAGGCACACGGGGTGCGGGGAGCGAGCGCTCCTACGCTGCGGGCGGCGATGCAGGCTCGGGCGGGCCCAGATTGGCTCGGCGGGCCCCGATCTGGGCTTGGCGGGCTGGCGGTGAAGTGGGGCTAGGGGAGGCGACGTGGAGGCCTGGGAGAGGCTGGCTTCGGCGGCTGGCGGCGGGCGGCCAGTGGGGCGGCGACACTTGGCGACGGAGGAGCGGGCTGGCGTGGAAAACGATGAGGGGCGGCGGCTAGAGGTAGGTGGAGGGCTAGGGATGCCCAAAAATGGCAAGGGGGGCTTCTTAAATAGGCAGGGGTCTAGGGTTAGAGGTTTTGGGGGGGTTTCGGGCAGTGCGATCGCCATCGGACGGCTCCGGACGCGAGAAGGGTTAGGTAGGCTCCCGGTGGGGATAGTGGGGTGTGTAGTGAGGAGGTGGTCCGCGAGGAAAGAGGAGGAATGCAGCCCGGCGGCTGTTTCCGGAGACCAAAAACATCCGACGATAGACCGGCTAATGCCGCTATAAGTTTAACGGTTGGGCTATCAAACGAGTTCCGAATGCGATGAAACTTGACAGGCGCTCTGTCTACACTATAATAAGACCGCACGCCAAGTTTCATCCCATTCCGAGAACATGTTTATGCCACTTATAAAATAATATTTCGGAGGTGCCACGGGCGCGTGCGAGTGTGGTTGGGCTCAGAACGGACAACGGAGAGAACCGGGGGAACCCGAATGGATGCAAGTTTTGAAAAACATGCAGATGAAATGTAGATGATGACATGGCAAAATGCAACACGCAAGCAAATGACATGGCAACGATGGTGAATGACTGGCAGACACCTGGCGCATCGAATCCGGGGCGTTACACCAGACCTCTATTGGACATGTGCTACAGGGGTGTCTCCCTCCGTTGCAAACAATCACACACTAGCTATATTCGTGTATCTCCTCGCCTTGCTTTTCCATCTCGGAGATGCATGCGTGATATGTTCGCATAAGAAACGAAAAAACACACTCTCTCTCTAATTTATCGTTTGTTGTCACTTTCTCTTTCACACACATACTCTTTTTGCACACTTACTCATCTCCTTCACATGCACTTGATCTATCTCAACTGAGGCACTCACCTCCGTCCATAGCACATAGATTTATTGAAAAGTCAAACATCACAAAGTTTGACCATGTACGTGGAGAAAAAGAATTACATCTAGTATGGCAAACATATACCATTAGATTCACCATGAGATGTAGTTTTGTATGACGTATCTTTGGTATTGTAGATATAAATAACATTTGCGTAAACCTGATCAAAGTTTCCAAAGTTTGACTTCTAAAAAATTTACATGCACTGCATTATCGAGCGGATGGAATATCTCTTTCCCCCTCTCAGCTATCTGACGCACCACTCATCCTTATCGGGGCTCCTCAATCTCTCTCAAACTTTATTGGTCAGTTTGGTTCGTGACCTGACCCTCATGCCTTGATGGTCGATACTGCCTGGTGTGGACGTGAGATGCAAAATATTTCTGCCTGGCCAGGCTTGTGTGGTGCTGAAGCGTTTGGTTCATGCCTAGGCCAAGCAAAGCATCAATGTCCCATCAATCAATCCAGGCATCAATTATTTAATGCTAATATCCATCCATGTTGCTGTTAGCCTCGTGGCCGCACGACCAGGCATGACCAGGCGTTTGAAATTGGTCGCTTGGGCCAGGCTACTTGCAGTGTCTGGAGTTCAGCCAGGCTAATTAAAGTGCAAGGGAACCCAGCCTAGGCAGGCTTTCTTTTTCACAGGGTAGCAACCAAACAAGCGTGCATGAAATCTAGCCACAACCCCAGGCCACGCAAAAGATGCTCACGACGCAAGCCAAACGGGCCTTATATCTCCCTGGTTCACACATACACATGTCTCGCTCGCGCTATACATATAGACCCATCCAACACTCTCCGCCCTTGTTCTCTCTCCATGTGACACACACCCCCCTAAGTACCATAATCCCTCACTCCATCATAGGCTCTGTTTGGATCCATGGGTTAGAGTTAGTTCGGGTTAGTTTGGAGTCAACTAACCCAAAAAGATCCAAACAGGAGGGTTAGTTTAGGTTAGATGCATCTAACCCATCCAAAAAAACTAACCCATCCAAGAGG
This sequence comes from Triticum dicoccoides, assembly GCF_002162155.2. Lineage (NCBI taxonomy): Eukaryota > Viridiplantae > Streptophyta > Magnoliopsida > Poales > Poaceae > Triticum > Triticum dicoccoides. The sequence continues at coordinate 354,830,231 of NC_041381.1, read as the reverse complement.
TGCTTATTTGGGTTAGTTCTTCTCAGGACCACTAATAAACACTTTTTTCTCTCGCTCTCCCCGCAACAGATCCCTCCCCACTTCCTCGAAGCTTCTCGTCCTCTCCCTCCCTCCCTCTCGCACCCCCGTGAAGGTGCCTCGCCGTATCCGCGCTCCATCTAACCCTGCCATCCAAACACCCCTTTACTTAGAGTTAGTTTAGGGTTAGAATCTAACTCTAACCTCTAACTTAGTTAGAGTATCCAAACAGGGCCATAGGCGCAAGCACTCCCCCCCTCCTAAGTATGATTATCTCTTACTAGCCATCAGGAACACACGTATTGTCTCCTTCCATCCATACATCTATCTCGATATCTCTCGGGGCATCTTCTATCGCGCACAAACCTTGTCACTCAATCTCCCACCCATGTAGTCCCATCACGATCTCCAGGGGATCTCTCTATGACAAACGTACACTCTCTCCTCCCCATGACTGCATTTTCTCCGTACGTCTCTCTCGACCTCTCTCCCTTGTTTGTCAGACCCCTCTTGACCACGTGCTAGGGGTCTTCCTCTCTCGGTTCCAAACAACCACACACTATCTCCTCTCCTTGCCTCCGTTGTCGAAGATACATGTGTGATATGTTTGCATAAGACACGCATGCTTTTTCTCCACTTTTATCGTGTGTTGTCCATGTCTCTTTCACACACGCACACACACTTTTTTCACTCTCTCTCTCTCTCTCTCTCTCTCATCAGGGACTCTGTCACGTCCATAAGCATATGGATGTTTTGAAAAGTCAAACCTCAGAAAAGTTTGACTAGGTATATGTGGATAAAAACATTTACATCTGAAACGATCATTAGATTCATCACAACAGGTACTTACTTCATACTATCATTTATCTTTGGTATTGCCGATATAAGTAATTTCTTTATAAACTTGGTCAAAGTTTCAAAAGTTTGACTTTAAAAAAAATTTGTAACTACATTGTCGAACGGAGGGAGTAGCTCTTTCTTTCTCTCTCTCTGCTATCTCTCACGGGCCTCTCCTTTCACTCGAACTCTCTATACCGACGGATTATACGCTCAATGTGTCAGTGTATAGCTCTGTATATTGTTTAGTTGACCGGTCAACCAATCCACATGCTGTGTTGTCAGCTCGTGTTCTGTATCTTGGTGTGCTGGCCCATGTGGCAGTGGGTGAAAATAAGTAAACTAGAGGCCCATCTGACACGCAGTGAAGGAAACAAAGTTGAAACCACTCGGGGTAGCACCCCGCATGCTAGTAAATTGAGGGCGCATTGAGGACAAACTTCTTGCGCGCGAAGGACGCACTCGCACACAATTCACCACTGCGCGGCGGCATGCACAGAAGGACGCACTCGCGCACACCCAGCATGCAACACACACCAGCACACGTGTACACCGGCATCGCCACCGGTTGAGATGGACGGCGAGGCAGCCAACAAGTGGAGGCCGCTCGAGCCAAAACCGCATCCGGCGAGCCTGGACTTCATCAGCAGCGTGTTCGGCGCCTCTGGATTAATGGAGGTCGCTGTCGGAATTAGTGCACCCCCCTCCTTCAAAGGGGGTTGCTCGCTCGATTCCGGAGCCATGTGGGTCTCCGGAATAGTATTCGGCTGGGGGCCAAACTGGTCAAGGCCCCCGCCGTTGGTCTCCATGGGGGTTGTGCCCCCCATGTTCTCGGCAGCCGAGGCCTCACCACCAGGCGCCGTGTTCGCAGCATCCCTCACCTCTCTGTGGCCCGAAGAGGCCCTTCGGGACAACACCTCGGTGTCATCCGCATTGGTCGGTGGAGAGGCTTGCGGAGGCGTCTTGCTCTCCCCCATTCCCGGTGCCAGAGAGTTCCCCTCAGATAGCGATGGTTGGGGGAGGTCATAGGCCGGACTAATAAACACAACATAATATGTTATATTACAATCTTAGAAAAGACCGGATATCTGTAGAGTATCCTTTGGCACTTACGATGTGGCCAGGGGCTTGTCCCTGGGGCGCCACTTGGGGGTGTGTTCAGCGTCCGTATCCGAACATTTCGAGAGGGTTATCTTCTCCCTCTTGGATGCCCCCTCCTCCAGGTCTGCGGAGGCTGCCCTTTTCTTCTTTCCCCCCTTTATGGGAGAGCCACTTTCTGACTCCTCATCCTCTTCGTCTTCACCCCCCTCGTGGGAGGAGTGGGCTTAAGTTTCTCCAGACACTGCGTCTGAAGTACCTTTACAGCGGAGGCCGCCCTTGGCCTCCTTGCCATTCTTCTTCGCCTTCTTCTCCGGCGCCTGATACGGCACCGAAACTAGCATCCTCGTTAGCAGAGGATTGGCTGGGTCTTCAGATAGCGGAGCCGGACACTTGATCCGTGATACGTCCATTTTGCATCATGCTTTTAGATTGATATTTATTGCATTATGGGTTGTTATTTCACGTTATGTCACAATACTTATGGCTATTCTCTCTTATTTTACAAGGTTAAATATGAAGAGGGAGAATGCCGGGAGCTGGGATTCTCGGCTGGAAAAGGAGCAAATATTGGAAACCTATTCTGCACAGCTCCAAAAGTCCTAAAACTCCACGAAAGTCATTTTTGGAATTAATGATAATTATTGAGCGAAAGAGGTACCAGAGGGGGCCCACACCCTAGCCACGAGGGTGGGGGCGCGCCCACCCTTACAGGGCACGCCCCCTGCCTCGTGGGCCTCCTGGTTGCCCTCCGGTGCCCATCTTCTGCTATATGAAGTTTTTCCACTGGAAAAAATCATAACCAAGCTTACGGGACGAGACTCTGCCGCCACGAGGCGGAACCTTCGCGGAACCAATCTAGAGCTCCGACGGAGCTATTCTGTCGGGGAAACTTCCCTCTGGGAGGGGGAAATCATCACCATCCTCATCACCAACGATCCTCTCATTGGGAGGGGGTCAATCTCCATCAACATCTTCACCAGCACCATCTCCTCTCAAACCCTAGTTCATCTCTTGTATCCAATCTTTGTATCCAAACCTCAGATTGGTACCTGTGGATTGCTAGTAGTGTTGATTACTCCTTCTAGTTGATGCTAGTTGGTTTATCCGGTGGAAGATCATTTGTTCAGATCCTTAATGCATATTAATACCCCTCTTATCATGAACATGAATATGCTTTGTGAGTAGTTACGTTTGTTCCTGAGGACATGGGCGAAGTCTTGCTATTAGTAGTCATGTGAATTTGGTATTCGTTCGATATTTTGATGAGATGTATGTTGTCTCTCCTCTAGTGGTGTTATGTGAATGTCGACTACATGACACTTCACCATTATTTGGGCCTACAGGAAGAAGGCATTAGGAAGTAATAAGTAGATGATGGGTTGCTAGAGTGATTCTTAAACCCTAGTTTATAAGTTGCTTTGTAAGGGGCTGATTTGGATCCATATGTTTCATGCTATGGTTAGGTTTACCTTAATACTTCTTTTGTCGTTGCAGATGCTTGCAATAGGGGTTAATCATAAGTGGGATGCTTGTCCAAGAAAGGGTAGCACCCAAGCACCGGTCCACACACATATCAAATTATCAAAGTAACGAACGTGAATCATATGAGCGTGATGAAAACTAGCTTGACGATAATTCCCATGTGTCCTCGGGAGTGCTTTCATCATTATAAGAATTTGTCCAGGCTTGTCCTTTGCTACAAAAAGGATTGGGCCACCTTGCTGCACCTTATTTACTTTCATTGCTTGTTACCTGTTACAAATTATCTTATCACAAAACTATTTGTTACCTATAATTTCAGTGCTTGCAGAGAATACCTTACTGAAAACCGCTTGTCATTTCCTTCTGCTCCTTGTTGGGTTCGACTCTCTTACTTATCAAAAGGACTACGATAGATCCCCTATACTTGTGGGTCATCAAGACTCTTTTCTGGCGCCGTTGCCGGGGAGTGAAGCGCCTTTGGTGAGTGGAACTTGGTAAGGAAACATTTATATAGTGTGCTGAAATTTACTGTCACTTGTTACTATGGAAACTAATCCTTTGAGGGGCTTGTTCGGGGTATCTTCACCCCGACCAGTAGAGCACAGATTTTCTCCTCAACCTACTGAACCTACTGAAAATGTTTACTTTGAAATTCCTTCGGGTATGATAGAGAAACTGCTAGCAAATCCATTTGCAGGAGATGGAACATTGCATCCTGATTTACACCTTATCTATGTGGATGAAGTTTGTGGATTATTTAAGCTTGCAGGTATGGCCGATGATGTTGTTAAGAAGAAGGTCTTCCCTTTATCTTTGAAGCGAGATGCATTGACATGGTATAGGCTATGTGATGATATGGGATCTTGGGACTATAAACGATTGAAATTGGAATTTCACCAGAAGTTTTATCCTATGCATCTTGTTCAGCGTGATCGTAATTATATATATAATTTTTGGCCTCATGAAGGAGAAAGTATCGCTCAATCTTGGGGGAGGCTTAAGTCAATGTTATATTCATGTCCCAATCATGATCTCTGAAGAGAAATGATTATTCATAAAAATTATGCTCGGCTTTCTCTAAATGATCGCACCATGGTCGATACTTCTTGTGCTGGTTCTTATATGCTGAAGGATATTGAATTCAGTGGGGCTTATTGGAAAGAATTAAACGCAACCCTGAAGATTGGGGTTCCGACAATGGTAAGGAGTCGGGTATGACACCTAAGTTTGATTGTGTTAAGTCTTTTATGGATACCGACGCTTTTCATGGATTTAGCACTAAATATGGACTTGACTCTGAGATAGTAGCTTCTTTCTGTGAATCTTTTGCTACTCACATTGCTCTCCCTAAGGTGAAGTGGTTTAAATATAATCCTCCCACTGAAGTAAAATTAGTTGCACCATATTACAGTTGAAAAAAAGACTATTACTTATAATGATCCTATTGTTCCTACTACTTATGTTGAGAAGCCACCTATTTTAATCAAGTACTTTTGCCTTCATGGTTGAGGGTTGCGACTGGTTATAGATCCGGATACAGTTCTTTTATTCAAAAATTACTTTGAAATATTCGGAGGAGGAACCCGCCTTGCAATGTCGAAGACAAGCTGCGTGCCAAATACCTTGTCATTGAAGACCGGTTAGGGGCTACTGAGGGAGTATCGGATTAAGAGGTCCTCGGGCGTCCGGGCTATGTGACATGGGCCAGACTGATGGGCCGTCAAGATATAAGGTAGAAGACCTTTCCTCGTGTCCTAATGGGACTCTCCTTTGCGTGGATGGTAAGATTGGCGTCCAAGTGTGTAGTTTCCTTCCTGTGTAAACCGACTCTGTACAACCCTAGCCCCCTCCAGTGTCTATATAAACCAGAGGGTTTAGTCCGTAGAGGCTATCAGAGTTCACATAGGCTAGACATCTAGGGTTTATCCATTATGATCTCGAGGTAGATCAACACTTATAACCCCTATACTCATCAAAGTCAATCATGCAGGAAGTAGGGTATTAGCTCCATTAAGAGGGCCCGAACATGGGTAAACATCGTGTCCCCTGTCTCCTGTTACCTTCGATCCTCAGACGCACAGTTCGGGACCCCCTACCCGAGATCGATAGGTTTTGACACCGACAGCAACCCCTTGGTACTCCGATAAGTATCCTAAACGTCCCAAAATCATTCCGGTGTCCAAATACTATCGTCCAATATATCAATCTTTACCTCTTGGCCATTTTGAGACTCCTCATCATGTCATTGATCTCATCCGGGACTCCGAACAATCTTCGGTCACCAAAACACATAAATCATATAATACAAATCATCATCGAACGTTAAGCGTGCGGACCCTACGGGTTCGAGAACTATGTAGACATGACCGAGACACATCTCCGATCAATAACCAACAGCGGAACCTGGATGCTCATATTGGTTCCAACATATTCTACGAAGATCTTTATCGGTCAAACCACAATAACAACATACATCATTCCCTTTGTCCTTGGTATGTTACTTGCTCGAGATTTGATCGTCGGTATCCTCATGCCTAGTTCAATCTTGTTACCAGCAAGTCTATTTACTCATTCCGTAATGCGTCATCCTGCAACTAAATCATTAGTCACATTGCTTGCAAGGCTTATTGTGATGTGCATTACCGAGAGGGCCCAGAGATACCTCTTCGATACTCAGAGTGACAAATCCTAATCTTGATCTATGCCAACCCAACAAACACCTTCGGAAACACACCTTAGAGCACCTTTATAATCACCCAGTTATGTTGTGACATTTGATAGCACAAAAGGTGTTCCTCTGGTATTCGGGAGTTGCATAATCTCATAGTCAAAGGAATGTGTATAAGTCATGAAGAAGGAGGATCCTTCATCAGAGGAGAAGAAGGAAAGGGGGCTAACAAGGACTCCTATGCGAATCGTAGGCGACTCCACGGCGATTTGCGCCAATGGCCACTCCGGCCCCGGCGGCCACCCTCCCTCTCCCTGCCGGTGGCCACTCCAGCCCCGGCAACCACCACCCCCCAAGATGGCTCCTTTTGATCTCAACTTTGATTGTGGCAAGAAGTTCCAAGCGGATATGAGGTCCAAGTTTGGGCACCCGGTGGTCTTATCACCGGGATTTCGTCAATGAAAATTCACTCTAGTGGTCTCTTTCTACCGAACAACATTCAAGCTTGATCCTCATACGGTTAGTGTTTCCCTACATGCTATGTTTGGACGTTATGCTCAAGGTTTTAGGGTGCATCATCTTAAGGATAGATCTTTGAAGTTATCGGTAGCCTCCAAGTCGGTGGGTTTTGAGATCTACAATGCAGGAAAGATAGTGGAAAAAGAATTTGAGATGGTTTTCAATCTTTGGAATTTTGGAGCCCAAATTGGCATAGAGAGGAGCTAGCTTTTTATGCTGAGCAGGACAATGCCTGGACTCCGGTTGGTAGAATCGGAAAAGCCGTGAATCCCAACTCCGGCGATCACCAGACGGGTGCTCCGGTCAGCCGGTCAAACAGGTCGGTCTTTGAGAGATTATCGGGTCTCATGCACGTCGAGGGCAGTCATAGGGGAGACTTGATGTCAGGACCCCGACTCAATGCCACATCGATCTAGCATGTAACACCTCATATCACTTTGCGGCCTCACGCACGGTATCCCCACAGGTGTCGCCTTACCTCTGCCGGGGACCGTTTGCGCCTTTTGGCACACGTATAAAATGGTGTCGCTAGCATCCATATGATAAAGAGCCCGGGCTGACATGGCTAGTCGTAAACCCAAAGTGGCACTAACTTACAGGGACAGGCATCCATGACCCAGCATCGAACGTGTCGGTCATCAGCGAGTGAATCCAGGCTGTAGCACTGGGCTAACAGGACTCCGGTGAACCGGGCTGTAGCGGGCTAGCAGGACTCCGGTATTCATCGCGTGACATTTCCCCGAAGGGACAGACACAGGATCGAAGAAGGACACATGCCGGCTAGCCTAAGTGTTCTGGAGCAGTAGCAAGCTACCAGGGCTCAGTGGAAGCACTAGGAGACATTTCCCGGTAAGAAAGACTACTAAGGATAAACAACTAGATAGTCAGATCCCACACATAGCAATACACATTACACGTACGCATAACATGCAAGTATGTGTTGTACAACATGGCATCACAGCATAACTCAACAACTCATATAGATAAAGGCTCAGAAGAGCCATCATAGCATTTATTGCAAACAGGGGTCACAAGACCCATCATACAGAGCATACAAGCAACAAGCGGAAGCATTACATGTCTGGGTACAGACATCTACAAATGGAAAAGGCTGAAAAGCCTGACTATCTACAATATCCGATCAAGATCGTAGCTGAGGTACAAGCTACTCGTCGAAGTCCATGAGAACACTAGTAAGACCGAAGTCTCCGCTGCAAAAGCATAAATAAAGCAACATGAGTACAAAGGTACTCAGCAAGACTTACATCAGATCCTATCATACATGCATTTGTATCAAGAGGGTAATGTGGGGTTTAGTTGCAGCAAGCCAGCTTTGACTCTGTGGCTATCCTGTTCTACGACTACCAGAAACTCCTGAGGTGAGACAACGTACACGAGTCCACTAATCACCACACGATACACTTACTATGGATTCATCCCCGTCTCCCTACAAGAAGGCCATCCATAGCACTCACACTTGTCTTGAGCATTTTAGAGTATCCACTTCAAGTTGTCTATGTACCATGTAAGCATCCAAGAAGTCCATAACCGCGGACCCGGCTATTCGAATAGATCATGTTAACCCTGCAGGGGTGTACTTCTTCACACATGCTCTCGCCACTTACCGCCATGTACACGTCATGTATCTCGGCAACCTTCAAGCGGAAGCCTGGCGAGGGTGTCGGCCACGACCTGACTAACCACACAAGACTCTAGCCCAGGTTTATCGCCTATTCGGGTTCCATCCGCAAGGAGATCCGGCCGGGGTGTCGCTCACGGCCCCAAACGATGTGTGCAGGGTTCCCGAGCCCACCATCCGGGTGCCACTCGGTACACCAGGCCACGTGTGCCTAGTCTGTCCCAAGCCCACCCTGCCGGGTGCCACTTGGTAGAAAAATAGCACTACCTACAAACACCAGAAACTAGTTGCGACTCCTGGACAGAGACCAAGTTGGTTAATAAGTCGAGAGGGGTCGAGTTACCGGAACCCAATGTGTGGTAGTATCGAGTCATTGGACAACATACATAGAACTCAGTGCTTAAGGACGGTTCCAGTGAGACAACCCACCATGTACTCCTACATGGCCTCTCACCGCTACCTTTACCAAATCGTGTTCACGCACTTCACTCTCAGCATCAGAACAAACCGTAACTCTCCAATTCATTCCCAATGAACCAGACCTGACACAACTCTAAGCAATAGCAGGCATAGCATGGTAGGAACACAACAATGGCTTCAATCAACTCCTACACATGCTAGTGGGTTTCAACTATTTACTGTGGCAATGACAGGTCATGCAGAGGAATGGGTTCAACTACCGCAGCACAAAGTAGCAGATGAATCGTTGTTGTCCTAATGCAATAACTGAGAGCAGGAGCGAGAGAGTAGGATTGTATCGGAATGAACAAGGGGGTTTGCTTGCCTGGTAAAACAACAGAGGAGGCACTGCTTCACAGACAGGTACTCTGGAACAGCTCCGGAGCAGGACCTATCGAGAAGGAACGGTGCCGGCAATCAATACCAAACATATGCAACAATATGATGCATGAACACGGCATGAAGATGTGATCCTGTCATATTCAGCATGTATAAGTTGGTTTGTCATGCATGAAACTAGTACAGATGGATAGATTACATTTTTCTGATAATTTTTCATATATAAATTATTTTAATCTGAGCTACGGTTGAATTGTTATGAATTTTTGAAGTTTAAATCAATTTCTGGAATTTCCTAAATTATTTTAATTCCAGAAAATCATTATTGCGTCAGCATGACGTCAGCACGACGTCAGCGGTCAACTGCGGCTGACTGGGGTCAAACCTGACGTGTGGGGTCCACACGTCAGTGACAGGGGGTTAAACAGGGGGTTAATTTAATCCTAATTAAAAGTTAGTGGCGCTGGGGCCCACTGTCAGTGCCAGGGGGGTTAGTTAAGCGGTGATTAGCTCTAAGCTAATCACCTGACGGGCCGGGCCCACATGGCGGGGCTCAGGCGACGGGGCTCGCCGCCGGCGACCTCTGGACGCGGCGGAGTCCGCGCCACAGGCCACGAGGGCGGCGTCTGAGAGCACCGGGGCGTAGCCCGGGCTCGTCCGCATCCAGGGGGCAGACGGGAAGCCGCGAGGATGCCGGAGCTCGCCGGAGCGAAGCTCGGGGCGGCGGCCGGAGTTCGGCTTCGAGCGGGAACGGGCTGTGGGGCACGGGGAGGCCACCTGAGGGGCTCGGCGGCACCCTCGTGGCACCGGGAGCACGATGGGGTGCTTGGTTTGGGCGGAGGCGGGCCGAGACGACGACGGCGACATGGACGGCGGCGAGAAGCTTCGGTCGTGGTGGGGAGGAGGGCTACGGCGAGCGGGCAGCTAAATGGAGAGAGGGGAACGGTGGCGGAGCTCACCGCGGTTGCAGCGGGCGTCGAAGCGGGCTCGGGGACGTCCTGCGTGCGGCGAATCGACGGCGGTGGTGGTCGGAGCCCGAGGTGGAAGACGACGGCGACGGCGGCTCCACAGGGCGTCCAGCGTCTTGTGGCTTGACGGAGAGCTTCGGGGCGAGGGGGCGGAGCTCCTGCGCGTGTCGGGGAGGCGAGGGGAGGCCGGTGGCGGCGGCTATGGTGAACGGCGGCGACCGGCGCGTTCGAACACGGGAGAGAGAGAGCGAGGGAGAGGAGAGGAAGAATCAGGGGAGAGTGAGAGGGTACGGGGGGGCGTGGCGACGTCCGGGCGTTCCAGGGCGACGAGGAGGGCGCCAGGCAAGCAGGGAGGCTGGTGGCGTGGCGCGGTGGCGCGCGCGCGCCGGGCACGCTCCCCTCCCTCTGTCGAGGACGAAGACGACAGAGGAGGAGGCGGGCTGGGCCGCCTGCTGGCTGGGCCGGCCTGCTGCTGCTGGGCTGCACAGGGAGGAGGCCCGGGTAAGTCTCCCTCTTTTATTTTTGTTTTCTAATGTTTTTTTCTGACATATGTTTTGATTTAGTAATAATACTAAATCAATTTATTTCCTTATGCCAATTTTTGCAGGAGCTAATTAAATTATTCCAGAGCTCCTTTATAATTGGCATAATTTTTGGACATATATTAATATATATAACTAATATATTTCCAATGCAAATATTTATGCATTAATTCCAAATGCCCAGAATAAATACCTATGAGCTCTTAAAAATATTGGTTTGATTTTTATCTCTGTCCAATATTTTCAGAGAGCAACATGAGCATTTTCTTGGACCCTTTTGGAGAAATTTTTATTTGGGTCATTTTCAAAAATGATTCTGAGGGTTCCACCAATCCTCATTTCAAGTTTAAATGAAATTTAAACATGATGCACAAATGACTAGCTAATCTAGGTCATACCAGACTAGGGATGTGACAACTCGCCCCCACTCGAAAAAATCTCGTCCCGAGATTCAGGGGTTGACGAAAAGAAAGCGGGGTACTCCAGTCGAAGACGATCTTCTCGCTCCCAAGTAGCTTCTCTCTCGGAATGATGAGACCACTGAACTTTGAGAAACTTGATGTTCTGACGTCGGGTAACACGCTCGGCTTGATCAAGAATGCGAACCGGGTACTCTCGGTATGTGAGGTTATCTTGGAGATCAAGCGTTTCGTGGTCCACTCCGCGGATGGGATCCGAGAAGCAACGCCTGAGTTGAGAGACGTGGAAGACATCATGAACTCGAGAAAGAGGTGGGGGTAGTTCCAACTGGTAGGCAACCTCTCCTCGTTTAGCGACAATGCAAAAGGGACCAATGTAACGAGGAGCCAACTTGCCCTTGATACCGAAACGATGGGTACCCTTCAAAGGAGTAACCCGAAGGTAAGCTTGGTCGCCAATTTCATGTCATATCCTTATGATGATGATCGTACTGGCTTTTCTGACGAGACTGGGCTGTTTTCAAATTCTCACGAATGATGCGAACTTGCTCTTCTGCCTCCTGGATCATGTCCGGTCCAAAGAATTGTCTTTCACCAGTTTCTGACCAGTTCAAAGGTGTTCGACATCTTCGTCCATAGAGAACCTCAAAAGGAGCTTTCTTGAGACTGGATTGATAGCTATTTTTATAAGCAAACTCGGCGAAAGGAAGGCATTTCTCCCTATCCATACCGAATGAGATAACGCAAGCTCTAAGCATGTCTTCGAGAATTTGATTGACCCATTCCACCTGACCACTCGATTGAGGGTGGAAAGCGGTACTGAAGGAAAGATGGGTTCCCATGGCAGTTTGGAAACTCTCCCAGAAATGAGAAGTGAAAAGACTGCCACGGTCTGAATTGATCTCTAGTGGAACACCATGGAGTGATACTATTCGAGAAATATATAAGTCAGCAAGCTGACTAGCAGTGATACTCTCTCGAACAGGAAGGAAGTGAGCCACTTTGGAAAGACGATCAACGACTACGAAGATAGCGTTATTCCCTCTCTTGGTCCTGGGAAAGCCGTTGATGAAGTCCATACCAACTTTATCCCATTTCCATTCAGGAATAGCTAAAGGCTGAAGGGTGCCAGCGGGTCTTTGATGCTCTGCCTTAACGCGATGACAAACGTCACATTTAGCAATGAACTCAGCGATTTCTCTCTTCATCCTAGTCCACCAGAACCTCTGGCGTAGGTCCTGATACATCTTAGTGCTACCGGGATGAATCGTGAGAGGAGATTCATGCGCCTCCTTGAGAATCAATTGTCGAAGATGTTGCTTCTTGGGGACCACCAGGCGGTTCCCAAAGAAAACAACACCTCGATCATCTATAGAGAAACTACCAGCAATACCCTTGGCAATGTTTCTCTTGATCCGGGTAATCCCCGTATCATGCTTCTGGGCTTCTATGATAAGATCCACAAGGGTAGGTTTCGCCACCAAGGTAGAAAGGAATCCGTGAGGAGCAATGTGAAGATTAAGCATACAGAATTCCTCATGGAGAAGTGGTTGGCCTTGCTGCAACATGAGATTGTTGCAATAGGATTTACGGCTTAGAGCATCAGCCATGACATTGGCTTTGCCTGGGGTGTAGGTAATCCCTAGATCATAATCTGTGATTAACTCCAACCAACGTCGTTGCCTAAGGTTCAGATCCGGTTGGGTGAAGATATACTTGAGACTTTGGTGATCGGTGTAGATCTCGCAACGTTTACCAAGGAGGTAATGTCACCAGGTCTTGAGTGCATAGACTACGGCTGCAAGCTCTAGATCATGTGTAGGATAATTATCCTCATGTGGATGCAACTGTCGAGATGCATAGGCAATCACATGACGATCCTGCATAAGAATGCAACCTAGTCCCTGTCGTGAGGCATCACAATAGATAACAAAGTCCTTTGTGAAATCCGGTGGCACAAGTATGGGAGCAGAAGTCAGGCATCTTTTCAGTTCCTGAAAACTGTGCTCACACTGTGGGGACCACTCGAACTTTTTATCTTTCTTGAGAAGTTCCGTGAGCGGTTTGGCTACTTTGGAGAAGTTTTCAACAAAGCGGCGACAATAGCTGGCTAGACCAAGGAAGCTCCTAACTTGTTTAACGGTTTCAGGTGGAGTCCAATCGAGAACAGCCTGAACTCTCTCGGGATTGACAGCAATGCCCTTACCAGAGATTACGTGGCCTAGGTAGGTCACTTCTGGCAACCAAAATTCACACTTGGAGAACTTGGCATAAAGGCGGTGCTCTCTGAGTTTTTCTAAAACAAGTCTAAGATGTTCGGCATGCTCTTCCTCGTTCTTCGAGTAAATAAGAATATCATCGAGGTAAACCACGACGAACTTATCAAAGTACTCCATGAAGATCGAGTTCATCAAGCGGGAGAAAGTGGCTGGGGCGTTGGTTAGGCCAAAGGACATGACGGTGTACTCGTACTGACCATAACGAGTAACAAAGGCTGTCTTGGGAATGTCCCCGTTTCTGATCTTGATTTGGTGGTAGCCTAACCTTAAATCCATCTTGGAGAAGACTGAGGATCCAGCGAGCTGATCATACAGGTCATTGATCCTGGGGAGCAGATATTTGTTCTTTATCGTGACCAAATTAACGGGACGATAATCTACAACCATCCGGTCTGTACCATCCTTCTTCTTAACAAAGAGGACGGGGCAAGCCCAAGGAGAAGAACTAGGACGGATGAAACCCTTTTGCAAGGACTCATCAAGTTGTTTCTTAAGCTCGGCTAGTTCTAAGGGTGCCATCTTGTAAGGTCTCCTAGAGATTGGAGCTGTTCCTGGGATAAGATCTATGACGAACTCTACATCTCTGTCAGGTGGAACACCTGGCAGTTCCTCTGGAAAGACATCCGGAAAGTCACGGACTACCGGGATATCTTCAAGGTCTGGAAGAGGGCTGGCATTAAGAGAATAGAGCTGACTCTTTGCAACTCTAGTGGAGACAGTGACTATCTTGCCAGATGGGTGTGTAAGCTGAACAGATCTGGTGTAACAATCAATCTTGGCATGATGAGCTGTCATCCAGTCCATACCCAAGATGATGTTAATATCTGAGGACTTGAGGGCTACAAGTGATGCAAGGAATACAAGTCTGTCAACAAGGATTTCATTACCATGGCTGATTCTGGTGGTCTGCCATCTAGACCCTGGGGTTTGGATTTCAAGCGGAGTTGGCATATCACAAAATGACATGTCATGCAAACGAGCATAGCCTTCAGGAATGAAGGAATGAGATGCTCCAGTATCGAATAGAACTGATGCTGGGTGACAATTGACAAGGAGTGTACCAAGAATGACATCCGGATCATCATGAGTGTCTTTAGCTGAGACGTGATGCACACGTCCACGTTTAGTGTGAACTGGCTTGGCTTCGATCGTCTTACTCGGCGGCTTAACACAGCCAACAGTCTTCTCGGGCTGGGGTGGAGCATAACTAGTTTGAGAACAGTCACGTGCATAGTGTCCTGGCTTCCCGCAAGTGAAGCAAGTTCCCGAGGTTGGACGTGGACCCGCACTGACAAGCGGTCTACCAGTAGGCCTGGGTGAAACATATGACTGAGTTGGGTGAGGCACCACATGGGATGGCCTCGGTGCATAATCGGAAGGAAGAGCGGAGTTTGGAACCCAAATCCAGCGCTTTTGAGAACTAGAACCGGAAGAAGATCCCAAATCACGGGTGTGCTTACGAGACTCCTCGTAGGTGAGCTGAGCTGTCTCTGCATTGATGGCCTTATTCACAAGAGCTTGGAATGTATCACAATGATGTAGGTGGAGATCACGACGCAACTTGGGGTTGAGACCCTTCCGGAACCTAGCCTGCTTCTTGGCGTCCGTGGACACCTCTTCTGTGGCATAGCGGGCAAGGTTCTCGAACTCTCTGCTATAAGCATCAACAGCCATCTTATTCTGGGTGAAACTACAGAACTCTTCTCTCTTGCGATCAAGGAGGGCCTGGGGAATGTGATGCTCGCGAAAAGCCTCAGTGAAATCCTTCCAGGTAGGAATCTGGCCAGCTGGAAGCACAGCCTCATAGCTCTGCCACCAAAGACTAGCAGGACCTTCCAGGTGGTATGTGGCATAGGTGACCTTGTCATCTTCAGCTACGCTCACGGAACGCAGCTTATGAGTGATGCTACGGAGCCAGTCATCTGCATCGAGTGGCTCGATGGAATGATGAAAGGTAGGTGGGTGCAAGCGAATGAAGTCATGAATGGTCACAGACTTATTGGACTGATGTGCGGTGTTCTCCTCGATACGTGCCAACAAACGGTTAGACTCACGCTTGTTCCTCTCCATTTCTAACATGAACTCTGTCAACGAAGGCGGGTCGGGAGGATCCTCATTCCTACCATCTCCATGGTTCTGGCTACGAACAATAGAACTTGATGACATCCTGAGAAACGAAACCAGGGACGGAGTCAGCATCAACTATGGACTGTAGAATGTAGGACAAGGAATTAGTATCTCTCGAACTCCTAGGGAAAATTCCGGCAGCATAACGGTAGTAAAATGCTCAGAATGAGACATCCTACTAAAAATGGGGTGGTAACATACTCATCAACATTACTCAAGGTTCTGAGATCATACTAAACAGACTACACCGGAAATACTCAAAACTGGGGTATGACTCTGATCAACCAATCCTATGGGACTACGGAGTAGTAACACGTGATCCCGATAGACGGAAGAGAAAGCCTAGTTCCTTAACCCCGTAGGAAAGATAGGACGACTCAGATCAGAAGGCCATGAGGTATAAGGAGTAAAAAGAGCCTTACGTTCCAACCCACAATCAATTCCCATACATAACTAAAGATTTTCTAGACTCAACTTCGACCAGTTTGGCTTGGTAATCCTACAGGCAGTCAGGCTCTGATACCAACGCTGTCAGGACCCCGACTCAATGCCACATCGATCTAGCATGTAACACCTCATATCACTTTGCGGCCTCACGCACGATATCCCCACAGGTGTCGCCTTACCTCTGCCCGGGACCGTTTGCGCCTTTTGGCACACGTATATGATGGTGTCGCTAGCATCCATATGATAAAGAGCCCGGGATGACATGGCTAGTCGTAAACCCAAAGTGGCACTAACTTACAGGGACAGGCATCCATGACCCAGCATCGAACGTGTCGGTCATCAGCGAGTGAATCCAGGCTGTAGCACTGGGCTAACAGGACTCCGGTGAACCGGGCTGTAGCGGGCTAGCAGGACTCCGGTATTCATCGTGTGACATTTCCCCGAAGGGACAGACACAGGATCGAAGAAGGACACATGCCGGCCAGCCTAAGTGTTCTGGAGCAGTAGCAAGCTACCAGGGCTCAGTGGAAGCACTAGGAGACATTTCCCGGTAAGAAAGACTACTAAGGATAAACAACTAGATAGTCAGATCCCACACATAGCAATACACATTACACGTACGCATAACATGCAAGTATGTGTTGTACAACATGGCATCACAGCATAACTCAACAACTCATATAGATAAAGGCTCAGAAGAGCCATCATAGCATTTATTGCAAACAGGGGTCACAAGACCCATCATACAGAGCATACAAGAAACAAGCGGAAGCATTACATGTCTGGGTACAGACATCTACAAATGGAAAAGGCTGAAAAGCCTGACTATCTACAATATCCGATCAAGATCGTAGCTGAGGTACAAGCTACTCGTCGAAGTCCATGAGAACACTAGTAAGACCGAAGTCTCCGCTGCAAAAGCATAAATAAAGCAACATGAGTACAAAGGTACTCAGCAAGACTTACATCAGATCCTATCATACATGCATTTGTATCAAGAGGGTAATGTGGGGTTTAGTTGCAGCAAGCCAGCTTTGACTCTGTGGCTATCCTGTTCTACGACTACCAGAAACTCCTGAGGTGAGACAACGTACACGAGTCCACTAATCACCACACGATACACTTACTATGGATTCATCCCCGTCTCCCTACAAGAAGGCCATCCATAGCACTCACACTTGTCTTGAGCATTTTAGAGTATCCACTTCAAGTTGTCTATGTACCATGTAAGCATCCAAGAAGTCCATAACCGCGGACCCGGCTATTCGAATAGATCATGTTAACCCTGCAGGGGTGTACTTCTTCACACATGCTCTCGCCACTTACCGCCATGTACACGTCATGTATCTCGGCAACCTTCAAGCGGAAGCCTGGCGAGGGTGTCGGCCACGACCTGACTAACCACACAAGACTCTAGCCCAGGTTTATCGCCTATTCGGGTTCCATCCGCAAGGAGATCCGGCCGGGGTGTCGCTCACGGCCCCAAACGATGTGTGCAGGGTTCCCGAGCCCACCATCCGGGTGCCACTCGGTACACCAGGCCACGTGTGCCTAGTCTGTCCCAAGCCCACCCTGTCGGGTGCCACTTGGTAGAAAAATAGCACTACCTACAAACACCAGAAACTAGTTGCGACTCCTGGACAGAGACCAAGTTGGTTAATAAGTCGAGAGGGGTCGAGTTACCGGAACCCAATGTGTGGTAGTATCGAGTCATTGGACAACATACATAGAACTCAGTGCTTAAGGACGGTTCCAGTGAGACAACCCACCATGTACTCCTACATGGCCTCTCACCGCTACCTTTACCAAATCGTGTTCACACACTTCACTCTCAGCATCAGAACATATCGTAACACTCCAATTCATTCCCAATGAACCAGACCTGACACAACTCTAAGCAATAGCAGGCATAGCATGGTAGGAACACAACAATGGCTTCAATCAACTCCTACACATGCTAGTGGGTTTCAACTATTTACTGTGGCAATGACAGGTCATGCAGAGGAATGGGTTCAACTACCGCAGCACAAAGTAGCAAATGAATCGTTGTTGTCCTAATGCAATAACTGAGAGCAGGAGCGAGAGAGTAGGATTGTATCGGAATGAACAAGGAGGTTTGCTTGCCTGGTAAAACAACAGAGGAGGCACTGCTTCACAGACAGGTACTCTGGAACAGCTCCGGAGCAGGACCTATCGAGAAGGAACGGTGCCGGCAATCAATACCAAACATTTGCAACAATATGATGCATGAACATGGCATGAAGATGTGATGCTGTTTGAGCTAATGCAACTAGTATTCATTTGATTTGAAATCCATTTGAACCCAAAAGCTCAAATGCACTTCCAAATTAAGCTCCTATATATGCCATAATGTGTTTCCTCATATTCAGCATGTATAAGTTGGTTTGTCATGCATGAAACTAGTACAGATGGATAGATTACATTTTTCTGATAATTTTTCATATATAAATTATTTTAATCTGAGCTACGGTTGAATTGTTATGAATTTTTGAAGTTTAAATCAATTTCTGGAATTTCCTGAATTATTTTAATTCCAGAAAATCATTATTGCATCAGCATGATGTCAGCACGATGTCAGCGGTCAACTACGGCTGACTGGGGTCAAACCTGACGTGTGGGGTCCACACGTCAGTGACAGGGGGTTAATTTAATCCTAATTAAAAGTTAGTGGCGCTGGGGCCCACTGTCAGTGTCAGGGGGGGTTAGTTAAGCGGTGATTAGCACTAAGCTAATCACCTGACGGGCCGGGCCCACATGGCGGGGCTCAGGCGACGGGGCTCGCCGCCGGCGACCTCTGGACGCGGCGGAGTCCGCGCCACAGGCCACGGGGGCGGCGTCTGAGAGCACCGGGGCGTAGCCCGGGCTCGTCCGCATCTAGGGGGGCAGACGGGAAGCCGCGGGGATGCCGGAGCTTGCCGGAGCGAAGCTCGGGGCGGCGGCCGGAGTTCGGCTTCGAGCGGGAACGGGCTGCGGGGCACGGGGAGGCCACCTGAGGGGCTCGGCGGCACCCTCGTGGCACCAGGAGCATGATGGGGTGCTTGGTTTAGGCGGAGGCGGGCCGAGACGACGACGGCGACATGGACGGCGGCGAGAAGCTTCGGCCGTGGTGGGGAGGAGGGCTACGGCAAGCGGGCAGCTAAATGGAGAGAGGGGAACGGTGGCGGAGCTCACCGCGGTTGCAGCGGGCGTCGAAGCGGGCTCGGGGACGTCCTGCGTGCGGCGAATCGACGACGGTGGTGGTCGGAGCCCGAGGTGGAAGACGACGGCGACGGCGGCTCCATAGGGCGTCCGGCGTCTTGTGGCTTGACGGAGAGCTTCAGGGCGAGGGGGCGGAGCTCCTGCGCGTGTGGGGGATGCGAGGGGAGGCCGGTGGCGCCACTATGGTGAACGGCGGCGACCGGCGCGTTCGGACACGGGAGAGAGAGAGAGAGCGAGGGAGAGGAGAGGAAGAATCGGGGGAGAGTGAGAGGGTACGGGGGCGTGGCGACGTCCGGGCGTTCCAGGGCGACGAGGAGGGCGCCAGGCAAGCAGGAAGGCTGGTGGCGTGGCGCGGTGGCGCGCGCGCGCCGGGCACGCTCCCCTCCCTCTGTCGAGGACGAAGACGACAGAGGAGGAGGCGGGCTGGGCCGCCTGCTGGCTGGGGCGGCGTGCTGCTGCTGGGCTGCACAGGGAGGAGGCCCAGGTAAGTCTCCCTCTTTTATTTTTGTTTTCTAATTTTTTTTCTGACATATGTTTTGATTTAGTAATAATACTAAATCAATTTATTTCCTTATGCCAATTTGTGCAGGAGCTAATTAAATTATTCCAGAGCTCCTTTATAATTGGCATAATTTTTGGACATATATTAATATATATAACTAATATATTTCCAATGCAAATATTTATGCATTAATTCCAAATGCCCAAAATAAATACCTATGAGCTGTTAAAAATATTGGTTTGATTTTTATCTCTGTCCAATATTTTCAGAGAGCAACATGAGCATTTTCTTGGACCCTTTTGGAGAAAAAAAAAATTTGGGTCATTTTCAAAAATGATTCTGAGGGTTCCACCAATCCTCATTTCAAGTTTAAATGAAATTTAAACATGATGCACAAATGACTAGCTAATCTAGGTCATACCAGACTAGGGATGTGACACTTGATTACCTCTAATGTCTTGGATTCAAATGGGCCACTTATTGCACCCCAAGTAAATATGCAGAATTAGTGTGCTCGTATGTACGTGACCTGCTATGCATGTGGGGAGCATGGACATTACGCGCGAAATTGCCCGTTTCCAAATCTTCCTGGGCTATGGCCTTTTATCCCGTTTTCCTCTTTTCCGAGCCCACCAGAACAAGCCTGGGCTGAGGGCGTGGTGGATTCTTGGTTCCGTTGTGTCGGGCCAGCGCCCCCGATTTGGCAAGTCTCATCATTTAAGGAGCTGGTCAAGGATTTTTTTTCCCAAATTTCCAGTCGAGACCCCTCCTTGCCTCCTCGCATTCCACTCCACCTACCAACTCTGCTTCTCCTTCGTCGAGCTCGCCAGCTTCATCGTCGTCTCCTGTGAGAGCGGTGGTGCTCCACCAGCCTGTCGAGCCTGCGATGGCTAACATTTCCATTGACCCGCTGCCGTTTGTCCCCAATGGTCTCCAGATTCAGGAAGTTGAGGGAAGAAATGGGGTTTCCAGAGTCATATTGCCGCACCGGCCCCACAGGCATGAAGATTGGGGATTGCAACCATCAATCCGCACCCAAATGAGGTATTCTTCCCCAATGTCCGTGAAGTTCTTGAAGAGTTTTTGTAAGGGGTGGCAGATGTAGGGTTTAGAGAGATTCAACCCTGTCCTTTTGGTGAAGCCTACATACAGTTCATGCATGTGAGAGATAGGGACAGGTTACTCATCCAAAGCCCACATCCTTTCGGTGATGTTTTCATCTTGTTCACCAAGCATAACCAGGGTAGAAACTGGTGTCGCATCCATTTTAATCACACATGCTGGCTTCTATTTGTGGGCGTACCTTTTGATAACTGCAATACTGAAGATGTTTCTGCTGCTATTTCTCAATGGGGCTGAATAATCAGTTGGGAAAGAGAGGATGCTCTGAGAGGGAAGATTCTGGTTAAAGCGAGAGTTACTGAACTTATAGATATCCCTAAGAGTATCAGATGGTCTGAAGGTGAATCTTTCGAGGAAGAATCTTGGATAGGTTCTGTTGATCTTTTGTGGAGTGAGATGCTAGGGGGATCCAGCTGATGAAGATCCTTTTCCTCCTCCTGGGGTGGACCCACACCCTGTACCACAGCATGCCAATGACTTCCCTGGGTTCCAACCTGTGCCAATGAACCATGATCAGGATAACGACAATCAAGCTAACAATGATGACTGGGATGAGTGGGATGGACAGGAGGAAAATAATCACTGGGCCTTCCCGCAATAAAACCAACCAGCTCCTGTCCAGCAGGAAGCTGAGATCCCAGTAGTACTTGAAGATGCTCCTAGCAGTAGTATCACCACTGCAGTTTCTCTTTCAGAGGGTTTCTACTCCATTACACATTTTGCTAGTGAAGAAGTTAATCAAGATGCTCCTACATTACCCTTGGGGCTGGGATTACACAACATTGCACTGGCTTATCAGGCAGAACCAAAGGAAGCAGAGCAAGCTATTGCTTCCAACTTGCAGATGGACATTGCCCAACAGGGGCCAGAAATACCTCATGTGGTTATTGAGCAGCCACAGCAGGTGCAGGCTCCAGCACTTCTGATCCCACAACATGTCGTGTTGCCAGACAGTCCTCCCAACATAGCTGCTGATCATAACAGAGGGGAACACCCTGAAACTAAGCTTGCAAATGAGGTGGGCTCTGCTTCCCTACACTAGTGGGTGAACAATGTAATGTCCCAGAGATGATGACTGACAAGAGTCCAGTAAATAAGATAGTTTATACTGGAGAGGAGGCAAGCAAAGCTACTCTCAAAGGAAAATAGAATGTGCCCATAGAGTCTACTTTATTGGTGGGAAACTCCTCACTAGGTAACAAACAAGGTACATATGGTCCCCACTCTCCACCTTCCTCACCAAATTGCTTTGATTTTAGAAGTATTGCTGAAGCACATGCTCTGGATATTATTGATGGTGCTCATTTAATCTCTGAAGAAGGTTTGGACCTCTGGATTCAGAATTTTGCTCCTGCTACACAGGGTACAGTCAATACTTTCAAGATTGAGATCCCAGTAAGTTGGTTTAATTTCATAATCCACCTTCTGTTGACACCTGATAAGTTTGCCTTGGTTATGCACCTGTTGAAATCTGAACTGTGGACTCTATTGACTGCAAACTATAATTCTGAAGAATCTATCACTTTCCATATACCTGATAATTGCATAACAGCTCAGGCACCATGTTGAAAAGAAATGTTCCAGGGAATTGGGAAGGAGAATGAGGGCATTAGCCCAGCTGCACATTCTTCTACTGGAGTTGGGAGTCCTCTGCAGCAGTTGTCCCCAAATAAGGTGGCCTTGCCATTGGGTGAAGCAGTATCCAGGAAGAGAAGAGAAAAGGAGCCTCTAGTAGAAACTGAGGTAAGAAGAAGTGACAGAATTAAAAAGATAATTATGGGTATAGGAGGAAGTCATGTGATGTTAAAGCTTGTTTGCCATGTAATGATGTCCCACCAATTCTTCCTAATAGAGTGGTCAAAAACCTGACAAAGTCTTTCTACAAGGTGTCTGAGGAGGAAGATCATGATAAGTTGTCCAAGAAACACAAGAAGAAGGGATGGGATGAGGTGGCCAAGGTGTCCAAGGCCACTGGTCATGTAGAACAACCCAATGATGTGTAACTATGCAAGCACAACACATCCTAAGCACCAGACAAGAACTGCATCAATTCCCTAGTTTGGTGACTGAGATATGTATGCTGGTTATGACCATCTCTGTCAACTGGTGTAATAATAGTGGTTGTGGTACTATTTGGTTTCTTTTGCTTCATATTAGGAGGATAGAACAATGTTGTGTATGTCTTAAAGACTTCTCTTTGTTGGCTCAGTATGACAAGCATGTTCTGCAAGCTTTGAAATGTTTTTCTGCTCATAATTGTTGTACCATATTCCTCTATGTGATGAACATGGGGCTGACATCTTATGATAGTGCACAGCCCTCCACTACAGGGCAAACTACCAAGGGATGGTTCTTGGTACTTCTCAGAATCCAGATTGTGTTTGACAATGAATAACAATAGATCCAGGAATATACTAAATTGGAATGTCATGGGTATAAATTCTTCAGATAAATGGTTAGCTATCAGAAGTAAAATTGAGGAAAGTGCAGCTGGGATTGTCTGCTTACAGGAAACTAAGAGAGAGAGCTTTGATCTGGCATATATTCATAAATTCTGTCCCCAAAGTTTTAACAAATTTGAATTTCGTCCCTCAGTTGGGGCTTCTGGAGGTATTGTGACTGCTTGGAATGACACTTTTTTAGTGGGGAAATGATTTTCTAAAACAAATTCTCTCTCTCAGTCCAATTTACATGTAAAACCACCAACCATAAGTGGATTCTCACTAATATCTATGCGACTTGCTCTCGTGAGGATAAACTGGAATTCATTGACTTGTTTAGTTCAATTCAAATGCCTACTGAGACAGACTGGATAATAATGGGGGATTTCAACTTCATCAGATCCCTTGAGGATAGAAATAAACCAGGGGGAGATGTTAATCAAATGCTTCTTTTTAATGAGGCAATCAGCAATTTGGGACTAGTAGAGTTGCCCCTAAAAGGCAGGCAATACAACTGGAGCAACATGCAGGAAAATCCACACTTGGAAAAATTAGACTGGTTCTTTACCTCTGCAGCTTGGATGACTGCCTTCCCTGACACAACTACCCTTCCTTTGGCAAAACCAAATTCTGACCATCTCCCATGTATGATCAAAATTGGTACTCAAATTCCAAGGTCACAAGTTTTCAGGTTTGAGAACTATTGGTTGAAACATAATTCTTTTAAGGACATTGTTTTGGCAGCTTGGAACATTCATGTTGGTTTCACTGACCCTGCAAAGAAAGTCAATGCTAAGTTTAAGAACTTAAGGAGAGCACTCAAATTATGGGCCACGAGTCTCTCATGCCTTAAGAAGCAAATTGAAGAGTTAGATGCTTGTATATTCCTTTGGGATATGATTGAGGAGTTTAGAAATCTCACTCTGTTTGAAACAAACTGCATGTCCCTATTGAAAGAATATCTGTTAATAGTGCTAAACAATCAGAAAATCTACTGGAAACAAAGAGGGAAAATAAAAGGTGTAAAATTTGGTGATGAAAATACCAAGTTCTTTCACACTAAAGCTTCCATCAACCATAGACACAACAAAATTGCAATGTTGCTTAATGAGGACCAGATTGAGATAACTGACCATGAGGGAAAGGCTGCTATTTTGTGGGAGGCATTCAAACAAAGGCTTGGACACTCAAATGGGCATGCAATGCACTTTGACTTGCAAGATTTATATGAGCACCGAGTTGACCCTCAGATATTTCATGACCTGGAGTAACCTTTCACACAAGAAGAAATTGATGATGTAGTAAAAAACCTTCCTAATGACAAGTCCCCAGGTCCAGATGGCTTCAATAATGAATGTCTTGAAGCTTGTTGGGGGATTATAAAGGAAGATATTACTGCACTCATCATGGCTTTCCATGCTGGCAATGTTAATCTTGAGAGTATTAATACTTCATATATAACTCTGGTGCCAAAGAAGGATGTGCCTCTAACTCCAAATGACTCCTTACTTAATGGAGTTCTCAAAATCATCACCAAATTGTTAGCCAATAGGCTCCAAAAAGTGATCCTCCAAATTGTTCATATCAATCAATATGGTTTTCTCAAAGATAGAATGATCCAGGATTGTCTTGGTTGGGCCTATGAATACATCCATCAGTGTCACAAATCAAGAGAGGAGATGCTAGTGATTAAGCTAGACTTTGAGGATACAATTGAGCATCGGGCTATAATTGATATTCTAAGAGCTAAAGGTTTTGGAGAAAAGTGGATCTCTTGGACTAATCACATCTTCACATATGCATCTTCTGCAGTTATGCTCAATGGGGTCCCTGGTAAGAAATTTTACTGCAGGAGAGGAGTGAGGCAGAGGGGTCCTTATTCACCTCTGATTTTTGTATTAGCTGTTGATCTGCTCCAATCCATTCTTAACAAAGCTATGAGATTAGGGATTGTGACCCCTCCTTTACCAGTCAACTCATGCCCTGATTTCCCAATAGTTCAATATGCTGATGACACCTTGGTTCTCATGAGAGCAAATGCAAGGCAACTTATCTGCCTCAAGTTTCTATTGAATACTTTTGCAGAAGCCACAGGCTTGAAAGTGAATTATGGGAAGTCTAGCATGGTGCCCATTAACATTGTAGAGGACATAGTTAGTATTTTCACAAATACCCTACAGTGCAGCAGAGGAGAATTCCCTTTTACTTACTTGGGATTGCCCTTGGGAACACGCAAACCTACTGTGGAGCAATGTTTGCCATTAGTCCAAAGAATTGTCGAAAGATTAGTTGCGCTCTCAACTTTCATGGCCCAAGCTGGAAGATTACTCCTGGTAAAATCAGTACTAACATCTCTTACAATTTTCTTCATGTGCTGCCTAGATGTTCCTATCACCATTAAGCAACAAATCATCAAATATCTGAGGCACTGTCTATGGAGGAGCCCTGATATGGAAGATCCCAGACCTACCCTAGTAGCATGGAAAACTGTTTGTAGACCAAAAAAACCAACGAGGGCTTGGTGTTATGGACATCTTCATACAGAACAAGACCCTGCTTATGAAAAAGCTCCACAAGTTTTATAACAGACATGATATACCCTGGGTGCACCTCATTTGGGAGTCTTACTACAGTAATGGGCAATTAACAGGAGACAACTTGGTTGGATATTTTTGGTGGAAGTCTAATTTGACACTCATTGATTAGTATGAAGCAATTGCAAGATGTAATATAGGGGATGGCAAAAGTGCTCTCTTTTGGGATGATTGTTGGCATGATTTTGTGTTGAAACACAAGTTTGACCACCTCTATTCTTTTGCTCGAGATACAGCCATAAAGGTCCACCAAGTGATTCAAACTGAGTATCTACAGGACCTTTTTCACTTACCATTGACAACACAAGCCTATGAGGAATTTCTGGAAATGGAGAATATACGTATCACATTGAGAACTTCAGAATACTTGGAACTCAGAGACACATGGAGTTATATTTGGGGTAATGAATTTTACTCATCCAGTAAAGCATACAATGTATTAATTGGATTTAGACAAACTCCCCCTCACTTTTGTTGGATGCGGAAGAGCTCGTAGTCTAGTAGAGGCATACTAGGGACACTTTGTTTTGCCTATGTATTCACACATGTATATCAAGTTTTTGGTTAATACAATTATAGCATGAATAATAAACATTTATCATGATATAAGGAAATACAAAAACAACTTTATTATTGCCTCTAGGGCATATTGCATTCAGACCCTTTCTGAAAAGATGATGAATTGTAGTTGGTTTTAATAGAGTTTTTGCTTTATACTTCGATTGTGTGATGAACTGTTACTTATTCATGAGAAGTATATGATAAAAGTTCTATGATAAAAGCCTTATGTTTAATTTTGTTGTTGTTATAATAATCTACATGATGCTTCTATGTCTGTATTTTGTTTTTATCGACACCTCTCTCTCTAAGCATGTGGACATGTTTTTCAATTTCGGTTTTCGCTTGAGGACAAGCGAGGTCTAAGCTTGGGGGAGTTGATACGTCCATTTTGCATCATGTTTTCCTACTGTTATTTATGATGTTTTTATCCATAATAATGCTTTTTGGAGTAATTCTAATGCCTTTTCTCTCATAATATGCAAGGTATACACAAAGATGGAGAATTCCCGCAGATGGAAATCTGGACCTGGAAAAGCTACGTCAGGCCACCTATTCTGCACAACTCCAAACAAGCTGAAAATTTATGGAGATTTTTTATTGAATATTTGAAGAATATTGGAGCAAATAACTACCAGAGGGGGGCCACCAGGTGGGCACAACCCACCTGGGCGCACCCTGGTGGGTTGTGCTCACCCATGTCCACCTCCAGTTCCCATCTTCTAGTATATAAGTCATTTTGACCTAGAAAAAATAAGAAGAGGACTTTCAGGACGGAGCACCGCCGTCTCGTGGCAGAACTTGGGCAGGAGCACTTTTGCCCTCCGGTAGAGCGATTCCGCCTGGGGAACTTCCCTCCCGGAGGGGGAAATTATTGTCATCATCATCACCAACAACTCTCCCAACTTGGGGAGGGAAATCTCCATCAACATCTTCAACAACACCATCTCATCTCAAACCCTAGTTCATCTCTTGTGTTCAATCTTGTTACCGGAACTATAGATTGGTGCTTGTGGGTGACTACTAGTGTTGATTACATCTTGTAGTTGATTACTATATGGTTTATTTGGTGGAAGATTATATGTTCAGATCCAATATTCTATTTAATACCTCTCTGATCTTGAGCATGATTATCATTTGTGAGTAGTTACTTTTGTTCTTCAGGTCATGGAAGAAATCATGTTGTAAGTAATCATGTGAACTTGATATGTGTTCGATATTTTGATAGTATGTATGTTGTGATTCCCTTAGTGGTGTCATGTGAATGTCGACTACATGACACTTCTCCATATTTGGGCCTAAGGGAATGCATTGTGGAGTAGCAATTAGATGATGGGTTGCAAGAGTGACAGAAGCTTAAACCCCAGTTTATGCGTTATTCTTTAAGGGGCCAATTGGATCCAAAAGTTAATTCCATGGTCAGAATTTATTCTTAATACTTTTCTCGTAGTTGCGGATGCTTGCAGGAGGGTCAATCATAAGTAAGAGGTTTGTTCATGTAAGAATAGCACCTAAGCACCGGTCCACCCACATATCAAATTATCAAAGTACCAAACACGAATCAAATCAACATGGTGAAAGTGACTAGATGAAAATCCCGTGTACCCTCAAGAACGCTTTACCTATCAAAAGAGACTGTTTTGGCCTGTCCTTTGCCTCAAAAGGATTGGGCTACCTTGCTGCACTTTTTCTACTACTATCGTTACTTGCTCCTTACAAATTATCTTGCTATCAAACTACTCTGTTACTTACAATTTCGGCACTTGCAAACATTACCTTGTTGAAAACCACTTGTCATTTCCTTCTGCTCCTCATTGGGTTCGACACTCTTACTTATCGAAAAGAGCTACAATTGATCCCCTATACTTGTGGGTCATCATCCACTTTTCGGCCGGTCCACTTGTCAACATATCATAAGCGCATCTCGCCCATTGGATGAGTGACATCTGTGCCAACGCGGAGCTGACACGTGGTTCCATCGGCCAATGAGAATTTTACACGTGGAAAATCACCATTTGGTCGTGGCTGTTAGCAGGTTATCGGATCCAAAATCGTACCCGATAGCATAATGGCGACCCGTTACGGTGGATACCACGTGTGAAGGAAATATGCCCTAGAGGCAATAATAAAGTTGTTATTTATATTTCCTTATATCATGATAAATGTTTATTATTCATGCTAGAGTTGTATTAACCTGAAACTTAGTACATGTGTGAATATATAGACAAACTAAGTGTCACTAGTATGCCTCTACTTGACTAGCTCGTTGAATCAAAGATGGTTAAGTTTCCTAGCCATAGACATGAGTTGTCATTTCATTAACGGGATCACATCATTAGAGAATGATGTGATTGACTTGACCTATTCCGTTAGCTTAGCATTTGATCGTTTAGTATATTGCTATTGCTTTCTTCATGACTTATACATGTTCCTATGACTATGAGATTATGCAACTCCCGAATACCGGAGGAACACTTTGTGTGCTACCAAACGTCACAACGTAATTGGGTGATTATAAAGGTGCTCTACAGGTGTCTCCAATGGTACTTGTTGAGTTGGCATAGATCGAGATTAGGAGTTGTGATAACCCACAAGTATAGGGGATCGCAACAGTTTTCGAGGGTAGAGTATTCAACCCAAATTTATTGATTCGACACAAGGGGAGCCAAAGAATATTCTCAAGTATTAGCAGCTGAGTTGTCAATTCAACCACACCTGGAAACTTATTATCTGCAGCAAAGTGTTTAGTAGCAAAGTAATATGATAGTGGTGGTAACGGTAACAAAAGTAAAGACAGCAAAAGTAATGTTTTTGGTATTTTGTAGTGATTGTAACAGTAGCAACGGAAAAGTAAATAAGCGAGAACCAGTATATGGAAAACTCTTAGGCACCGGATTAGCAATGGATAATTATGCCGGATGCGGT
Source organism: Triticum dicoccoides (assembly GCF_002162155.2). Taxonomy (NCBI): domain Eukaryota; kingdom Viridiplantae; phylum Streptophyta; class Magnoliopsida; order Poales; family Poaceae; genus Triticum; species Triticum dicoccoides. Next base: position 354,801,026 of record NC_041381.1, on the reverse strand, counting down.
TCATCATGTAACAGTCATAACATAAGGTGACACGGAACTAGCTCCAGTTCATCAATGTAATGTAGGCATGTATTCCGTATATAGTCATACATGCTTATGGAAAAGAACTTGCATGACATCTTTTGTCCTACCCTCCCGTGGCAGCGGGGTCCTATTGGAAACTAAGGGATATTAAGGCCTCTTTTTAATAGAGAACCGGAACAAAGCATTAGCACATAGTGAATACATGAACTCCTCAAACTACGGTCATCACCGGGAGTGGTTCCGATTATTGTCACTTCGGGGTTGCCGGATCATAACACAAAGTAGGTGACTATAGACTTGCAAGATAGGATCAAGAACACACATATATTCAAGAAAACATAATAGGTTCAGATCTGAAATCATGGCAATCGGGCCCTAGTGACAAGCATTAAGCATAGCAAAGTCGTAGCAACATCAATCTCAGAACATAATGGATACTAGGGATCAAACCCTAACAAAACTAACTCGATTACATGATAAATCTCATCCAACCCATCACCGTCCAGCAAGCCTACGATGCAATTACTCACGCACGACGGTGAGCATCATGAAATTGGTGATGGAGGATGGTTGATGATGACGACGGTGACGAATCCCCCTATCTGGAGCCCCGAACAGACTCCAGATCAGCCCTCCCGAGAGAGATTAGGGCTTGGCGGCGGCTCCGTATCATAAAACGTGATGATTTCTTCTCGCTGATTTTTTTCTCCCCGAAAGCCAATATATGGAGTTGGAGTTGGCGTCGGAGGGCCACCAGGGGGCCCATGATGTAGGGGGCGTGCCCAAATGGGGGCGCGCCCCCCACCCTCGTGGACAGGGTGTGGGCCCCTGGTCTTCATCTTTTGCGAGGATTTTTTATTTTTTTAAGGTGTTCCGTGGAGTTTTAGGTCATTCCGAGAACTTTTATGTTCTGCACAAAAAACAACACCATGGCAATCCTGCTAAAAACAACGTCAGTCCGGGTTAGTTCCATTCAAATCATACAAGTTAGAGTCCAAAACAAGGGCAAAAGTGTTTGGAAAAGTAGATATGACGGAGACGTATCAACTCCCCCAAGCTTAAACCCTTGCTTGTCCTCAGGCAATTCAGTTGACAAACTGAAAGAGAAAAAGAAAAACTTTTACAAACTTTGTTTTCTCTTGTTGTTGTAAACATGAAAAGCCAGCATTCAAGTTTCAGCAATTATTATGAACTAACCATACTCACAATGACACGTAGGTCTCATAATTACTCATATCAATAGCATAATCAGCTAGCGAGCCATAATAATAAAACTCGGATGACAACACTTTCTCAAAATAATCATTACATGATATAACAAAATGGTATCTCGCTAGCCCTTTCTGAGACCGCAAAACATAAATGCAGAGCACCTTTAAAGATCAAGGACTGACTAAATATTGTAATTCATGGTAAAAGAGATCCAGTCAAGTCATACCCAATATAAACCAATAATAATGAATGCAAACGATGGTGTGCTCTCCAGCGGGTGCTTTTAATAAGAAGGGTGATGACTCAACATAAAAGTAAATAGATAGGCCCTTCACAGAGGGAAGCAGGGATTTGTAGAGGTGCCAGAGCTCGGTTTTGAAATAGAGATAAATTATATTTTGAGCGGCATACTTTCATTGTCAAATAACAACTAAAAGACGACGATATCTTCCATGCTAAACAGATTATAGGCAGTTCCCAAACAGAATGGTAAAGTTTATACTCCCCTTCCTCCACAAGCATCAATCCATGGCTTGCTCGAAACAACGAGTGCCTGCAACATTCAACGGGTCCCAAGGGGAGTTTTGTTTGCAGTTATTTTGATTTAGTTTGCATAAAGCATGGGACTGGGCATCCCGGATACCAGCCATTTTCTCGTGAATGAGGAGCTGAGTCCACTCCTCTTGAGAATAACCCACCTAACACGGAAGATAAGGGCAGCTCTAGTTGACATATGAGCTATTCGAGCATGCAAAACAGAATGTTTATTTGAAGGTTTAGAGTTTGGTACATACAAATTTACTTGGAACGGCAGGTAAATACCGCGTATAGGTAGGTATAGTGGACTCATATGGAATAACTTTGGGGTTTAAGGAGTTTGGATGCACAAGCAGTATTCCCGCTTAGTACAGGTGAAGGCTAGCAAAAGACTGGTAAGCGACCAACTGAGAGAGCAACAACAGTCGTAAACATGCATTAAAACTAATTTACACCGAATACAAGCATGAGTAGGATATAATCCACCATGAACATAAATATCATGAAGGCTATGTTAATTTGATTCAACTACATGCGTGAACATGTGCCAAGTCGAGTCACTCAATGCATTTAAAGGAGGATACCATCCCATCATACCACATCATAATCATTCTAATAGCATGTTGACACGCAAGGTAAACCATTATAACTCATAGCTAATCAAGCATGGCACAAGCAACTATAATCTCTAAATGTCATTGCAAATATGTTTACTTCATAATAGCTGAATCAGGAACGATGAATCATCATATTTACAAAAACAAGAGAGGTCGAGTTCATACCAGCTTTTCTCATCCCAATAAGTCCATCATATATCATCATTATTGCCTTTCACTTGCACGACCGAACGGTGTGTATAATAATAAGAGTGCGTGTGCATTGGACTAAGCTGGAATCTGCAAGCATTCAACTCAAGTGAGAAGACAAGTAATATGGGCTCTAAGTTAAATAAACAATCATGCATATAAGAGCCACTAAGCATTTTCAGTATGGTCTTCTCGACCCCCAAAGAAAAGAAAAGAAATAAAAACTAATTACACGGGAAAGCTCCCAACAAATAAAAAGAAGAACGGGAAATATTTTTGGGTTTTCTTTTTAATTCTACTACAAGCATAGGAATAAACTACTACTATTTTTTTGGTTTTTTCTTAAGGTTTAACAAACACACAAGAAGAAAGTAGGAAAAAGAAAATAAACTAGCATGTATATTACAGTGAAAGAGTATGAGCACCGACATCTAGCAATGAGTGTGTGTGTGAACATAAATGTAATGTCGGTGGGAAATACGTACTCCCCCAAGCTTAGGCTTTTGGCCTAAGTTTGTCTATTGCCAGGGATAGCCTGGCTGATACCCGTAGGTGAAGCTGGGGTCGTACTGTGACGAAGAAGGCTCCGGCTGCCACTAGCTGGCAACCTCCTCTGGATCCCAAGAATAAACATATAGTCATGGAGGCTCATCTTGTGGCTCTGGTTCTGGGGCTGGTGCAGATTCCGATAGGCTTGAACAGCCGACCACGGAACGATGTGAGGTTCTGCAGACAAGTTAAACAAAGAAGGAGCAGGCAAAGTAATAGTCTCAGGGTGATGTTTTATCAAAGTATAATTTATATTTGAGCTCCCCATCGCGACTCTTAACAAGAAAATCATGCGCTATCATATTCTTATAATCTAAATAAGCACGGGGCAACGCTGTTTCTTCTTTCTCCTCATGCCTAATAGGTATTTCAAAATGTCCAACTAGGCATGAAGCATAAATGCCTCCAAAGATGGGGCCCTTAGTGCGGTTCAGACTTAATCGTCTAGCAACAATTCCACCCATACTAACAGAGTTATTGCGGTATAAACCATGGAGCAAAATAATAATATCAAGAATACTAAGGTTCCCACAGTTCCCGCGTCCAATCAAGCAACGACTAGCAAATAAGGCAAAGTAGCGTAAAACAGGAAAATGTATACTAGTGATCCTTGCATCGGAAACCTTCCTGGTTTCTCCCACAGTGATAGTGTTAATAAAAGCTTCTAGTTCATTACGGTGGGGTTCATCTAAGTTGCCCTCAAAGGGTATTCTGCAAACCTCGCAGAATTGAGCTAATGTCATCTCTTTAACAACGTCATATAAATGAAACTCTACTGTTGGAGGTGATTTCTTAGGGAAAAAGTAGAAGTTTTGCACAAAAGTATTTGTGAGTAAGAGATACTGATGACGTTGGTCGTAGAGGAAGTTGGTGAGGCCAGCATTCTCAATCAATAAATAGAAATCTTCATAAATCCCAGCTCTCCTCAAGAAATCGTCGGAAGGCCATTCACACGGCCGGACCTCCGCGGTGCGGGGCAAATTGAATTTGGGCTTCTCCTCTTCTTCCTTTTGTTTTTCCTTAGAGCTTCGGCTCGACGAGCCCCTCAAAAGTCTCTTCATTATTTCTGAAACAATATGAAGGTTTTAGTAACTTCAAATAAAAGTGAACCAACTTCAATAAAATTGATAGTAACAACTCCCACAAGTGCCTAGAGCCTATATCAAGCATTAGAACTACTTGGAACCACATAAATTTGACATGCAAGCTCAAGAACATGGTCACCTATGCAGCACAAATTTGCAATGAATAAAGCACTAGAACAAATACTAATTGGAACAATGGAGGAGTCACATACCAAGGAACAATCTCCCCAAGCAGTTTTGCGAGAGGTGCTTTGAGCAAGGAGATCGAAAATCACAGCAACGGGGGCTGGAACTCGTGCTTGAGTTGGTTTTTAGTGTTTGTGTGAGGCAGAGGAAGAAGATGGGTGCAGGAATAAGTGGAGGAGGGTCACCATGGGCCCACGAGGCAGGGGGCGCGCCCAGGGGGGTAGGGCGTGCCCTCCACCCTCGTGACCAGGTGGCAGCTCCCCCCGTGGTAATTTTTGCATAGTAAATTCTCAAATATTCCCAAAAAATCATTTTAAATTGGCATGGCATTCTGAGGACTTTTATTTTCAGGATATTTTTTTATTTCACGGATAAATCAGGAGACAGATAGAAAAATACTATTTTACTTTATTTCTACTAAATAACAGAAAATATAAAGAGGGTACAGAAGGTTGTGCTTCTAGTTTCATCCATCTCGTGATCATCAAAACGAACCCACTAACAAGGTTGATCATGTCTTGTTAACAAACTCATTCTGAATAATCACGGAACCGGAGAAATTTCGAATAACACTAAGTTACCTCAACGGGGATATGAAAATCCCCAACAATAAGAATATCATACTTTTTCTTGACAGTAGGAAGAGGAAATTCAAAACCTCCAAATATAATCGATGGAATTTTTCCAATAGAGTTGATACTATAAACTTGAGGTTGTTTCCTTGGAAAATGTACCGTGTGTTCATTGCCATTAACATGAAAAGTGACATTGCCTTTGGTGCAATCAATAACAGCCCCTGCAGTATTAAGGAAAGGTCTTCCAAGAATAATAGACATACTACCATCCTCGGGAATATCAAGAATAACAAAGTCCGTTAAAATAGTAACGTTTGCAACCACAACAGGCACATCCTCACAAATACCGACGGGTATAGTAGTTGATTTATCAGCCATTTGCAAAGATATTTCAGTAGGTGTCAACTTATTCAAGTCAAGTCTACGATATAAAGAGAGAGGCAGAACACTGACATCGGCTCCAAGATCACATAAAGCAGTTTTAACATAATTTCTTTTAATGGAGCAAGGTATAGTAGGTACTCCGGGATCTCCAAGTTTCTTTGGTATTCCACCCTTAAAAGTATAATTAGCAAGCATGGTGGAAATTTTAGCTTCAGGTATCTTTCTTTTATTAGTAATGATATCCTTCATATACTTAGCATAAGGATTTGCTTTGAGCACATCAGTTAATCGCATACGCAAAAAGATGGGTCTAATCATTTTAGCAAAGCGCTCAAAATCCTCATCATCCTTTTTCTTGGATGGTTTCGGAGGAAAAGGCATGGGTTTTTGAACCCATGGTTCCCTTTCTTTACCATGTTTCCTAGAAACAAAGTCTCTTTTATCATAACATTGATTCTTTGATTGTGGGTTATCAAGATCAACAGCAGGTTCAACTTCTACATCATTATCATTACTAGGTTGAGCATCAACATCAACATTATCATTAAGATTATCACTAGGTTCATGTTCATCACCTGATTGTGTTTCAGCATCAGAAACAGAGATATCATTCGGATTCTCAGGTGGTTCAGCAATAGGTTCACTAGAAGTTTGCAAAGTCCTATCATTTTTCTTTTTCTTCCTCTTAGAAGAACTAGGTACATCAATATTGTTTCTCTGAGAATCTTGCTCGACTCTCTTAGGGTGGCCTTCAGGATACAAAGGTTCCTGAGTCATTCTACCAGTTCTAGTAGCCACTCTAACAGCAAAATCATTTTTCTTACTATTCATTTCATCAAGCCACTCCTAGGGAAAACCTTATACACAGAAATTTAGCAACAGCGCGGGTCAAAAAAGGGTGCTAGTGTTAGATAGCAGTAGCGATTGAAGAAAAACCACGCTACAGATACAATCTTAGCAGTAGCGCGTGTAGTGGCAAAAGCGCTACTACTAATATTCCCATTGCTAGAATGATAGGCTACGCATAGCAGTAGCGGGCTTGGAAGAAACGCGCTACCGCTAGGGCATAATTAGCAGCGCGTTTCCTAAGAAGAGCGCTACTACTAACGGAAATAAAATAAGATGAAAAACAAATAGAAAAGTAAATGAAAATGAAAGAAATAGAAAAAGGAGAAAGGAAAAAATAAAATGTAAAGCAAAATAAATGAAAAAGTGAAAAAACGGAGGAAGGCATAGCAGCAGCGTGTGTTTGTAAGAGGCGCTCTAGCTAACATAGCTGCAGCGTGTGTCCTAGACCCCCGCTATAGAAACAGAAAAGGAAATTAAAAAATGGAAGAAATTTACATAGCTATAGCAGCAGCGCGTTTTGTAAAAACCGCTATAGCTATCTTAGCTATAGCACGTTTTACCAAACGCGCTACCGCTAAGTTTGACTTAACCAAAAAACCATTTCCCCCCGGCCACCACTTCTCCCCCAAATCCCTCAACCCACCCCGCGCGCCGCCGTCTCCCCGATTCACCGTCGCCCCACTTCACCGTCGTCTCCTGCCGACGTCGACGCCACCAGAGCCGTGCGCTGTCGACGCCACCGGAGCAGCCCCCAACGCCACGGAGCCGCGCGGCCTCGTCAACGCCACCGGAGCCGCCGTCGACGCCACCGGATCCTTCCTCGCCACAACTGCCTCCCTCGCCATCACCGGAGACGCCCCTGCCTCCCTCGCTGTCACCGGACACGCCCCTGCCTCCCTCGCCACCACTGCCTTCGTCCCCACCACCACCGGATTAGGTTCGTTGGATTAACAAGCTAGGTTAAGTAGATTGGCTAGGTTAGAGGAAAATTTTATTTTAGAGCATTAGGTCAGAAGGGTTAGAGAAATGTAGTTCCTTTGCAATTTAATTGGGTTCTGTGTTTAGTGAGGTCATTTTGCAAAGGTTTTTGATTTTTGAAAAGACCACTATTTTTCAAGGAAAAGAATTTAGGCAAATTTTATTTTTCTTTGAAGTGGTCATGTTATATCTTTTCATTGAAGTTGTTCGATTGTGCCCAAGTGGCTTTGTTGTTTCAAGGGAATGATGCTGAGTGGCCTATGTTTTGCCGGAATGTTGATTCATTTCTGTTCCGGCAAATTTCAGGTTCTCGATTTGTCCACTTTTTAGCAAAGGTCATGCCGAAATTTTCCGTGAATTTCGGCATGACTTGTGCTACAAACTAGGACATATCGAGTGCCCGGGATTTGCCGCACCAGGAAGGAGTCAACATTCCTGCAAAACAATAGTCCTTTTTTATGTCATTATTCATTTTATTAGGTCTAGAATTAATTGACTAGATTTAATCATAGGAAACATGGCTAGCAACAATGAAGGACAGGGTTCTGGTGATTGCGACGACGTCTACCGGGCGGCAGATGAATTTTTTAGCCTTACCGATGATCAACCGATGTTGTTGCTGGGCCCACTGGTGGCATCGGGGATTGAGACCGACACGCAAACCGGTGCTGAGATTGAGACAGGCGCTGAGATTCAGACTGGCATCGAGACCGACGCTGAGACCGGTGCTGCCTCGGGGAGCCGAGCCGGTGTAGAACCAAAAGCAAAGAGGCAACGGGTTCCTAACAAACTCAGGACTACTAGACTGGTGGTCACGGAGGTGGACGACGGCAATTTTGAGCCAAAGGCGCCCGAGGAAGCATGCGCGTGCTACGGCAATCAAATAGGCTGCATCGTACGGACAACCACCACCATCAACGATGAGAAACTACAGAAGATAGAAAATATGAGGAGCTCCCTCCTAAAGAAGTTTCACCAGATATTCTTGTTCACGGGCCGGAATGAGAAGGATTATGAAGATCCAGACGAGGACCCGGCAATGAAGAAGATAAACAAACACGCCATGACCAAGTTTAGCGACGCGTTGGCCGCCCGGAAAAATCGAGTGAAAGCAAAGATCAACGACAGGGAACCCTACTCCGAGATTGTAAAGGATAATCCGACAATCACGGAAGAGCAGTTTCAAATATTCAAGGAGGCTTGCGAGGCCGAAGCTGCCAAAAAAAGTCTAAGTACATGAAGGGGCTTCAAAAGAGGAACATTGGGAGCCACCACCTCGGAAGCCGTGGTTATGGCGGAAAGAGGTCCAAATGGGCCAAGGAGGACACGGAAGCCGCGAGTCTGGGCATCCCAGACCCCTTGGCGGATTTCACCGTCCCGCAGGAGCGTGACGTCCTGAGGGGCCGGCACCGTTGGGACCCAGTGAAGAAGGTTTACGAGACAACAACGGTCATTACAGAGTTCATGAGACTGCTGGTAATTTTAGTTTCTGATCAATTCGACTGCACACGTTAGTCATATTTGTAAACGATCCTTGTGCCTTTTGCAGAGAGAGCAGCACCAGATTGCGGCCGAAAGCGACTCGCCGTCTGAGGCATTGGCGAGGCCCAAGTGGGGCACTCCATTCAACCGGGCGTTGCACATATTGAAACGACAACCGGTGGATACTCGACCGTCGTATGGACGCGTGCATGGTGTCGGAGACGGCGCCACGTGGAAGAAGTACTACCGTGAGACCACGGAGGAGAGAAAGGAAAGACGGAGCTTAACTGAAGAAAACATCGACAAGAAGGTTGAGATTGCGGTTGAGAAGAAATCATCTCAGACAGTCGCAACAGCGGTAGCTGCCACAAAACAGGCGATTGCAGATATCTCTACTTCCTTGGTGACGGGCATTTTCACTTGGACAAGGCAAAATCCAGAAAAAAAAATGCAGAGGACTTTCCCCTTGCTGACTTCTTGGCCGCAACTGCTCCCGCACCAGCTCCCGTACCTGCTCCCGCACCGGCTCCCGCACCGGACATGCTCGATGGTGCCTCCTCTTTGGCTGAGCTCGACGCCCTCATGGTATCTGTCACACCGGCCCCCTTCAATATAAATGTATAATCTCCCGTTCTCGTTGCCTTTCAGATGTCTCACATCGCAGACTTTTCTTTGCAGGCCGACGAAACCCCGTGCACCATATTGTACACCATCAGCGAATAGAAGGTGGACGTGGGGAAGGCGACGATAATGGAGCCGAAGGAACCATTGTTCCACAGTCGGCCGATCCCCCCGAACGTCTTCAAGGTTTCCGTGGCCGGTGTCAAACCGGGCCACGAGAATTTGCCTCCTCTAATACTAGTGGGGGATGACGACGAGACCCCGCGGCGGCTTGGTGATTGTTGCAATGGGTGGGTCCTGTTGTGGCCAAAGAGTCTGCTTTGTCTGGAGGCGGCCAGGAGCATACCCACAAGCACGCAGCCTCAGCAAGGTATGAACATCAACACCCCACCTACCCAATTAGCGTCGGGTATCGGGTTGGGTGATAGCGGACGGGGTAAGGAGGAGGGTCCATTAGTCGCTGATGACGTCGCCATGGATGAGGATGAGGATGACGATGGCGCTGAACAGTATGTCTATACTGGCGCCTCCTTAGGGTTTGAGCGTCATGAGTCGGTACCTGAATTACCGTCTCAACGTATTATTGACAACCTTCCGGTAGTAAATAAGTCTAGGAAGAGAGCGAGGAAAGGCAAAAAAGCTGATTCTATGATCCAGCCGCCTCAGCAGCCTCGGCTTCAGGACCGTATAGATATCCCCGATGCGGATAAATGGCATATCCCCGGTCAACCAATCCTACCTGCAACAGCGCTACGGGCCAGATTCGGCGATCTAAGGAGACTTCATGACGATGTGCTGCGGGTAGAGAAAGGCCTCATCGCCTCGAAAGATCCAGGATACCCACTCTACGTGGTTAACGTTCCGCGGCAAATGTCGTACGTCGACAGCTTCCCCGTGGATAAGTTCTTCCTCTGATTCGATTACATATTCGACATGTTTCACGTGAAGAAGCTGGATTTTACGTTTGTCCGCCTTTATGCCTTGCACATGAACTACATCATTGGGGTTGAGCAGATACGTCATATCTGTGTCGCTGACCCGTACTACATGCACGAGGGCTTCTTGGGAGTCTGTGCAGAGCAGCGTGAATATGGGAGGGATTACATTGTCAGTTTCATGATCGCCAATAAGGACAAGGAGGCGATTCTCGTGCCTTATCATCCCGTGTAAGTCATCCGCGCTGCTATCCTTCTTCCTTCGATTTCAATAATTCATTGGCATGGTGGAGGCTAATTAATTTGAGGTGTACTTATTTTGCGCAGCGGCGGGCGCGCCGTCCTCATCATCCTCTACCCCCGATTCTCCCACGCTCTTTACTTGGACTCGTCGAAGAACATTCACAAAAAGGATTACACCCACATCAAAGATGTTCTCGACAGTGCTATGTTTTACTACCAAGCAAGGGGTGGAGAGGTTAGGGACAAGAAGAGAAGGGGCGGCAGGGCCGCCTTCAGCCATAAGACCGACTTCTGCTGCATCCAGCAACCGAAGGATTCTCTTAATGATGGATTCTATGTCCTACACCACATGCTGGAGTATAGACGGGATCACCAGAACCTTCACATGTCACCTAGATCTGGCGATGCCCATATTCTGCAATGGGCAAAGGACATAGGAGATATCGAGGATAATCGACTTCGAGCTGAGTTCTATAACATCCAGCGCAAACTTGCCCAAATCATCATGAATGAGGTCGTCGAAAAAACAGGGATGTTCTACGCAGAAGGACAAATGTCGCGGGAAGACGTCCGAACATGGATAGCCTCTCAGCGTCTCGACATGAAGCCTTTCACTAAGCTCGAGGACTATCTCCCTGACATGGATGGATGGCACGACATGATGGAGTGATTGTAGATATATGACAATGTGTCCGTTTAGTCCATACTTTCTTTTATGACAAAAGTTTGAGTTATGCACGGTGAAACTTTATTTGTGATGTAATTAAACCGTCCTCCTCCTCGACTAGCGAAAATCACTCTAGTTAGGGCATTTTGGGTACGATGAACTTTGTTATTTATGCTTATGATATGTTGTTTCTATTTTTGCCAAGTCTGTCTCTTTCTGTTGCTCAACTATATATGTTGCATATCATCGACTCATGTGACGATGCAGGTGCATAGATCATAGATGGCGGAGAAGTGCTACGCCAGGAGTATATATACGACAAGTGGCCGGAGTGTCAGGCCCAGGTGTACCGGTTTTCGGTTTCTGAGCGACAGGCAGTAGTTAGTTTAGGTTCGCGCTAATGCGAGAGAGGGATACGAACTCATGTACTCAAAGTGATAGCTATTCTCGCATATATCATTGTTTAGATGGATGATGATGTATTTGCAAGTAATCGAGACTTGTATCGCTATTTTCGAGATTGATGACGAGAGACCACTTTGTGTTGGATGATGATTATGATGATGACATGATTTGATGAGACTAATTGTATGTATATGCTATGATTACATTTGTATGTGGATGATATGCTAAAGATTATTGTATAGAGCCTATTCAAATACAAAAAAAATACAAAACAAATATGCAGGAAAAAAACTAATAAAACTAGTAGTAGCGAGGGGGGGAAATTTAGCAGTAGCGCCGCCTTACCAGTAGCGCTTCCTTGTAAATAGCGTTGCAGATAATATCAGTAGCGCCCTTTTCTAAAGAGAGCTACAGCTATTCATGTATAGCAGTAGCGTGGGACAACAGGCGCTACTGCTATACGTTAGCTGTAGCGCCTTATTAGTAGCGCCGGTACCCGCGCTACTGAGAGGCCCAAAACCCGTGCTGCTGCTAGGCTTTTCCCTAGTAGTGAGCGCTTCTTTCTGAGCTTTAAGTACTTGTTCTACTTGAGTGGTGACCATAGAAGCATGTTTGCTAACAAGTTTAAGTTCACCTCTAATATCAGTCATATAATCACCCAAGCGTTTAATCACAAAGGTATTCTGTTTTAATTCTCTACCAAAATAAGCATTAAAGTCATCTTGCTTAAACATAAAGTCATCAAACTCATCCAAGCACTGACTAGCAATTTTAGTAGGAGGGACTTCAGCTTTATCATATCTATAGAGAGAATTTACCTTTACTACCTATGTCGGGATATCGGGAGGTTCTTCATTAAATAAGTAATTGAGATCATATACTTCTTTAACAGGCGGTCAATTAATACCATGTATTTCTTCAATAGGAGGTAAATTCTTAACATCTTCAGCTTTAATACCTTTTTCTTTCATAGATTTCTTTGCCTCTTGCATATCTTTAGGACTGAGAAATAGAACACCTCTCTTCTTCGGAGTTGGTTTAGGAATTGGCTCAGTAATTGGCTCTAGAGCTGGCTCAGGAGGTGGCTCAGGAGGTGCCCAATTATTTTCATTTGCCAACATATTATTCAATAGAATTTCAGCATCATCCGGTATTCTTTCCCTGAAAAGAGAACCAGCACAACTATCCAAGAAATCTCTGGAAGCATCAGTTAGTCCATTATAAAAGATATCAAATATTTCAGGTTTCTTAAGAGGATGATCAGGCAAAGCATTAAGTAACTTGAGAAGCCTCCCCCAAGCTTGTGGGAGACTCTCTTCTTCAATTTGCACAAAATTGTATATTTCCCTCAAGGCAGCTTGTTTCTTATGAGCAGGGAAATATTTAGCAGAGAAGTAATAAATCATATCCTGGGGACTTTGCACACAACCAGGATCAAGAGAATTAAACCATATCTTAGCATCACCCTTTAATGAGAATGGAAATATTTTGAGTAAATAAAGGTAGCGCGGTCTCTCATTATTAGTAAACAGGGCAGCTATATCATTTAACTTAGTAAGATGTGCCACAACAATTTCAGATTCATAGCCATAAAAAGGATCAGATTCAACCAAAGTAATTATATCTGGATAAACAGAAAAATCATAATAATCCTGATCAGGCACACAGATAGGTGAAGTAGCAAAAGCAGGGTCGGGTTTCATTCTAATTCTAAAAGACTCTTTACTCCATTTAACTAGCAACCTCTTAAGTTCACGTCTATCCTGGCAAGCAAGAATAGCTGCAGAAGATTCAGCATAAAAAAGATAACCCTCAGGAATAGCAGGCATATTTTCATCCTCACTAACATCATCGTGTTCAGGTTCAATAATTTCTCTTTCTCTAGACCTAGCAATTTGCTGATCAAGAAATTCACCAAGTGGCATAGTAGTATCAAGCATAGAAGTAGTTTCATCATAAGTATCATGCATAGCAGAAGTGGCATCATCAATAACATGTGACATATCAGAATTCATAGCAGTAGTAGGTTTAGGTGTCGCAAACTTACTCATAACAGAAGGAGAATCTAGTGCAAGGCTAGATGGCAGTCCCTTACCTCCCCTCGTAGTTGAGGGCAAAATAGTAGTTCGATCATCTTTCAAGTTCTTCATAGTGTCCAGCAGATATAAATCCCAAGTGACTCAAAGAATAGAGCTATGCTCCCCGGCAACGGCGCCAGAAAAAGGTCTTGATAACCCACAAGTATAGGGGATCGCAACAGTTTTCAAGGGTAGAGTATTCAACCCAAATTTATTGATTCGACACAAGGGGAGCCAAAGATTATTCTCAAGTATTAGCAGCTGAGTTGTCAATTCAACCACACCTGGAAACTTAGTATCTGCAGCAAAGTGTTTAGTAGCAAAGTAATATGATAGTGGTGGTAACGGTAACAAAAGTAAAGACAGCAAAAGTAATGTTTTTGGTATTTTGTAGTGATTGTAACAGTAGCAACGGAAAAGTAAATAAGCGAGAACCAGTATATGGAAAACTCATAGGCACCGAATTAGCAATGGATAATTATGCCGGATGCGGTTTGTCATGTAACAGTCATAACATAGGGTGACACAGAACTAGCTCCAGTTCATCAATGTAATGTAGGCATGTATTCCGTATATAGTCATACGTGCTTATGGAATAGAACTTGCATGACATCTTTTGTCCTACCCTCCCGTGGAAGCGGGGTCCTATTGGAAACTAAGGGATATTAAGGCCTCCTTTTAATAGAGAACCGGAACAAAGCATTAGCACATAGTGAATACATGAACTCCTCAAACTACGGTCATCACCGGGAGTGGTCCCGATTATTGTCACTTCGGGGTTGCCGGATCATAACACATAGTAGGTGACTATAGACTTGAAAGATAGGATCAAGAACACACATATATTCATGAAAACATAATAGGTTCAGATCTGAAATCATGGTACTCGGGCCCTAGTGACAAGCATTAAGCATAGCAAAGTCATAGCAACATCAATCTCAGAACATAATGGATACTAGGGATGAAACCCTAATAAAACTAACTCGATTACATGATAAATCTCATCCAACCCATCACCGTCCAGCAAGCCTACGATGCAATTACTCACGCACGGCGGTGTGCATCATGAAATTGGTGATGGAGGATGGTTGGTGATGACGACGGCGACAAATCCCCCTCTTCGGAGCCCCGAACGGACTCCAGGTCAGCCCTCCCAAGAGAGATTAGGGCTTGGCGGTGGCTCCATATCGTAAAACGCGATGATTTCTTCTCTCTGATTTTTTTCTCCCCGAAAGCCAATATATGGAGTTGGAGTTGGCGTCGGAGGGCCACCAGGGGGGCCACGAGGTAGGGGAGCGCGCCCCCCACCCTCGTCGACAGGGTGTGGGCCCCCTGGTCTTCATCTTTTGCGAGGATTTTTTATTGTTTTTTCTAAGGTGTTCCGTGGAGTTTCAGGTCATTCCGAGAACTTTTATTCTGCACAAAAAACAACACCATGGCAAATCTGCTGAAAACAGCGTCAGCCCAGGTTAGTTCCATTCAAATCATACAAGTTAGAGTCCAAAACAAGGGCAAAAATGTTTAGAAAAGTATATACGACGGAGACGTATCAATTTGTCACTCCGATTGTCGGAGAGGTATCTCTGGGCCCTCTCGGTAATGCACATCACTATAAGCCTTGCAAGCAATGTGACTAATGAGTTAGTTGCGGAATGATGCATTACGGAACGAGTAAAGAGACTTGCCGGTAACGAGATTGAACTAGGTATTGGATACTGACGATCGAATCTCGGGCAAGTAACATACCGATGACAAAGGGAACAACGTATGATGTTATGCGGTTTGACCGATAAAGATCTTCCTAGAATATGTGGGAGCCAATATGAGCATCCAGGTTCCGCTATTGGTTATTGACCGGAGACGTGTCTCGGTCATGTCTACATAGTTCTCGAACCCATAGGGTCCGCACGCTTAATGTTCGGTGACGATCGGTATTATGAGTTTATGTGTTTTGATGTACCAAAGATAGTTCGGAGTCCCAGATGTGATCACGGACATGACAAAGAGTCTTGAAATGGTCGAGACGTAAAGATTGACATATTGGATGGCTATATTCAGAAACCAGAAGTGTTCCAGAGAAGTTTCGGAGAAAACTAGAGTGCCGGAGGGGTTACCGGAACCCCCCGGGGAAGTATTGGGCCTTAGTGGGCCTGAGGGGGGAGAGAGGGCAGCAGCCCAGGAGGTGGCGCACCCCCTCCCATGGGGATTCCGAATTGGACTAGGGGAGGGAGGCGCGGCCCCTCTTTCCCTCTCCCTCTCCCTCTCCTTCCTTCCCCCTTCCCCCTTCCTAGTAGGACTAGAAAAGGATGAATCCTCCTCCTAGTAGGAGGAGGATTCGTCCTCTCCTTGGGGTGCACCAAGGGCCGGCCGGCCTCCCCCTTGCTCCTTTATATACGGGGGCAGGGGGCACCATAGGACACACAAGTTGATTGTTCAAAGCCGTGTGTGGTGCCCCCCTCCAGCATATTGCACCTCGGTCATATCGTAGCGGTGCTTAGGCGAAGCCCTACGTCGGTAACTTCATCATCACGCCGTCGTGCTGACGAAACTCTCCCTCAGCCTCAACTGGATCAAGAGTACGAGGGATGTCATCGAGTTGAACATGTGCAGAACTCGGAGGTGCCATGCGTTCGGTACTTGGATCGATCGGATCGTGAAGACGTTCGACTACATCAACTGCATTGGTATAACGCTTCCGCTTATGGTCTACGAGGGTATGTGGACGACACTCTCCCCTCTTGTTGCTATGCATCACCATGATCTTGCGTGTACATAGGAAAAGTTTTGAAATTACTACGTTACCCAACAGTGGCATCAGAGCCAGGCTTATGCGTAGATGTTCTATGCACGAGTAGAACACAAGTGAGTTGTGGACGATACAAGTCATACTGCTTACCAGCATGTCATACTTTGGTTCGGCGGTACTGTTGGATGAAGCGGCCTGGACCAACATTACGCGTACGCTTACGCGAGACTGGTTCTACCGACGTGCTTTGCACACAAGTGGCTGGCAGGTGTCAGTTTCTCCAACTTTAGTTGAACCGAGTGTGACTACGCCTAGTCCTTGTTGAAGGTTAAAACAGCACAAAATATCGTTGTGGTTTTGATGCGTAGGTAAGAACGGTTCTTGCTCAGCCCGTAGCAGCCACGTAAAACTTGCAACAACAAAGTATAGGACGTCTAACTTGTTTTTGTAGGGCATGCTGTGATGTGATATGGTCAAAGCATGATGCTATATTTTATTGTATGAGATGATAATGTTTTGTAACGGAGTTATCGGCAACTGGCAGGAGCCATATGGTTGTCGCTTTATTGTATGCAATGGAATCGCCCTATAATTGCTTTACTTTATCACTAAGCGGTAGCGATAGTCGTAGAAGCAATAGTTGGTGAGACAACAACGATGCTACGATGGAGATCAAGGTATCGCGCCGGTGATGATGGTGATCATGATGGTGCTTTGGAGATGGAGATCAAAGGCACAAGATGATGATGGCCATATCATATCACTTATATTGATTGCATGTGATGTTTATCCTTTATGCATCTTATTCTGCTTGATTGACGGTAGCATTATAACATGATCTCTCACTTAATTTCAAGGTACAAGTGTTCTCCCTGAGTATGCACCATTGCCAAAGTTCATCATACTGAGACACCACGTGATGATCGGGTGTGATAAGCTCTACGTTCATATACAACGGGTGCAAGCCAGGTTTGCACACGCAGAAATACTCGGGTTAAACTTGACGAGCCTAGCATATGCAGATATGGCCTCGGAACACTGAGACCGAAAGGTCGAGCGTGAATCATATAGTAGATATGATCAACATAGTGATGTTTACCATTGAAAGCTACTCCATCTCACGTGATGATCGGGCATGGTTTAGTTGATATGGATCATGTGATCACTTATATAATTAGAGGGATGTCTATCTAAGTGGGAGTTCTTAAATATGATTAATTGAACTTTAATTTATCATGAACTTAGTACCTGATAGTATTTTGCTTTTCTATGTTGATTGTAGATAGATGGCCCGTGCTGTTGTTCCGTTGAATTTTAATGCGTTCCTTGAGAAAGCAAAGTTGAAAGATGATGGTAGCAAATACACGGACTGGGTCCGTAACTTGAGGATTATCCTCATTGCTACATAGAAGAATTACGTCCTAGAAGCACAGCTGGGTGCCAAACCCGCTGCAGGAGCAACACCAGATGTTATGAACGTCTGGCAAAGCAAAGCTGATGACTACTCGATAGTTCAGTATGCCATGCTTTACGGCTTAGAACCGGGACTTCAACGACGTTTTGAACCTCATGGAGCATATGAGATGTTCCAGGAGTTGAAGTTAATATTTTAAGCAAATGCCCGGATTGAGAGATATGATGTCTCCAATAAGTCCTACAGCTGCAAGATGAAGGAGAATAGTTCTGTCAGTGAGCATATACTCAAAATGTCTGGGTATAACAATCACTTGATTCAACTGGGAGTTAATCTTCTGGATGATAGTGTCATTGGAAGAATACTTCAACCACTGCCACCAAGCTACAAAAGCTTCGTGATGAACTATAACATGCAAGGGATGGATAAGACAATTCCCGAGCTCTTCGTGATGCTAAAGGTTACGGAGGTAGAAATCAAGAAGGAGCATCAAGTATTGATGGTCAACAAGACCACCAGTTTCAAGAAAAAAGGTGAAGGGAAGAAAAAGGGGAAGTTCAAGAAGAACAGCAAACAAGTTGCTGCTCAGGAGAAGAAACCCAAGTCTGGACCTAAGCCTCAGACTGAGTGCTTCTACTACAAAGGGACTGGACACTAGAAGCGGAACTGCCCCAAGTATTTGGTGGATAAGAAGGATGGCAAGGTGAACAAAGGTATATGTGATATACATGTTATTGATGTGTACCTTACTAAAGCTCACAGTAGCACCTGGGTATTTGATACTGGTTCTGGTTCTAATATTTGCAACTCGAAACAGGGACTACGGATTAAGCGAAGATTGGCTAAGGACGAGATGACAATGCGCATGGGAAATGGTTCCAAAGTTGATGTGATCGCCGTTGGTATGCTACCTCTACATCTACCTTCGGGGTTAGTTTTAGACCTGAATAATTGTTATTTGGTGCCAGCGTTAAGCATGAACATTATATCTGGATCTTGTTTGATGCGAGACGGTTATTCATTTAAATCAGAGAATAATGGTTGTTCTATTTATATGAGTAATATCTTTTATGGTCATGCACCCTTGAAGAGTGGTCTATTTTTAATGAATCTTGATAGTAGTGATCCACATATTCATAATGTTGAAGCCAAAAGATGCAGAGTTGATAATGATAGTGCAACTTATTTGTGGCACTGCCGTTTAGGTCATATTGGTGTAAAGCGCATGAAGAAACTCCATTCTGATGGACTTTTGGAATCACTTGATTATGAATCACTTAGTACTTGCGAACCATGCCTCATGGGCAAGATGACTAAAACGACGTTCTCTGGAACAAAGGAGCGAGCAACAGATTTGTTGGAAATCATACATACTGATGTATGTGGTCCGATGAATATTGAGGCTCGCGGTGGATATTGTTATTTTCTCACCTTCACAAATGATTTGAGCAGATATGGGTATATCTACTTAATGAAACATAAGTCTGAAACATTTGAAAAGTTCAAAGAGTTTCAGAGTGAAGTGGAAAATCATCGTAACAAGAAAATAAAGTTTCTATGATCTGATCGTGGAGGAGAATATTTTAGTTATGAGTTTGGCCTTCATTTGATACAATGCGGAATAGTTTCACAACTCACACCACCCGGAACACCACAGTGTAATGGTGTGTCCGAACATCGTAATCGTACTTTACTAGATATGGTGCGATCTATGATGTCAATTACTGATTTACCGCTATCGTTTTGGGGTTATGCTTTAGAGATGGCTGCATTCACATTAAATAGGGCACCATCAAAATCCGTTGAGATGACGCCTTATGAAATGTGGTTTGGCAGGAAACCAAAGTTGTCGTTTCTTAAAGTTTGGGGCTGCGATGCTTATGTGAATAAGCTTCAACCTGATAAGCTCGAACCCAAATCGGAGAAATGTGTCTTCATAGGATACCCAAAGGAGACAGTTGGGTACACCTTATATCACAGATCCGAAGGCAAGATATTCGTTTCTAAGAATGGATCCTTTCTAGAGAAGGAGTTTCTCTCGAAAGAAGTGAGTGGGAGGAAAGTAGAACTTGATGAGGTAATTGTACATGTTCCCTTATTGGGAAGTAGTTCATCATAGAAATCTGTTCATGTAACTCCTACACCAATTAGTGAGGAAGCTGATGATGATGATCATGTAACTTCAGATCAAGTTACTACCGAACCTTGTAGGTCAACTAGAGGAGGATCCGCACCAGAGTGGTACGGTAATCCTGTTCTGGGGTCATGTTACTTGACAATGACAAACCTACGAACTATGAGGAAGTGATGATGAGCCCAGATTCTGCAAAATGGCTTGAGGCCATGAAATCTGAGATGGGATCCATGTATGAGAACAAAGTGTGGACTTTGGTTGACTTTCCCGATGATCGGCAAGCCATCGAGAATAAATGGATTTTCAAGAAGAAGACTGACACTAACGGTAATGTTACTGTCTACAAAGCTCGACTTGTCACGAAAGGTTTTCGACAAGTTCAAAAGGTTGACCACGATGAGACCTTCTCACCTGTAGTGATGCTTAAGTCCGTCCGAATCATGTTAGCACTTGCCGCATTTTATGATTATGAAATTTGGCAAATGGATGTAAAGACTGCATTCCTGAATGGATTTCTAGAAGAAGAGTTGTATATGATGCAACCCGAAGGTTTTATCGATCCAAAGGATCCTAACAAACTGTGCAAGCTTCAGCGATCCATCTATGGACTGGTGCAAGCATCTTGGAGTTGGAATAAATATTTTGATAGTGTGATCAAAGCATATGGTTTTATACAGACTTTTGGAGAAGCCTGTATTTACAAGAAAGTGAGTGGGAGCTCTGTAGCATTTCTAATATTATATGTGGATGACATAGTGTTGATTGGAAATGATATAGAATTTATGGATAGCATAAAAGGATACTTAAATAAGAGTTTTTCAATGAAAGACCTTGGTGAAGCTACTTATATATTGGGCATAAAGATCTATAGAGATAGATCAAGACGCTTAATTGGACTTTCACAAAGCACATACCTTGATAAAGTTTTGAAGAAGTTCAAAATGGATCAAGCAAAGAAAGGGTTCTTGCCTGTGTTACAAGGTGTGAAATTGAGTCAGACTCAATGCCCGACCACTGCAGAAGATAGAGAGAAAATGGAAATTGTTCCCTATGCTTCAGCCATAGGCTCTATTATGTATGCAATGTTGTGTACCAGACCTGATGTGTGCCTTGCTATAAGTTTAGCAGGGAGGTACCAAAGTAATCCAGGGGTGGATCACTGGACAGCGGTCAAGAACATCCTGAAATACCTGAAAAGGACTAAGGATATGTTTCTCATTTATGAGGTGACAAAGAGCTCGTCGTAAATGGTTATGTCGATGCAAGCTTTGACACTGATCCGGATGACTCTAAGTCACAAACCGGATACTTATTTATATTCAACGGTGGAGCTGTCAGTTGGTGCAGTTCTAAACAAAGCATCGTGGCGGTATCTACGTGTGAAGCGGAGTACATAGTTGCTTCGGAAGCAGCAAATGAAGGAGTCTGGATGAAGGACTTCATATCCGATCTAGGTGTCATGCCTAGTGCATCGGGTCCAATGAAAATCTTTTGTGACAATACTGGTGCAATTGCCTTGGCAAAGGAATCAAGATTTCACAAGAGAACCAAGCACATCAAGAGATGCTTCAATTCCATCCGTGATCTTGTCAAGAAGGGAGACATAAAGATTTGCAAGATACATACGGATCTGAATGTTGCAGACCCGTTGACTAAGGCTCTCTCACGAGCAAAACATGATCAGCACCAAGACTCCATGGGTGTCATAATCATTACTGAGTAATCTAGATTATTGACTCTAGTGCAAGTGGGAGACTGAAGGAAATATGCCCTAGAGGCAATAATAAAGTTGTTATTTATATTTCCTTATATCATGAAAAATGTTTATTATTCATGCTAGAATTGTATTAACCGGAAACTTAGTACATGTGTGAATATATAGACAAACTAAGTGTCACTAGTATGCCTCTACTTGACTAGCTCGTTGAATCAAAGATGGTTAAGTTTCCTAGCCATATACATGAATTATCATTTGATTAACGGGATCACATCATTAGAGAATGATGTGATTGACTTGACCCATTCCATTAGCTTAGCATTTGATCATTTAGTATATTGCTATGACTATGAGATTATGCAACTCCCGAATAACGGAGGAACACTTTGTGTGCTACCAAACGTCAGAACATAATTGGGTGATTATAAAGGTGCTCTACAGGTGTCTCCGATGGTACTTGTTGAGCTGGCATAGATCGAGATTAGGATTTTTCACTCCGATTGTCGGAGAGGTATCTTTGGGCCCTCTCTGTAATG
Organism: Triticum dicoccoides; assembly: GCF_002162155.2. Classification (NCBI taxonomy): domain Eukaryota; kingdom Viridiplantae; phylum Streptophyta; class Magnoliopsida; order Poales; family Poaceae; genus Triticum; species Triticum dicoccoides. Next base: position 354,778,863 of record NC_041381.1, on the reverse strand, counting down.
CACATCACTATAAGCCTTGCAAGCAATGTGACTCATGAGTTAGTTGCGGGATGATGCATTACGGAACGAGTAAATAGACTTGCCGGTAACGAGATTTAACTAGGTATTGGATACCGGCGATCGAATCTCGGGCACGTAACATACCGATGACAAAGGGAACAACGTATGATGTTATGCGGTTTGACCGATAAAGATCTTCGTAGAATTTGTGGGAGCCAATATGAGCAACCAGGTTCTGCTATTGGTTATTGACCGGAGACGTGTCTCCGTCATGTCTACATAGTTCTCGAACCCGTAGGGTCTGCACGCTTAACGTTCGGTGACGATAGGTATTATGAGTTTATGTGTTTTGATGTACCAAAGATAATTCGGAGTCCCGAATGTGATCACGGACATGACGATAAGTCTCAAAATGGTCGACACGTAAAGATTGATATATTGGACGGCTATATTAGGACATCAGAAGTGTTCCGGGGAAGTTTCGGAGAAAACCGGAGTGCTGGAGGGGTTACCGGAACCCCTCGGGGAAATATTGGGCCATAGTGGGCCTGAGGGGGGAGAGAGGGCAGCAGCCCAGGAGGTGGCGCGCCCCTTCCCATGGGGCACCCAAATTGGACTAGGGTAGGGGGGCACGGCCCCTCTTTCCCTCTCTCTCTCCCTCTCCTTCCTTCCCCCTTCCCCATTCCTAGTAGGACTAGGAAAGGATGAATCCTCCTCCTAGTAGGAGGAGGATTCCTCCTCTCCTTGGGGCGCACCAAGGGCTGGCCGGCCTCCCCCTTGCTCCTTTATATACGGGGGCAGGGCGAACCCTAGGACACACAAGTTGATTGTTCCAAGTCGTGTGCGGTGCCCCCCTCCACCATATTGCACCTCGGTCATATCATAGCCGTGCTTAGGCGAACCCCTGCATCGCTAACTTCATCATCACCGTCATCATGCCATCGTGCTGACGAAACTCTCCTAGAGAAAAGTTGAAAGATGAAAGTAGCAGTCATGCAGACTGGGTCCATGATCTGAGGATTATCCTCGTTGCTGCACAAAAGAATTATGTCCTTGATGCACTGCTAGGTGACAATCCTATTGCAGGAGCAGATGCAGACGTAATGAACGTTTGACAAGCTCGGTATGATGACTACTTGATAGTTTAGTGACCCATGCTTTACGGCTTAGAACCAGCACTTCAAAAACGTTTTGAACACCACGGAGCATATGAGACGTTCCAAGAACTAAAAATTGGTATTTCACACTCATGCCCGAGTCAAGAGGTATGAGACCTCTGACAAGTACTTTGCCTACAAGATGGAGGAGAATAGCTCAACCAGTGAGCATGTGCTCCTAATGTCTGAGTACTACAATCACCTTAATCAAGTGGGAGTTAATCTTCCACATAAGATAGTGATTGACAAAGTTCTCTAGTCACTATCACCAAGTCACTGGAACTTTTTGATGAACTATAATATGCAAGGGATGACGAAATGATTCCCGAGCTCTTCGTTATGCTGAAATCGACAAAGGTAGATATCAAGAAAGAGCATCAATTGTTGATGGTTAACAAGACCACTAGATTCAAGAAAAGGGCAAATGGACAGAAAGGAAACTTCAAGAAGAAGAACAAACAAGTTGTCGCTCCCATGAAGAAACCCAAAGCTAGACCCAAGCCTAAAACTGAGTGATTCTACTTCAAAGGAAATGGTCACTGAAAGTGGAACTGTCCCAAATACTTGGCGGATAAGAAGGATGGCAAAGTGAACAAAGGTATATTTGATATACATGTTATTGATGTGTAACTTACTAGTGTTCATAGTAGCCCCTGGGTATTTGATACCGGTTCAGTTGCTAAGACAAAACAGGAGTTACAAAATGAACAGAGACTAGTTAAAAGTGAGGTGACGATGTGTGTTGGAAGTGATTCCAAGGTTGATAAGATCACCATCGCACACTCCCTCTACCTTCGAGATTAGTGTTGGACCTAAATAAATGTTATTTGGTGTTTGCGCTGAGCATGAATATGATTGGATCATGTTTATTGCGATACGGTTATTCATTTAAGTTAGAGAATAATTGTTGTTCTATTTATACATGAATAAAACCTTCTATGGTCATACACCCAATGTAAATGGTTTATTGAATCTCGATCGTAGTGATACTCATATTCATAATATTGATGCCAAAAGATGCAAAGCTGATAATGATAGTGCAACATATTTGTGGCACTACCGTTTAGGTCATATTAGTGTAAAGCGCATGAAGAAACTCCATAAGGATGGATTTTTGGAATCACTTGATTATGAATCATTTGATACTTGCGAACCATGCCTCATGGGCAAGATGACTAAAACTCCGTTCACCGGAACAATGGAGCAAGCCAATGACTTACTGGAAATAGTACATACCAATGTATGCGGTCTAATGAGGGTTGAGGCATGCGGCGGGTATCGTTATTTTCTGACCTTCACAGATGATTTGAGCAGATATAGGTAAGATATAGGTATATCTACTTAATGAAACACAAGTCTGAAACATTTGAAAAGTTCAAAGAATTTTAGAGTGAAGTGGAGAATCATTGTAACAAGAAAATAAAGTTTCTATGATCTGATCGCGGAGGCGAATATTTGAGTTACGAGTTTGGCCTTCATTCAAAACAATGTGGAATAGTTTCACAACTCACGCCACCTGGAACACCATAGCGTAATGGTGTGTCCGAACATCGTAACCGTACTTTATTAGATATGGTGCGATCTATGATGTCTCTTACCGATTTACCACTATCGTTTTAGGGTTATGCATTAGAGACAGCTGCATTCACGTTAAATAGGGCACCATATAAATCCGTTGAGACGACACCGTATGAACTATGGTTTGGCAAGAAACCTAAGCTGACATTTCTTAAAGTTTGGGGTTGCGACACTTATGTCAAAAGGCTTCAGCCTGATAAGCTCAAACCCAAATCAGAGAAGTGCGTCTTCATAGTATACCCTAAGGAAACAATTGGGTATACCTTCTACCACAAATCCGAAGGCAAGATCTTTGTTGCCAAGAATGGAAACTTTCTAGAGAAGGAGTTTGCTACCTCTTGAGCTTGCGTTGGTTTGGTTTTTCCCTTGAAGAGGAAAGGGTGATGCAGCAAAGGAGCGTAAGTATTTCCCTTAGTTTTGAGAACCAAGGTATCAATCCAGTAGGAGACTACATAGCAAGCCACCGAATACATGCACAAACAAACACCAACTTGCAACCAATGCGACAAAGGGGTTGTCAATCCCTTCACGGTTATTCGCAAAGTGAGATCTGATAGAGATGATAAATGGTAAAGTAATATTTTTGGTATTTTTGGTTTATGGAACGGAAAGTAAAGATTGCAAAGTAAGTAAATAGGAAACTAGAGATTGTAGATTGGAAACTTATATGATAGACCCGGGGGCCATAGATTTCACTAGAGGCTTCTCTCAAGATAGAAATTATAACAGTGGGTAAAAAATTAATGCCGAGCAATTGATAGAAAAGCACAAAGTTATGACGATATCTAAGGCAATGATCATGAATACAGGCGTCACGTCCATGTCAAGTAGACCGAAACGATTCTGCATCTACTACTATTACTCCACACATCGACCGACTCCTGCCTGCATCTAGAGTACTAAGTTCATAAGAACAGAGTAACGCATTAAGCAAGATGACATGATGTAGCGGGATTAACTCAGGCAATATGATGAAAACCCCATCTTGTTATCCTCGATGGCAACAATACAATATGTGCCTTGCTTCCCCTACTGTCACTGGGAAAGGACACCGCAAGATTGAACCCAAAGCTAAGCACTTCTCTCATTGCAAAAAAAACCAATCTAGTTGGCCAAACGAAATCGATATTTCAAAGAGACATGCAAAGATAACAAATCATGCATATAAGAACTCAGAGTAGGTTCAAATAATATTCATAGATAAACTTGATCATAAATCCACAATTCATCGGATCTCGGCAAACACACCGCAAAAGATTATTACATCGAATAGATCTCCAAGAACATCGAGGAGAACTTTGTATTGAGAATCAAAGAGAGAGAAGAAGCCATCTAGCTACTAGCTATAGACCCGTAGGTCTGAAGTAAACTACTCATGTTTCATCGGAGAGGCAATGGTGTTGATGTAGAACCCTCCGTGATCGATCCCCCCTCCGGCAGGAAGCCGAAAAAGCGCCAAGATGGGATCTCATGGGTACAGAAGGTTGCAGCGTGGAAAAGTGGTTTCGTGGCTCCCCTGGATGTTTTTGGGGTATAAGAGTATACATAGGCGAAAGAATTAGGTCGGGGGAGCTACGAGGGGCCCACAAGGTCGGGGGCACGCCCCACCCCCCTCGGCGCACCCTCCACCCTTGTGGCCGCCTCGAGTCTTCTGGCCCAAGAAAAATCATGGCGAAAGTTTTATTCCATTTGGACTCCGTTTGGTATTCCTTTTCTGCGTAACTCTAAAACAAGGAAAAAACAGAAACTGGCACTAGGCTCTAGGATAATAGGTTAGTCCCAAAAATCATATAAAATAGCATATTAATGAAGGAAATATGCCCTAGAGGCAATAATAAAGTTATTATTTATTTCCTCATATCATGATAAATGTTTATTATTCATGCTAGAATTGTATTAAACGGAAACATGATACATGTGTGAATACATAGACAAACATAGTGTCACTAGAATGCCTCTACTTGACTAGCTCATTAATCAAAGATGGTTATGTTTCCTAACCATAGACATGTGTTGTCATATGATTAATGGGATCACATCATTAGGAGAATGATGTGATTGACTTGACCCATTCCGTTAGCTTAGCACTTGATCGTTTAGTATGTCGCTATTGCTTTCTTCATGACTTATACAAAGTTCCTACAACTATGAGATTGTGCAACTCCCGTTTACCGAAGGAACACTTTGTGTGCTACCAAACGTCACAACGTAACTGGGTGATTATAAAGGTGCTCTACAGGTGTCTCCAAAGGTACATGTTGAGTTGGCATAATTCGAGATTAGGTTTTGTCACTCCGATTGTCGGAGAGGTATCTCTGGGCCCTCTCGGTAATACTCATCACTTAAGCCTTGCAAGCATTGTAACTAATGAGTTAATTACAAAATGATGTATTACGGAACGAGTAAAGAGACTTGCCGGTAACGAGATTGAACTAGGTATTGGATACCGACGATCGAATCTCGGGCAAGTAACATACCAAAGACAAAGGGAACAACGTATGTTGTTATGCGGTTTGACCGATAAAGATCTTCGTAAAATATATAGGAACCAATATGAACATCCAGGTTCCACTATTGGTTATTGAGCGAGAATACTTCTAGGTCATGTCTACATAGTTCTCGAACCCGTAGGGTCCGCACGCTTAACATTACGATGACAGTTTTATTATGAGTTTATAAGTTTTGATGTACCAAAGTTTGTTCGGAGTCCCGGATGTGATCACGGACATGACGAGGAGTCTCGAAATGGTCGAGACATAAAGATTGATATATTGGACGGATATATTTGGACACCGGAAAGGTTCCGGATGAGATTGGGACTATACCGGAGTTTCGGGAGGTTACTGGAACCCCCCGGTAAGTGTATGGGCCTTATTGGGCCTTAGTGGAAAGGAGGGAGAAGGAGCAAAGGAGGGGGCGCCCCCCCCCAAGCCCAATCCGAATTAGGAAGCGGGCCGGCCCCCCCTTTCCTTCTTCCCTCCCCTCTCTTCCTTCCCTCTCCTACTCCTAATAGGAAAGGGGGGGCCAAACCTACTTGGAGTAGGATTGCCCCCCCTAGGGCGCGCCTCTCCCCTTGGCCGGCCCCCTCCTCTCCCCCTTTATATACGGGGGAGGGGGGCACCCCTAAGACACACAAGTTGATCTACGGATTGTTCCATAGCCGTGTGCGGTGCCCCCCTCCACCATATTCCACCTCGGTCATATCGTCACGGAGTTTAGGCGAAGCCCTGCGCTGGTAGAACATCATCATCGTCACCACGCCGTCGTGCTGACGGAACTCATCCCCGACGCTTTGCTGGATTGGAGCCCAGGGGAGGTCATCGAGCTGGACGTGTGCTGAACACGGAGGTGCCGTACGTTCGGTGCTTGGATCGGTCGGATCGTGAAGACGTACGACTACATCAACCGCGTTGTCATAACGCTTCCGCTTAACGGTCTACGAGGGTACGTAGACAACACTCTCCCCTCTCGTTGCTATGCCATCACCATGATCTTGCGTGTGCGTAGGAAAGTTTTTGAAATTACTACGTTCCCCAACAGTGGCATCCGAGCCTAGGTTTCATGCGTTGATGTTATATGCACGAGTAGAACACAAGTGAGTTGTGGGCGATACAAGTCATACGGCTTACCATCATGTCATACTTTGGTTTGGCGGTATTGTTGGATGAAGCGGCCCGGACCGACATTACGTGTACGCTTACGCGAGACTGGTGCTACCGACGTGCTTTGCACACAGGTGGCTGGCGGGTGTCAGTTTCTCCAACTTTAGTTGAACCGAGTGTGGCTACGCCCGGTCCTTGCGAAGGCTAAAACAACACTAACTTGACAAACTATCGTTGTGGTTTTTGATGCGTAGGTAAGAACGGTTCTTGCTAAGCCCGTAGCAGCCACGTAAAACTTGCAACAACAAAGTAGAGGACGTCTAACTTGTTTTTGCAGGGCATGTTGTGATGTGATATGGTCAAGACGTGATGCTATATTTTCTTGTATGAGATGATCATGTTTTGTAACCAAAGTTATCGGCAACTGGCAGGAGCCATATGGTTGTCGCTTTATTGTCTGAAATGCAAACGCCTTGTAATTGCTTTACTTTATCACTAAGCGGTAGCGATAGTCGTAGAAGCAATAGATGGCGTAAACGACAACGATGCTACGATGGAGATCAAGGTGTCGCGCCGGTGACGATGGTGATCACGACGGTGCTTCAGAGATGGAGATCACAAGCACAAGATGATGATGGCCATATCATATCACTTATATTGATTGCATGTGATGTTTATCCTTTATGCATCTTATTTTTCTTTGATTGACGGTAGCATTTTAAGATGATCTCTCACTAAAAATTATCAAGAAGTGTTCTCCCTGAGTATGCACCATTGCCAAAGTTCGTCGTGCCCAGACAACACGTGATGATCGGGTGTGATAAGCTCTACGTCCATCTACAATGGGTGCAAGCCAGTTTTGCACACGCAGAATACTCAGGTTAAACTTGACGAGCCTAGCATATGCAGATATGGCCTCGGAACATGGAGACCGAAAGGTCGAGCGTGAATCATATAGTAGATATGATCAACATAGAGATGTTCAACATTGAAAACTACTCCATCTCACGTGATGATTGGTTATGGTTTAGTTGATTTGGATCACGTGATCACTTAGATGACTAGAGAGATGTCTGTCTAAGTGGGAGTTCTTAAGTAATATGATTAATTGAACTTAAATTTATCATGAACTTAGTACCTGATAGTATTTTGCTTGTCTATGTTTGTTGTAGATAGATGGCTCGTGCTGTTGTTCCGTTGAATTTTAATGCGTTTCTTGAGAAAGCAAAGTTGAAAGATGATGGTAGCAATTACACGAACTGTGTCTGTAACTTGAGGATTATCCTCATTGCTGCACAGAATAATTACATCCTGGAAGCACCGCTGGGTGCCAGGCCTGCTGCAGGAGCAACGCCAGATGTTGTGAACGTCTGGCAGAGCAAAGCTGATGACTACTCTATAGTTCAGTGTGCCATGCTTTACGGCTTAGAACCGGGTCTTCAATGACGTTTTGAACGTCATGGAGCATATGAGATGTTCCAGGAGTTGAAGTTAATATTTCAAGCAAATGCCCGGATTGAGAGATATGAAGTCTCCAATAAGTTCTACAGCTGCAAGATGGAGGAGAATAGTTCTGTCAGTGAGCATATACTCAAAATGTCTGGGTATAATAATCACTTGATTCAACTGGGAGTTGATCTTCCGGATGATAGCGTCATTGACAGAATTCTCCAATCACTGCCACCAAGCTACAAGAGCTTCGTGATGAACTATAATATGCAAGGGATGAACAAGACAATTCCCGAGATCTTCGCAATGCTAAAGGCTGCGGAGGTAGAAATCAAGAAGGAGCATCAAGTGCTGATGGTCAACAAGACCACTAGTTTCAAGAAAAAGGGCAAAGGGAAGAAGAAGGGGAACTTCAAGAAGAACAGCAAGCAAGTTGCTGCTCAAGAGAAGAAACCCAAGTCTGGACCTAAGCCTGAAACTGAGTGCTTCTACTGCAAGCAAACTGGTCACTGGAAGCGGAACTGCCCCAAGTATTTGGCGGATAAGAAGGATGGCAAAGTGAACAACGGTATATGTGATATATATGTTATTGATGTGTACCTAACTAGAGCTTGTAGTAGCACCTGGGTATTTGATACTGGTTCTGTTGCTAATATTTGCAACTCGAAACAGGGACTACGGAATAAGCGAGCACTGGCCAAGGACGAGGTGACAATGCGCGTGGGAAACGGTTCCAAAGTCGATGTGATCGCGGTCGGCACGCTACCTCGACATCTACCTTCGGGATTAGTTTTAGACCTGAATAATTGTTATTTGGTGCCAGCGTTGAGCATGAACATTATATCTGGATCTTGTTTGATGCGAGACGGTTATTCATTTAAATCAGAGAATAATGGTTGTTCTATTTATATGAGTAATATCTTTTATGGTCATGCACCCTTGAAGAGTGGTCTATTTTTATTGAATCTCGATAGTAGTGATACACATATTCATAATGTTGAAGCCAAAAGATGCAGAGTAGATAATGATAGTGCAACTTAATTGTGGCACTGCCGTTTAGGTCATATCGGTGTAAAGCGCATGAAGAAACTCCATACTTATGGACTTTTGGAATCACTTGATTATGAATCACTTCGTACTTGTGAACCGTGCCTCATGGGCAAGATGACTAAAACACCATTCTCCGGTACTATGGAGAGAGCAACAGATTTGTTGGAAATCATACATACAGATGTATGTGGTCCGATGAATGTTGAAGCTCGTGGCGGATATCGTTATTTTCTCACCTTCACAGATGATTTAAGCAGATATGGGTATATCTACTTAATGAAACACAAGTCTGAAACATTTAAAAAGTTCAAAGAATTTCAGAGTGAAGTGGAAAATCATCGTAACAAGAAAATAAAGTTTCTACATCTGATCGTGGAGGAGAATATTTGAGTTACGAGTTTGGTTTACATTTGAAACAATGCGGAATAGTTTCGCAACTCACGCCACCTGGAACACCACAAAGAAATGATGTGTCCGAACGTCGTAATCGTACTTTACTAGATATGGTGCGATCTATGATGTCTCTTACTGATTTACCGCTATCGTTCTGGGGTTATGCTTTAGAGACGGCCGCATTCACGTTAAATAGGGCACCATCAAAATCCGTTGAGACGACGCCTTATGAACTGTGGTTTGGCAAGAAACCAAAGTTGTCGTTTCTTAAAATTTGTGGCTGCGATGCTTATGTGAAGAAACTTCAGCCAGATAAGCTCGAAGATAAATCGGAGAAATGTGTCTTCATAGGATACCCAAAAGAGACTGTTGGGTATACCTTCTATCACAGATCCGAAGGAAAAACATTCGTTGCTAAGAATGGATCCTTTCTAGAGAAGGAGTTTCTCTCGAAAGAAGTGAGTGGGAGGAAAGTAGAACTTGATGAGGTAACTGTACCTGCTCCCTTATTGGAAAGTAGTTCATCACAGAAATCAGTTCCTGTGACAACTACACCAATTAGTGAGGAAGCTAATGATATTGATCATGAAACTTCAGATCAAGTTTCTACTGAACCTCGTAGGTCTACCAGAGTAAGATCCGCACCAGAGTGGTACGGTAATCCTATTCTGGAAGTCATGTTACTTGACCATGATGAACCTACGAACTATGAGGAAGCGATGATGAGCCCAGATTCTGCAAAATGGCTAGAGGCCATGAAATCTGAGATGAGATCCATGTATGAGAACAAAGTATGGACTTTGGTTGACTTGCCCGATGATCGGCAAGCCATTGAGAATAAATGGATCTTTAAGAAGAAGACTAACGCTGACGGTAATGTAACTGTCTATAAAGCTCGACTTGTTGCGAAAGGTTTTCGACAAGTTCAAGGGGTTGATTACGATGAGACTTTCTCACCCGTAGCGATGCTTAAGTCTGTCCGAATCAAGTTAGCGATTGCCGCCTTTTATGATTATGAAATTTGGCAGATGGATGTCAAGACTGCATTCCTGAATGGATTTCTGGAAGAAGAGTTGTATATGATGCAACCGGAAGGTTTTGTCGATCCTAAGGGAGCTAACAAAGTGTGCAAGCTCCAACGATCAATCTATGGTCTGGTGCAAGCCTCTCGGAGTTGGAATAAACGCTTTGATAGTGTGATCAAAGCATATGGTTTTATACAGACTTTTGTAGAAGCATGTATTTACAAGAAAGTGAGTGGGAGCTCTGTAGCATTTCTAATATTATATGTGGATGACATATTGTTGATTGGAAATGATATAGAATTTCTGAATAGCATAAAAGGATACTTGAATAAAAGTTTTTCAATGAAAGACCTCGGAGAAGCTGCTTACATATTGGGCATTAAGATCTATAGAGATAGATCAAGGCACTTGATTGGACTTTCACAATGCACGTACCTTGATAAAGTGTTGAAAAGGTTCAATATGGATCAGGCAAAGAAAGGGTTCTTGCCTGTATTACAAGGTATAAAGTTGAGTCAGACTCAATGCCCGACCACTGCAGAAGATAGAGAGAAAATGAAAGGAGTTCCCTATGCTTTAGCCATAGGCTCTATCATGTATGCAATGCTGTGTACCAGACCTGATGTGTGCCTTGCTATTAGTTTGGCAGGGAGGTACCAAAGTAATCCAGGAGTGGGTCACTGGACAGCAGTCAAGAACATCCTGAAATACCTGAAAAGGACTAAGGATATGTTTCTCGCATATGGAGGTGACAAAGAGCTAGTCGTAAATGGTTACGTCGATGCAAGCTTTGACACTGATACGGACGATTCTAAATCGCAAACCGGATACATATTCTTATTAAACGGTGGAGCTGTAAGTTGGTGCAGTTCTAAACAAAGCGTCTTGCCGGGATCTACATGTGAAGCGGAGTACATAGCTGCTTCGGAAGCAACAAATGAAGGAGTCTGGATGAAGGAGTTCATTTCCGATCTAGGTGTTATACCTAGTGCATCGGGACCAACGAAGTTCTTCTGTGACAATACTGGTGCAATTGCCATGGCAAAGGAATCCAGATTTCACAAGAGGACCAAGCACATCAAGAGACGCTTCAATTCCATTCGGGACCAAGTCCAAGTGGGAGACATAGAGATTTGCAAGATACATACGGATCTGAATGTTGCAGACCCGTTGATTAAGCCTCTCTCACGAGCAAAACATGATCAGCACCAAAACTCCATGGGTGTTAGAATCATTACTATGTAATCTAGATTATTGACTCTAGTGCAAGTGGGAGACTGAAGGAAATATGCCCTAGAGGCAATAATAAAGTTATTATTTATTTCCTCATATCATGATAAATTTTTATTATTCATGCTAGAATTGTATTAACCGGAAACATGATACATGTGTGAATACATAGACAAACATAGTGTCACTAGTATGCCTCTACTTGACTAGCTCATTAATCAAAGATGGTTATGTTTCCAAACCATAGACATGTGTTGTCATTTGATTAATGGGATCACATCATTAGGAGAATGATGTGATTGACTTGACCCATTCTGTTAGCTTAGCACTTGATCGTTTAGTATGTTGCTATTGCTTTCTTCATGACTTATACAAAGTTCCTACAACTATGAGATTGTGCAACTCCCGTTTACCGGAGGAACACTTTGTGTGCTACCAAACGTCACAACGTAACTGGGTGATTATAAAGGTGCTCTACAGGTGTCTCCAAAGGTACATGTTGAGTTGGCATAATTCGAGATTAGGTTTTGTCACTCCGATTGTCGGAGAGGTATCTCTGGGCCCTCTCGATAATACTCATCACTTAAGCCTTGCAAGCATTGTAACTAATGAGTTAGTTACGAAATGATGTATTACAGAACGAGTAAAGAGACTTGCCGGTAACGAGATTGAACTAGGTATTGGATACCAACGATCGAATCTCGGGCAAGTAACATACCAGAGACAAAGGGAACAACGTATGTTGTTATGCGGTTTGACCGATAAAGATCTTTGTCGGTGTCAAAACCGGCGGATCTCGGGTAGGGGGTCCCGAACTGTGCGTCTAGGCGGATGGTAACAGGAGACAAGGGACACGATGTTTTTACCTAGGTTCGGGCCCTCTCGATGGAGGTAAAACCATAATCCTGCTTGATTGATATTGATGATATGGGTAGTACAAGAGTGGATCTACCACGAGATCAAGGAGGCTAAACCCTAGAAGCTAGCCTATGGTATGATTGTTGTAATCGTTGTTCGTCCTACGGACTAAAACCCTCCGGTTTATATAGACACCGGAGAGGGCTAGGGTTACACAGAGTCGGTTACAATGGTAGGAGATCTACATATCCGTATTGCCAAGCTTGCCTTCCACGCCAAGGAAATTCCCATCCGGACACGGGACGAAGTCTTCAATCTTGTATCTTCATAGTCTTGGAGTCCGCCCGATGATGATAGTCCGGCTATCCGGACACCCCCTAGTCCAGGACTCCCTCAGTAGCCCCTGAAACAGGCTTCAATGACGATGAGTCCGGCGCGCATATTATCTTCGACATTGCAAGGCGGGTTCCGCCTCCGAGTAACTCATAGAAGATTGTGAACACTAGGATAGTGTCCGGCTCTGCAAAATAAATTCCACATACCACCGTAGAGAGAATAATATTTACACAAGTTCAATCTGCTGACGTATTCTGTGGCGTGACATCACACCACTACCAAGCTTAGCGAAGCGGTTTCCTTGGCACGTCTTGTCGAAGCAGAGATCGTGTTCCCCTTATTCCGGGATTCCCATCAATACGGACGTGGGTAATCCAACCGCGCCATTGATTGCGGCGCTTGGGAGATAAGCGAGTTTTACCAGGCCGGGAGGACGCATAGTCTTCGTCCGCCCTTAGGGATAAGGGTCCGCCTTTTTTACCTACTCCTTCTTCCTCCTTTGCTTATCCATCTCCGCGCACTCGAGCTCCAGCGCCCAAGTCCGCACATCTCGCCTCAATCTTCTCCAGCCATGTCCGGAGCGGGAGGCAAGTGGATGGCCTCCTCCATCACGGAGGGGCACATTGAGAAGCTGCGCGGCACCGGATACCTGTCCGGTGACATCGCGCACCGGCTGCCCGACGAGGGGCGGCTCATCCCCACCCCCAGGCCCCATGAGAGGGTCGTATTTCTTCCCCACTTCCTCCGCAGACTGGGCTTCCCACTTCACCCTTTCGTCCGGGGGCTCATGTATTACTACGGCCTGGACTTCCACGATCTGGCGCCAAACTTCATCCTCAACATCTCGGCGTTTATCGTCGTGTGCGAGGCTTTCCTTTGCATCCAGCCCCACTTCGGCTTGTGGCTAAAGACCTTCAATGTCAAGCCGAAGGTGGTGAAGGGCGTCCAAGCGGAGTGCGGAGGTGCCATGGTGGGCAAAATGCCCAACATCACTTGGCTAGAGGGTGCCTTTGTGGAATCCGTCAAGGGGTGGCAATCGGGGTGGTTCTACCGTGGTGAATTCCACAAGAGCGGTGGTGATTCAGAAGGTTCAACTCGTCAAGAGCGGGCTGACCGAAGCCTGCAGCAGCCTTCTAACAGGCTTTGAGGTAAGAAATTTAAAATATGTAATGTAATACCGCATAGATGTTGGGGAACGTAGTAATTTCAGAAAAATTCCTACGCACACGCAAGATCATGGTGATGGCATAGCAACGAGAGGGGAGAGTGTTCGTCCACGTACCCTCGTAGACCGTAAGCGGAAGCGTTAGCACAACGCGGTTGATGTAGTCGTACGTCTTCACGATCCGACCGATCCAAGCACCGAACGTACGGGGCCTCCGAGTTCAGCACACGTTCAGCTCGATGACTATCTCTGGCCTCCGATCCAGCAAAGCTCTGGAGATGAGTTCCGTCAGCACGACGGCGTGGTGACGATGATGATGTTCTACCGGCGCAGGGCTTCGCCTAAACTCCGCGACGATATGATCGAGGTGGAATATGGTGGAGGGGGGCACCGCACACGGCTAAGGAACGATCCGTAGATCAACTTGTGTGTCTATGGGGTGCCTCCTGCCCCTGTATATAAAGGAGTGGAGGAGGGGAGGGCCGGCCTTTCTCTATGGCGCGCCCTAGGGGAGTCCTTCTCCCACCGGGAGTATGATTCCCCCTTTCCTAGTCCAACTAGGAGTCCTTCCAAGTAGTAGGAGTAGGAGACAAGGAAGGGGAAGAGGGAAGGGAAGGAAGGAGGGGGTGCGGCCCCTCCCCCTAGTCCAATTCGTACTAGGCCTTGGGGGGCGTGCAGCTTGCCCTAGGCAGCCCCTCTCTCTTTCCCGTATGGCCCAATAAGGCCCAATACTTCTCCCCGCGAATTCCCGTAACTCTCCGGTACTCCGAAAAATACCCGAATCACTCGGAACCTTTCCGAAGTCCGAATATAGTCGTCCAATATATCAATCTTTACGTCTCGACCATTTCGAGACTCCTCATCATGTCCCCGGTCTCATCCGGGACTCCGAACTCCTTCGGTACATCAAAACTCATAAACTCATAATATAACTATCATCGTAACGTTAAGCGTGCGGACCCTACGGGTTCGAGAACTATGTAGACATGACCTAGAACTATTCTTGGTCAATAACCAATAGCGGAACCTGGATGCCGATATTGGCTCCTACATATTCTACGAAGATCTTTATCGGTCAAACCGCATAACAACATACGTTGTTCCCTTTGTCATCGATATGTTACTTGCCCGAGATTTGATCGTCGGTATCCAATACCTAGTTCAATCTCGTTACCGGCAAGTCTCTTTACTCGTTCCGTAATGCATCATTCCGTAACTAACTCATTAGCTACATTGCTTGCAAGGCTTATAGTGATGTGCATTACCGAGAGGGCCCAGAGATACCTCTCCGACAATCGGAGTGACAAAACCTAATCTCGAAATACGCCAACCCAACATGTACCTTTGGAGACACCTGTAGTACTCCTTTATAATCACCCAGTTACGTTGTGACGTTTGGTAGCACCCAAAGTGTTCCTCCGGTAAACGGGAGTTGCATAATCTCATAGTTACAGGAACATGTATAAGTCATGAAGAAAGCAATAGCAACATACTAAACGATCAAGTGCTAAGCTAACGGAATGGGTCAAGTCAATCACATCATTCTCCTAATGATGTGATCCCGTTAATCAAATGACAACTCTTTTGTCCATGGCTAGGAAACATAACCATCTTTGATTAATGAGCTAGTCAAGTAGAGGCATACTAGTGACGTTATGTTTGTCTATGTATTCACACATGTATCATGTTTCCGGTTAATACAATTCTAGCATGAATAATAAACATTTGTCATGATATAAGGAAATAAATAATAACTTTATTATTGCCTCTAGGGCATATTTCCTTCAGTCTCCCACTTGCACTAGTCAATAATCTAGTTCACATCGCCATGTGATTTAACACCAATATTCACATCTGTATGTGATTAATACCATAGTTCACATCATCATGTGATCAACATCCAAAAGGTTTACTAGAGTCAATAATCTAGTTCACATCGCTATGTGATTAACACCCAAAGAGTACTAAGGTATGATCATGTTTTGCTCGTGAGAGAAGTTTAGTCAATGGGTCTGTCATATTCAGAACCGTATGTATTTTGCAAATATTCTATGTCCACAATGCTCTGCACGGAGCTACTCTAGCTAATTGCTCCCACTTTCAATATGTATCCAGATTGAGACTTAGAGTCATCTGGATTGGTGCAAAAGCTTGCATCGTTTTAACTTTTTATGACGGGCTCTTTTATCACCTCCATAATCGAGAAACATCTCCTTAGTCCTTACTAAGGATATTCTTGACCGTTGTCCAGTGATCTACTCTTAGATCAAAATTGTATTCCTTTTGTCAAACTCAGAGCAAGGTATACAATAGGTCTGGTTCACAGCATAGCATACTTTATAGAACCTATGACTGAGGCATAGGGAATGACTTTTCATTCTCTTTCTATTTTCTGCTATGGTCGGGTCTTGAGTCTTACTCAACTTCACACCTTTGCATCACAGGCAAGAAATCCTTATTTGACTGTTCCATTTTGAACTATTTCAAAAATTTATCAAGGTGTGTACTCATTGAAAAATCTGATCAAGCGTCTTGATCTATCTATATAGATCTTGATGCTCAATGTGTAAGCAGCTTCACTGAGGTCTTGCTTTGAAAAACTTTTATTCAAGTATCCCTTTATGCTATCCAGAAATTCTATATCATTTCCGATCAACAATATGTCATCTACATATAGTATCAGAAATGCTATAGAGCTCCCACTCACTTTCTTGTAAATACAGGCTTCACCGCAAGTCTATATAATACTATATGCTTTGATCAACTTATCAAAGCGTATATTCCAACTCTGAGATGCTTGCACCAGTCCATAGATGGATCACTGGAGCTTGCACATTTTGTTAGCACCTTTAGGATTGACATAACCTTCTGGTTGTATCATATACAACTCTTCTTTAATAAATCCATTAAGGAATGTAGTTTTGACATCCATTTGCCAAATTTCATAAAATGTGGCAATTGCTAACATGATTCGGATAGACTTTTAAGCATCGATACGAGTGAGAAAATCTCATTGTATTCAACACCTTGAACTTTGTCAAAAACCTTTTTTTCGACAAGTCTAGCTTTGTAGACAGTTACATTACCATCAGCGTCAGTCTTCTTCTTAAAGATCCATTTATTGTCAATGGCTTGCCGATCATCGGGCAAGTCAACCAAAGTCCATACTTTGTTCTCATACATGGATCCCATCTCAGATTTCATGGCCTCTAGCCATTTTGCGGAATCTGGGCTCATCATCGCTTCCTCATAGTTCGTAGGTTCATCATGGTCAAGTAACATGACTTCCAAAATTGGATTACCATACCACTCTGGTGCGGATCTTACTCTGGTAGACCTACGAGGTTCAGTAGAAACTTTATCTGAAGTTTCATGATCAATATCATTAGCTTCCTCACTAATTGGTGTAGTTGTCACAGGAACCGGTTCTTGTGATGAACTACTTTCCAATAAGGGAGTAGATACAGTTATCTCATCAAGTTCTACTTTCCTCCACACACTTCTTTCGAGAGAAACTCCTTCTCTAGAAAGGATCCGACTTTAGCAACGAATGTTTTGCCTTTGGATCTGTGATAGAAGGTGTACCCAACAGTTTCCTTTGGGTATTCTATGAAGATGTACTTTTCCGATTTGGGTTTGAGCTTATCATGCTGAAACTTTTTCACATAAGCATTGCAACCCCAAACTTTAAGAAACGACAGCTTAGGTTTACTGCTAAACCATAGTTCATACGGTGTCGTCTCAATGGATTTAGATGGTGCCCTATTAAACGTGAATGCAGCTGTCTCTAATGCATAACCCCAAAACGATAGTGGTAAACTGATAAGAGACATCATAGATCGCACCATATCAATAAAGTGCGGTTACGACGTTCGGACACACCATAACGTTGTGGTGTTCCAGGTGGCGTGAGCTGTGAAACTATTCCACATTATTTTAATTGAAGACCAAACTTGTAACTCAAATATTCGTCTCTGCGATCAGATCACAGAAATTTTATTTTCTTGTTACGATGATTTTTCCACTTCACTCTGAAATTCTTTGAACCTTTCAACTATTTCGGACTTATGTTTCATCAAGTAGATATACCCATATCTGCTCAAATCATCTTGTGAAGGTCAGAAAATAACGATACTTGCCACAAGCATCAACACTCATTGGATCGCATACATCGGTATGTATTATTTCCAATAAGTCAGTAGCTTGTTCCATTGTTCCGGAGAACGGAGTTTTAGTCATCTTGCCCAAAAGGCACGGTTCGCAAGCATCAAATGATTCATAACCAAGTGATTCCGAAAATCCATCTTTATGGAGTTTCTTCATGCGCTTTACATCGATATGACCCAAACGGCAGTGCCACAAATAAGTTGCATTATCATTATTAACTTTGCATCTTTTGGCATCAATATTATGAATATGTGTATCACTACGATCGAGATCCAACAAACTATTTTCATTGGGTGTATGACCATTGAAGGTTTTATTCATGTAAACAGAACAACAATTATTCTCTGATTTTAGATGAATAACCGTTTTTCTATAAACATGATCAAATCATATTCATGCTCAACGCAAACGCCAAATAACATTTATTTAGGTTTAACACTAATCCCAAAAGTATAGGGAGTGTGCGATGATGATCATATCAATCTTGGAACTACTTCCAACACTCATCGTCACTTCCCCTTCAACCAGTCTCTGTTTGTTCTGTCACTCCCGTTTCGAGTTACTAATTTTAGCAACCGAACAAGTATCAAATACTCAGGGGCTACTATAAACACTAGTAAGGCACACATCAATAATCTGTATATCAAATATACCCTTGTTCACTTTGCCATCCTTCTTATCCACCAAATATTCAGGGCATTTCCGCTTCCAGTGACCATTTCCTTTGCAGTGTAAGCACTCAGTTTCAGGCTTTGTTCCAGCTTTGGTCTTCTTCACAGGAGTGACAACTTGTTTGCCATTCTACTTGAAGTTTCCCTTTCTTTCCCTTTGCCCTTTTCTTGAAACTAGTGGTCTTGTCAATCATCAACACTTGATGCTCTTTCTTGATTTCCACCTTCGTTGATTTCAACATCCCGAAGAGCTCGGGAATTGTTTTCGTCATCCCTTGCATACTATAGTTCATCATGAAGTTCTAGTAACTTAGTGATGGTGACTACAGAATTCTGTCAATCACTATCTTATCTGGAAGATTAACTCCCACTTGATTCAACCGATTGAAGTATCCAGACAATCTGAGCACATGCTCACTAGTTGAGCGATTCTCCTCCATCTTTTAGCTATAGAACTTGTTGGAGACTTCATATCTCTCAACTCGGGTATTTGCTTGAAATACTAACTTCAATTCCTGGAACATCTCATATGGTCCATGATGTTCAAAACATCTTTGAAGTCTCGATTCTAAGCCATAAAGCATGGTGCACAAAACTATCAAGTAGTCATCATATTGAGTTAGCCAAACGTTCATAACGTTTGCATCTGCTCCTGCAATAGGTCTGTCACCTAGCGGTGCATTAAGGACATAATTCTTCTGTGCAGCAATGAGGATAAACCTCAGATCGCAGATCCAACCCGCATCATTGCTACTAACATTTTTCAACACAATTTTCTCTAGGAACATATCAAAATAAACATATGAAAGCAACAACGCAAGCTATTGATCTACAACATAATTTGCAAAATACTACCAGGACTAAGTTCATGATAAATTTAAGTTCAATTAATCATATTACTTAAGAACTCCCACTTAGATAGACATCCCTCTAATCTTCTAAGTGATTACGTGATCCATATCAACTACACCATGTCCGATCATCACGTGAGATGGAGTAGTTTCAACGGTGAACATCAATATGTTGATCATATCTACTATATGATTCACGTTCGACCTTTCGGTCTCCGTGTTCCGAGGCCATATCTGTATATGCTAGGCTCGTCAAGTTTAACCTGAGTATTCCGCGTGTGCAAAACTGGCTTGCACCCGTTGTAGATGGACGTAGAGCTTATCACACCTGATCATCACGTGGTGTCTGGGCACGACGAACTTTGGCAACGGTGCATACTCAGGGAGAACACTTCTTGATAATTTTTAGTGAGAGATCATCTTAAAATGCTACCGTCAATCAAAGCAAGATAAGATGCATAAAGGATAAACATCACATGCAATCAATATAAGTGATATGATATGGCCATCATCATCTTGTGCTTGTGATCTCCATCTCCGAAGCACCGTCGTGATCACCATCGTCACCGGCGCGACACCTTGATCTCCATCGTAGCATCGTTGTCGTTTACGCCATCTATTGCTTCTACGACCATCGCTACCGCTTAGTGATAAAGTAAAGCAATTACAGGGCGTTTGCATTTCATACAATAAAGCAACAACCATATGGCTCCTGCCAGTTGCCGATAACTTCGGTTACAAAACATGATCATCTCATACAATAAAATATAGCATCACGTCTTGACCATATCACATCACAACATGCCCTGCAAAAACAAGTTAGACGTCCTCTACTTTGTTGTTGCAAGTTTTACGTGGCTGCTACGGGCTTAGCAAGAACCGTTCTTACCTACGCATCAAAACCACAATGATAGTTCGTCAAGTTAGTGATGTTTTAACCTTCGCAAGGACCGGGCGTAGCCACACTCGATTCAGCTAAAGTGAGAGAGACAGACACCCGCCAGCCACCTTTAAGCACGAGTGCTCGTAACAGTGAAACCAGTCTCGCGTAAGCGTACGCATAATGTCGGTCCGGGCCGCTTCATCTCACAATACCGCCGAACAAAAGTATGACATGTTGGTAAGCAGTATGACTTGTATCGCCCACAACTCACTTGTGTTCTACTCGTGCATATGACATCTACGCATAAAACCTAGGCTCGGATGCCACTATTGGGGAACGTAGTAATTTCAAAAAAATCCTACGCACACGCAAGATCATGGTGATGGCATAGCAACGAGAGGGGAGAGTGTTCATCCACGTACCCTCGAAGACCGTAAGCGGAAGCGTTAGCACAACGCGGTTGATGTAGTCGTACGTCTTCACGATCCGACCGATCCAAGCACCGAACGTACGGGGCCTCCGAGTTCAGCACACGTTCAGCTCGATGACTATCTCCGGCCTCCGATCCAGCAAAGCTCCGGGGATGAGTTCCGTCAGCACGATGGCATGGTGACGATGATGATGTTCTACCGGCGCAGGGCTTCGCCTAAACTCCGCGACGATATGACCGAGGTGGAATATGGTGGAGGGGGGCACCGCACACGGCTAAGGAACGATCCGTAGATCAACTTGTGTGTCTATGGGGTGCCCCGTGCCCCCGTATATAAAGGAGTGGAGGAGGGGAGGGCCGGCCTTTCTCTATGGCGCGCCCTAGGGGAGTCCTTCTCCCACCAGGAGTAGGATTCCCCCTTTCCTAGTCCAACTAGGAGTCCTTCCAAGTAGTAGGAGTAGGAGACAAGGAAGGGGAAGAGGGAAGGGAAGGAAGGAGGGGGTGCGGCCCCTCCCCCTAGTCCAATTCGGACTAGGCCTTGGGGGGCGCGCAGCTTGCCCTAGGCAGCCCCTCTCTCTTTCCCGTATGGCCCAATAAGGCCCAATACTTCTCCCGGCGAATTCCCGTAACTCTCCGTTACTCCGAAAAATACCCGAATCACTCGGAACCTTTCCGAAGTCCGAATATAGTCGTCCAATATATCAATCTTTACGTCTCGACCATTTCGAGACTCCTCGTCATGTCCCAGATCTCATCCGGGACTCCGAACTCCTTCGGTACATCAAAACTCATAAACTCATAATATAGCTGTCATCGTAACGTTAAGCGTGCGGACCCTGCGGGTTCGAGAACTATGTAGACATGACCTAGAACTATTCTTGGTCAATAATCAATAGCGGAACCTGGATGCCCATATTGGCTCCTACATATTCTACGAAGATCTTTATCGGTCAAACCGCATAACAACATACGTTGTTCCCTTTGTCATCGATATGTTACTTGCCCGAGATTTGATCGTCGGTATCCAATACCTAGTTCAATCTTGTTACCGGCAAGTCTCTTTACTCGTTCCGTATGCATCATTCCGTAACTAACTCATTAGCTACATTGCTTGCAAGGCTTATAGTGATGTGCATTACCGAGAGGGCCCAGAGATACCTCTCCGACAATCGGAGTGACAAAACCTAATCTCGAAATACGCCAACCCAACATGTACCTTTGGAGACACCTGTAGTACTCCTTTATAATCACCCAATTACGTTGTGACGTTTGGTAGCACTCAAAGTGTTCCTCCGGTAAACGGGAGTTGCATAATCTCATAGTTACAGGAACATGTATAAGTCATGAAGAAAGCAATAGCAACATACTAAACGATCAAGTGCTAAGCTAACGGAATGGGTCAAGTCAATCACATCATTCTCCTAATGATGTGATCCCGTTAATCAAATGACAACTCTTTTGTCCATGGCTAGGAAACATAACCATCTTTGATTAATGAGCTAGTCAAGTAGAGGCATACTAGTGACGTTATGTTTGTCTATGTATTCACACATGTATCATGTTTCCGGTTAATACAATTCTAGCATGAATAATAAACATTTATCATGATATAAGGAAATAAATAATAACTTTATTATTGCCTCTAGGGCATATTTCTTTTAGTGGACAGTAGCCCCTGATGCTCGGTTCGGTGTTCGGAAAGAAAAGCCGGACTGAGGATCTTATAAAGATATATGCAGGAGTTCTAAAAAATATGTCAAGATGGGATTGTAGGCTGTGCCTCTGACCTCTGCCGCACTGACTGCGGAGGTTGGTGCTTTGAAGCAGAACCTCGAGTGGTCCGAGAGCGAGCTCGGCCTTGCCAAGAAGCAGCTCGAGGACAAAAAAGGTGAGTAACACCGTATTAAATTTGTACCTTACAGAAAAGGATTTTGGTTGCAAGAGAAATAACAAGGATAACGTGGGCACTGCAGGGGCCACGAACGAGGTGGCGACCCTGAAGGAGGCCGTGTCCGCAGCCGAGCGTAATGCGGCCGCGGAACGAGCTGAGCGAGAGAAGCAGGAGGCGCGGGTGGCGGAGGTGCAGCAAGAGCTCCAGGTTCTCGTGAAAAAACATGAGAATTTGGAGCGCGACTCGAAGACTCGAGAGTCCGAGCTTGCCTCGGCTCTTGAGAGTGCCAAAGCCGCTAAGGCCGAAGCCCATAAGGCCCTCCAGGAGATCGAGGCGGTGAAGAAAATAGCGGCGGGTAAGGCATTTTTCATGCAAAGCAAGCATGTGAATGTGAATTACCTGTTACTTACCCAAATTCAGGGCTCTCCAGGAGCGTTTGCAGATCTGCCTCGCAGCGTGTCCGATGCTGCCGCATTCTATAGGGCCGAGGAGGGGAGCTCGACGGAGAAGGTCTTCTGGTCTCAGTATGCTGAGGCCGGACATCCGGTGCCCCTTAGCGACCAGCTGAAGCAGCTGGTCGAGCTCCACAAGGTAGTCGAACAGGCCATGAAGGGCCTCATAGTTCGGCTGTGGCCCGAGGAGGCCATGCCTGGGAGTTACTTCAGCCTGGTGCGGCGGCTGGTGGATGCGTGTCCCTGGGTGGAAGTCATCAAGCGCTCCGCCTGCGTTGAGGGTGCCCGTCGGGCCCTTGCCCGTGCAAAAGTGCACTGGGGCAGGCTGGATGCTGAGAAGCTTCTGACGGACGTGCCGCCGGCGGGCAAGGAGTATCGCACGCCCGAAATGTATTATAAGAGTGTCCTGAAGGGTGCCCGCAAGATTGCGGATGAGTGCTCCAAAGATGTAATATTTGAGTAGACTCGCAATGTGTTATCCTGTGCGCTGAAAACTTTGTTCATATGCGCTAAGCAACGCTTATTAATTTAAAATATTACCTTCTGTGCGGCCGTTTATCAAATATGAGAGATGGCAAGTCGTCGGCTTCAGCCCCCATGCCACGAGTGCTGGGGTGTTCTGGATAAACTTGAGCGCTCTTGTTCCCATTTTTGGGTCCATCTAGGGAGGCGCTCAACACGACGAACAAGGCAACCAGACTTATAATGCTTGAACACTCTCACTTAGCCATAGAATTCTATAATTTTAAATTTCGGCGAAGCCCCTAGTATTCGGAAGACCGAGTTCGGAGCGCTATCCACGCCTGGGCCGGACAAAGCCGGTTCCTCGCTCTAAGCGGTATAAGTCTTTAGGGACTCGAAAAGACCTCTCGAACAGCGACCAGCTCTCGCCTTATCATGACGGTCAGTTTTAGCTTTCTCCACTGAGGCGCTCGCCCAGCTCAACCGGGGCGCAATCGCAGTGGTTCTCCCAGTGCTACCTTAGCCGATAAAACGGAACGTAAGGTACCAAAAATTGGGAGCCGGGCAAACCCAACTATTGACCCAAGACATGATTCAGAGCCGATGCATATAATGCTATAAGTTCGGGGTGCCGCACTTGTGAAAGTGTTCGAACTTATCACACCATAATGCGGGGAACTTAAGCCCCTGGTGTATTCGGCCGTACCAAAGTGTACGGATGCAACATGTCATAAACGAACATATATGAGAAAGAAATGCAATTATTAGCAAAAGGCGATGCATTGTTTATTCCAGAAATACTGCTATGAATGTAGAACGATACAAATAGTGCGGTAAGCAAGGGATTGGACTATTAAACATGTCCCCCTCCAGGGGTAAGCTGCAGAATGGTGTATTAAACAGATTTAATGCTCGTAATGGAGACCACCTGAGTGTTCGTCGTAGCCTTTCTCCTTCCCTGGCTGTTGCATCATGAGTTCGGCAGGTCTGCTGCCGAACAGGGCCTCTGGTGAACGGAGTCTTGTGGGTAAAAAAAGAAAAAAAAAGAAAAAGAGCGACACACTTGGGAGCCCCTGGTATGGTTGAGCCGCACTGTGGGCCTATCATGGTCGTGCCCCTCCCCCTATGCCCATGGTATCTCCAGAGCATAATGATGTACGCGAAGGACTAGACTTGCAATAATGCAAGGGCTGGGGTTGGGGCCGCATTGCTACGCGTGCTCGGAATGTGCCAGGTGGTCTTGATGTATGTTACTCCGGGCGCGTTTGGCCGTGTCCGGTCGCTTAACGGCCGGACTTGAGAATTACCTTAAGAGGCTGCTCTGTACTTCTGCCGCGAGAGCCGCTGTGTGTTCCTCTGTTCGGAGCGAGCGTTTAGTGTTTCCGTTGACCGTGATGACTCCTCGAGGGCCTGGCATCTTGAGCTTGAGGTATGCGTAATGCGGCACCGCGTTGAACTTTGCAAATGCAGTCCGTCCGAGTAGAGCATGATAGCCGCTGCGGAACAGGACTATATCGAAGATTAACTCCTCGCTTCGGAAGTTATCCGGGGATCCGAAGACCACTTCCAGTGTGACTGAGCCTATACAATTGGCCTCTACACCTGGTATGATGCCTTTGAAGGTCGTCTTTGTAGGTTTAATCCTTGAGGGATCTATGCCCATCTTGCGCACTGTATCCTGATAAAGCAGGTTCAGGCTGCTGCCGCCGTCCATCAGGACTCTGGTGAGGTGAAATCCATCAACGATTGGGTCTAAAACCAATGCGGCGAATCCGCCATGGCGGATACTGGTGGGGTAGTCCCTTCGATCGAAAGTGATCGGGCAAGAGGACCATGGATTGAACTTCGGGGTGACTGGCTCCATCTCATATACATCCCTAAGTGCACGCTTCCGCTCCCTCTTGGGTATGTGGGTTGCGTATATCATGTTTACCGTCCGCACTTGTGGGGGGAAACCCTTCTGTCCTCTATTGTTCGGCGGCCGGGTCTCTTCCTCGTCGTCGCTATGCAGCCCCTTGTCGTTGTTTTCGGCAATTAACTTGCATGCCTGCTTAAATACCCAACAATCCCTGTTGGTGTGATTAGCTGGCTTTTCGGGGGTGCCATGTATCTGGCAAGAGGGTCGAGTATTCGGTCCAAATTGGACGGACCTGGGGTAGTTCTTTTGAATGGCTTTTTCCGCTGACCGGGTTTGGAGCCTCTGAATCCGGCGTTGACTGTCGTATCCTCAGTGTTATCGCCGTTAACGCGGCGTTTGTTTTTGTTTCGACGCGACCTGCCATTGCGGTCCTTGTTGTCCGGACTGCCAGAATTTTTGCTAAGGTTGTTGCTGCGGGCTAGCCAGCTGTCCTGTCCCGCACAGAAGCGGGTCATGAGTGATGTGAGGGCTGCCATGGATTTTGGCTTTTCCTGTCCTAGGTGCCGGGCCAGCCACTCGTCGCGGATGTTGTGTTTGAAGGCTGTGGGGGCCTCTGCATCCGGACAGTCGACGATTTGATTTTTCTTTGTTAAGAACCGTGTCCAGAACTGTCTGGCCGATTCGTATGGCTGCTGAATTATGTGGCTTAGGTCATCGGCGTCTGGTGGTCGCACATATGTGCCCTGGAAGTTGTCAAGGAATGCGGCTTCCAGGTCCTTCCAACACCCAATTGACTCTGCTAGCAAGCTGTTAAGCCAATGCCGAGCTGGTCCTTTAAGCTTGAGTGGGAGATATTTGATGGCGTGGAGATCGTCACCGCAGGCCATATGGATATGAAGGAGATAGTCTTCGATCCAAACCGCGGGGTCTGTTGTGCCATCGTAGGATTCAATGTTCACGGGTTTAAACCCTTCAGGGATTTGATGATCCATTACTTCATCTGTGAAGCATAGTGGGTGTGCGGCGCCTCTATACTGGGCAATATCACGACGTAGCTCAAGAGAGCTTTGTCTACTGTGTTCGGCCCGGCCGAAGTTGCTGTATCCAGCGCGACGGTAGTCGTCGCGCATCGCGGGGCGCCCACGTGATCTGTAGATCGATCTTGATTGTCTTGCCTTGTCCTCCAATATGTCTCGTAAGTCTGGTTCATTCCCCCGTGGCTTCGCGCTTTTCGAGCGGTGTTGGGGTACGGTTCTGGTAGAGGGCCTAGATGCCTCTCTGTCGCGGCCACGAGGTGGTCGGTCTGCCATATTGTGCCCTGGTGATGAGGGTTTATATGCCTCCTCCTCTAATAGGGGGAGCAACTTGTGTTTTGGGTAGCTTTTGGAGGGGCGTTTGAGTTCATGCTCTTCGGCCGCGAGGACTTTGGTCCATCTGTCGGCCAGCAGGTCTTGATTAGCTCGGAGCTGTTGCTGCTTTTTCTTTAGGCTGTTTGCCGTGGCCATAAGCCTGCGTTTAAAACGCTCTTGTTCGACGGGATCCTCGGGCACGACGAATTCGTCGTCATTGAGGCTTGCCTCGTCTCTGGAGGGAGGCATGTAATTATCATCCTCTACCTCTTCATCTGCCGCTCTCTCGTGAGGGCTAGCTTCTCCGTCCTCCTGTGCTGAATCTTGCTGGAGGGGGTTGTCTTTGGCACTCTCTGGGGTGTTATTATCTCCGGTGCCGGAATCTCCATTCTTGCTGTGGCGGGATTTAGAGCGGCGCCGCTGACGTCGGCGCTTGGGCTGTTTCTTAGAGGAATCTGCCTCCGCTGCTTCTTCACCATTCCCATCCTTTGGGATGTCCACCATGTATATGTCGTATGACGAGGTGGTCTTCCAGTGCCCCGTAGGCCCTGGTTCTTGGTCGTCTCCGGCATCGTCGTCCATACCGTCAATGTCTTCGGAGTCGTAGTCTAGCATGTCGGTTAGATCGTCGACAGTGGCTACAAAGTGGGTGGTGGGTGGGATTTGAATTCCTTCGTCGTCCGCATCCCAACCATCCTGACCGCAATCCGGCCAGGGCTCTCTTGATAACGAGAGATACTTTAGCGAATTCAGGATGTCGCAAAAGGGTGAGTGCTGAAAGATGTCCGCAGCGGTGAACTCCATGATCGGCACCCAATCGGATTCGATTGGCAGGGGCGCAGGGGGTTTGGAGTCCGGCGAGGAGTCCGGCACCTCGGAGTCACGGGCTTTACAAGGGACAAGGTCAGTATTCGGCTCCATCGCCGTAGAGGTTGCAGCCCCTGAGGCGGTGTCTAGCCACCCGTCCTCGATCTGCACGGTCGGCTCCGAATTAAGGATCGGAGCGGACTCATGTGCGGCCTCCAGGGCACTCTCCGGCAGCAGAGCTAAGTCATGCCCATCGCGATAGTGTGGTGCGCTCGGCTGTGGCTCGAATCCATCGAAGATCAAGTCTCCGCGGATGTCAGCCGTGAAGTTTAGGCTTCCAAATCTGACCTGACGGCCAGGGGCGTAGCTTTCGATCTGCTCCAGATGGCCAAGCGAATTGGCCCGCGGTGCAAAGCTGCCGAACACGAAGATCTGTCCGGGGAGAAAAGTCTCACCCTGGACTGCGTCATTGTTGATGATCGAAGGAGCCATCAAGGCTATCGGTGACGACACAGAGGAACTCTCAATGAAAGTGTCACATCCCTAGTCCTGGTATGCAGTAGGCTAGCCCTTCATGTGTGCATCATGTTTAACTTTTGAAATGAACTTGAAATGGGGATTTCTCAAACCCTAGCACCAGATCAAATCAACTAGGTTCAACTAAAATAATTTCAGTGAATCCAAATGGCTTCAAAAATGTTCATCATTTCTGGATAATACTAGAAACCATAACCAGTGGTGTTGCACATTTTTCCATGACATATTTGGTCACTGAATTAAATCATACAGTATTTGCAATTGGGCATTTAAATGGTATATATTATTTTAAGTGCTCAATTAATTCTGAACTTAAGTGTGGGCTGTTAGGAGTAATCCCAACAGAGCCCACAATTATTTGCAGGATTTTTGGAAACGTTTTACCATTTTTAATAAAGCCCAATATTTAAAGAAAAATAGAAAACAGGAAATAAAACAGAGCAACCTTACCTGGACTTACCTTGAGGCCCACCAGGGATACCAGCCCACCTACGCGGCCCGTTACTGTGCAGCCCAGCTGCCAGTCATCTTCCTCCCCCTCGCCCCGAAGCAGCTGCGTGCTGGACGCACGCGCGTCGATGCCGGCCACCACCTACTTCGCGCTGGCAGCGCCCCCGCGAGCCCAGCTGCTCGCCTGGAGACGCCCAACCCCCTGCACCTCTTTCCTCCCCCCTCTAGACCCCCTCCTCCTCCTCCTCTGCTCTCCCTCCTTCTCGTCACCGAACGCACCTAAGACCACCGCTCGTCGTAGCCGTGGCCACCGGCCACCCCTGGCCCTGTCCCTGCGCCCAGAAGAACTGCCATCGACCTCTGCATCGCCTACACCAACCCGTTCGACTGTGGGAGTTCTGCAACATCGGCCTCGACCTCATCTTCTTCCTCGGCCACAGGAGATCGCCGCCGGGATTCCGACGCCGTCAAGTCTTCCCCGAGCCCACTTCAACGACAACTGCAACCACCGTGAGCTTCTGCGTCGTAACCCCCTCTCCCCGAGATCATTTACGCCCTGTAGCCATCGCCCGCTTGCCGACCGAATCGCGCCGCCGCCTGGCCTCGTCGCCGGCGTAGCTCCGGTGACCATTTGGTAACCCTGGCGTGCCTAACTTGCTCGCCGCATCGCGTAGTGCCTCGCTAGCGCCTCAGCTTCTGCGTTTGCACGCCGCAGCCCCAACCCCGCACATGGCTGAACTCCGGCCGCCGCCTTGGAGCTCGCCGTCGTTGGCTCCGGCCACGATAGACCCGGCCTCCACCACCACTAGATGCGCGCCTGCTAGAGCTCTCTAACAAGCCCAAGAACGGCCTCGCCCGTGCCCTGTAGCGCGTTTCCGATGGCCGCCACCGTCTCGGGCCTCGCCGGTGTCGAGTCGCCGGCGGGTTTGACCCCGCTGACCCCGTTTGACCATGGGTGGGCCTAGTTTGACCCCCTGGGTCAATGACAGGTGGGGCCCAGCCCTGCTAATTAACAAGGATTAGTACCAAAAATGAATTTGGTTAAACTAATTACATTGACATGTGGGACCCACTGTCAGGTTTGACCGGACCGTGCCCCGTTGACCGCTGACGTCATAGTGACGTAGTGCTGACGCAATAAGCTATTTTCTGGATTTAATTTAATTCAGGAAATTTCAAAAAATACCCCAAACTTCAAAACTTCATAGTAATTCAACCGTAACTCCAAATGAAATAATTTATATATGAAAAATGATCAGAAAAATCCAATCTATCCATCTGTACCATTTTCATGCATGTTAGAACAACTTATAGCTGCTGTTTAGCACAAATCATTTAAATGGCATTTAAATCTTCACATATGGAGTTTGAAATTGAATCTTTGATTCAAACCAGCTTCATTTAATCTGGTTGCTAGTTGCATTAGCTCAAACCACAGCATATTGCCATGTCATGATCATGCATCATATTGTGCATTGCATTGATTGTGTTCTTCCTTGTTTGCCGGTAATTGTCCCCTCTCGATAGACGTGTACCGGCGATGTGATCGATGACACTGATGAAGAACTATACTATCTTCAGAAGTGCCAGGCAAGCAAAACCCCCTTGTTCATTCTGATACAATCCCACTCTCTCGCTCCTGCTCTCTTTTACTGCATTAGGACAACAACGTTTTCAACTATTACATGCTGCGGTAGTTGAACCCCTTTATCCTCTGCATGACCTGTCATTCCACAGTAAATAGATGAAACCCACTAGCATGAGTAGGAGTTGTTTGAGCCCTGATGTGCCTACTCATACATGCTTGTTTGTCATGCCTGCTACTGCTTAGAGTTGAGTCAGGTCTGATTCATCGGGGATGAATTGGAGGTGTGTGAACATGTCCTACTGTTGAGAGCTAAGTGTGTGAACACGTTTTGGTAAAGGTAGCGGTGAGAGGCCATGTAGGAGTACATGGTGGGTCGTCTCATTGCAGCCGTCCTCAGGAACTGAGTTCTGTGTTTGTGATCCATGAACAGTTACTACCACACATTGGGCTCCGGGCACTCCAAGCTCTCTCGACTTATTAATCAACTCGATCTCTGTCCAGGAGTTGCAACTAGTTTCTGGTGTTTGTAGGTTATGTTAGTAGTCTACCAAGTGGCACCCGGTACAGGTGGGCTTGGGACAGACTAGGCAACGTGGCCCGGTGTACCAAGTGGCACCCAGATGGTGGACTTGGGAACCCTGCACACATCGTTTGGGGCCGTGAGCGACACCCCGGCCGGATCTCCTTGCGGATGGAACCCGAATAGGCGATAAACCTGGACGAGAGACTTGTGTGGTTAGTCAGGTCGTGGCCGACTCCCTCGCCCGGCTTCCACTTGAAGGTTGCCGAGGTACATGACGTGTACAGGGCGATAAGTGGCGAGAGCGTGTGTGAAGAAGTACACCCCTGCAGGGTTATCATTATCTATTCGAATAGCCGGATTCCTCGGATATGGAAACTTGGACCCCTTGCATAGTTCATAGACAAGTGAAAGTGGATACTCTAAAATGCGCAAGATAAGCATGAGTGCTATGGATGGCGTTCTCGTAGGGAGACGGGAGCGGATCCATAGTGGTGTATTGATATGGTGAATATGTGGACTCGTGTGCGCCACCTCAAAAGAGTTACTTGCAGTCGTAGTTCAGGATAGCCACCGAGTCAAAGCTGGCTTACTGCAGTTAAACCCCACTACCCCTTATTTGATGATGATGCATATGTAGTTAGTTCTGATGTAAGTCTTGCTGGGTACATTTGTACTCACGTTTGCCTATTTTATGTTTTTGCAGAGAGACCTCAGTCTCGCTAGTAGTTCCGCTTGGACTTTGACGTTTAGCTTGTTACCTCAGCTACGATTTTGTGCCCTCGGCAGGATCTGGTAGATAGTCAGGCTTCTCAGCCCTTTTCATTTGTAGATGTCTGTACTCAGACATGTTAAGCTTCCGCTTGTGCTTTGACTTGTATGCTCTGAATGTTGGGTCGTGAGACCCATGCTTGTAATATCTCGCTCCTCGGAGCCTATTGAATAAAATACTTGAGTTGTAGAGTCATGTTGTGATGCCATGTTGTATTTGCACATATCGAGCATATTGTGTGTATGTTATTGAAATGCTTGGTATGTGTGGGATCTGACTATCTAGTTGTTTATCCTTAGTAGCCTCTCCTTCGGGGAAATGTCTCCTAGTGTTTCCACCGAGCCATGGTAGCTTACTACTACTCCGAAACACTTAGGCTGGCTGGCATGTGTCCTTCTTCGTTCCTGTGTCTGTCCCTTTGGGGAAACATCACGCGATGAATACCAGAGTCCTGTTAGCCTGCTACAGCCCGGTTCACCGGAGTCCTGCTAGCCCAGTGCTACAACCTGGATTCACTTGCTGATGACCGACACGTTCGATGCTGGGTCATGGATGCCTGTCCCTGTAAGTTTGTGCCACTTTGGGTTTGACGACTAGACATGTCAGCCCGGGCTCCTTATCATATGGATGCTAGCGACACTATCATATACGTGTGCCAAAAGGCGCAAACGGTCCTGGGCAAAGGTAAGGCGACACCCGTGGGGATACCATGCGTGAGGCCGCAAAGTGATATAAGGTGTTACATGCTAGATCTATGTGGCATTGAGTCGGGGTCCTGACAGCTTTGGTATCAGAGCTTGACTGCGTGTAGGATTACCAAGCCAAACTGGTCGAAGTTGAGTCTAGAAATGCTTTAGTTATGTAAGGGAATTGATTGTGGGATGGAACGTAAGGCTCTTTTTACTCCTTATACCTCATGGCCTTCTGATCTGAGTCATCCTCTTCTCTTATACGGGGTTTAGGAACTAGGCTTCTCATCTATCTACTAGGATGACGGGTTACTATGTTAGAGACTTATAGGATTGATAGTTTCAAGCCTCAATTCAGTTTCTACTACTTTTAGCATGTTCTCAGTTGAACCAGAACCTTGATATGATGTTGTTAAGTGACTATGCAAATCCTTGTGAATGTCTCAAATCTTTTCTGAGCATTTACAGCCGTTATGCTGTCCGAGTCATCCCAGGTTTCTGAATAATCTGATGCATTTGAAAATCCTTTCTTTCCATTCCCAATGTCCTTTGTGGTCAGAATAAGCACACTAACCGGTGCGTTGAGGTAATTTATTGCCTTGGCATATATGTTGGAGCTATTATTATGACCCTAGGTGTTTTAGGGAGTCACCTAGTAATCTAGCAATGTTTTGTGTTCCCAGTGTGACGATTCTGGCCTTTACTCTTGAAAGCATCCCGTGATGCCACTTAGTAGTAGGTATTCTACTCCTTGGGTTTTGAACCCGAGATTCACCCTACTTACCTCATGTTGATAGAGTTTGCTAGTTCCTTTAGGATATTAGTAAACTTTGCATTAGTCCTCGATGTTTGTGGTATTTCCTTCTTCCAAATACTATGAACCGCTTATGGCAGATGTTCCTTGCTGATCGAAAGATCACAATCAGAGTGCTCTCGATGGGTTCTCGATTCTATATTGTGACTCTGCCAGTTCTACCTTTCTGCATGGGTTATCTGGAAGAAATATGTTGAATTCGTTCGACATGCTAGTCCATGCATCCACAACTCAGAAAATCATATGTTCCTTTGAGTTGTCCCTCTTTAGTTGTTTTCTGGCCCTCGTCTATCAATTGATAGTCAGGAGTAATTGTGCATTCGTGTTATCGATGCCTTTTACTTCTGTGGTCCGTCAAGCCATTCTATTCAGGATGACTAGGAGAAACAAACTCCAGCACCTCATCCATTTCTTGGACTGGTCAAAGTAGTTGTATTCCGCAGATCAAAATGCCAATCCAGCTTTTGTTCTGTTCTACCCTGGAGTACTACCCTCTTTATGTCAAGAAAGTCATAGGAATTACACATCATCTTATGAATTCTTGACACAGTGATACTTCTCGCTATCATTATTCATTCCTCGGTCCCGTGATGTTGTAACCGGAATGCCGACAAGTGAATCGTGGTGTGCGAAATCAATAATCCTAGCAACTCCGTTGCTTGGTAGTTAAATGGACAATAACCTCATCCTTAGCGAGTTGATTATTGAATCATAACCCTAAGGTTGATCGTGCTACCTAGTCCTTAGTTCCGGTGCACTCTCCGATCAATGAGTAGGATTGTGCCGATCCCTCGCTCTTGTGATCATATCGTCTTGCACTGAAAAGCAAGGTTGTTCTCGAGCTTAGTAACATATCGGTGGTTCGTGATTTTTCGAATATCTTCTCGGAAGCATTACCAGGTTGTTCCCTGACTGTTATGTTGAGCTCGTGATCAAGTTGGTTTCTTGTAAACCACCCCTTCTCCAAGAATTCGTGTTGGATACCCCTGAGCAAGTTGGTTAAGCTAAACGACAACTTGGAGAGTTGGAAGATAAAAGCTTACCTAACCTAGTTCATTTCAAAGGGATATCCTGGTGTTGGTGTGGTTGTTGAAGAAAGATGATATCTTCACCGATTGGTCCCTGTGATCAGTTGTTGGATCTATTGCCTTGTCAAAATTTTGACTTGAGTATGGGCTATCGTCAAGTCAAGACAGACCCAATGATATTCGTAATGTTGTCTTACCCGTGGTTGTTTCCTCGGGCATACACTGTTATATCCTTTGGTCTGACCGATGCTATCGCCTTGTTCACATAATTGTGGAATTCCACTTATATGGAAACCTAGATGAATTGTTGTTGAGCCCATCAGCAACATTTTTATCTTCTCCGTGATTGTGTTGAACATCCAGCCAGTATTGGAAACTTTTATAAGCATTATCTTCATGACCCGCTCATGGAGCATATGTCCGGATGAAAGAAGTGACCTCCTCTAATTCATGTGCATTTGATGCAAGTTGCCGCCGTGAATTCGAGAAAGTCAATGTTGCCCCTCTGGAACCATCTCAAGTCAGTCATGCATGTGCGAAGTATGCTATGGTTTGATAGGCTCGCTACCTCCATTCTATATGTGTCCCTAGCACGCCAAGCCACTGATTGATTTGTTCAAGGAGAAGGAGTTTCTTTTTAAGAGCTAACCCGGGCTTAATCAAGGACTCTGTTATCCGCAATGATGGTTCCCACCTGAACTCGGTAGTGTTTTATTATAAGACTACTATGTGGTCATACTTGTCTCGGACAACGTGATCACATGTTGTAGCGGAACCAGCTCATGTTTTGGAGCTTGCTATCATAGTTCATCCCCCGAGAATCTCGCAACATCATCTCGTCGATTTGTGTTGCAAACTTTCGTTTTTTTCCTCTAGACTTGATGAGTCTGGAATATTCTGACACCAACCAAATCTGAATCTCAGGCAGACTTGATGGTTGGAACGTTTCCCAAGAACTATAATATTGGTATCTTTGTAACCCGGTAAAGTGGATGTTGTGGCCAACACACCCAGCGGG
The DNA here is from genome assembly GCF_002162155.2 of Triticum dicoccoides. Classification (NCBI taxonomy): domain Eukaryota; kingdom Viridiplantae; phylum Streptophyta; class Magnoliopsida; order Poales; family Poaceae; genus Triticum; species Triticum dicoccoides. Next base: position 354,743,783 of record NC_041381.1, on the reverse strand, counting down.
AAGACCTATTGTTGTAGTATCTTGATTGAGGAAGTTAGCCACCTCCCCATAAGGACTTCGTAGGATTTACCCCATAGTTGCTCCTTGTGTTTCCGAAGTCCGACCTTTTACTTGATGTTCTAGATATCAAACCATAGCTATGAATGGATTACGCTAGCACATCAAGGAGAACATTAGAAGCGGAGTGCTAAATGTCTCTCGGTCGATCATCCAGATTCAGTTTCCTTAGCCTCGCTAAGGGGAAGTCTGAGAAGGTGTTATCTTCTTTTGTATCCGCATCATCCATCACTAGTCATCATGGTAGTATGTCATGTTGCCAGGTTCCTTGCCACGGATGCTGGTAAAACCTTGATGAGTATGGAAATGCTCAAGTTCTTGAAAGCATGCTCAGTCACTAGGTTATATCCTTGGTATCAACTGGAATGTGCCTTCTGTTTGCCGAGTTGTCTTATAACTCTAGTTCCCTTTCTAAACTGAGTATGCCATTCTTCGAATTCGTTAAACGATCGTTTGTGAATTTCCTTAGGCTGGTATAGAGAGTTTCAATGATCTATGAATCAAAAGTAATTCTTTTGCCACTTAAGGGAATATTTCTGCGAGTCACCTTCCCCAAGGTGCCCCGTTATGGAATCATGGCAATTATTTCCTCGCCACCTTGACACCATCCACCATCTCTCTAAGCGTGGAATTGTTGTCCACCAAATCAAACCACGTTGTTTGTTCTTCCATCCCTCTCGATGTGTTTTGTGTCTCAACTCGAGAAGTTCCAACATCTCATTCCACGAGTTGATTTTGGAGTGCTCGATCTCCGAGGAAATCGTTTCTTATAGAGTTTCTTTCTGTCGCCATCGTGTTGGATGAAGATCTCGAAAGCAAGGACGTCAAGATCAATTGGAGCAATGAACCAACATTTTCGGGAAGGGCAATTGGATCGACAAGTTTGTGTTAGCTAGTGTCCCCTCTGTCTTCTTACCTCACGTCTTGAATCTCGGGACGAGATTCTTGTTTAGTGGGGGCGAGTTGTCACATCCCTAGTCCTGGTATGCAGTAGGCTAGCCCTTCATGTGTGCATCATGTTTAACTTTTGAAATGAACTTGAAATGGGGATTTCTCAAACCCTAGCACCAGATCAAATCAACTAGGTTCAACTAAAATAATTTCAGTGAATCCAAATGGCTTCAAAAATGTTCATCATTCTGGATAATGCTAGAAACCATAACCAGTGGTGTTGCACATTTTTCCATGACATATTTGGTCACTGAATTAAATCATACAGTATTTGCAATTGGGCATTTAAATGGTATATATTATTTTAAGTGCTCAATTAATTCTGAACTTAAGTGTGGGCTGTTAGGAGTAATCCCAACAGAGCCCACAATTATTTGCAGGATTTTTGGAAATGTTTTACCATTTTTAATAAAGACCAATATTTAAAGAAAAATAGAAAACAGGAAATAAAACAGAGCAACCTTACCTGGACTTACCTTGAGGCCCACCAGGGATACTAGCCCACCTACGCGGCCCGTTACTGTGCAGCCCGGCTGCCAGTCATCTTCCTCCCCCTCGCCCCGAAGCAGCTGCGTGTTGGACGCACGCGCGTCGACGCCGGCCACCTCCTGCTTCGCACTGGCAGCGCCCCCGCGAGCCCAGCTGCTCGCCTGGAGATGCCCAACCCCCTGCACATCTTTCCTCCCCCCTCTGGACCCCCTCCTCCTCCTCTGCTCTCCCTCCTTCTCGTCACCGAACGCACCTGAGACCACCGCTCGTCGTAGCCGTGGCCACCGGCCACCCCTCGCCCTGTCCCTGTGCCCAGAAGAACTGCCATCGACCTCTGCATCGCCTACGCCAACCCGTTCGACTGTGGGAGTTCTGCAACGTCGGCCTATACCTCATCTTCTTCCTCAGCCACAGGAGATCGCCGCCGGGATTCCGACGCCGTCAAGTCTTCCCCGAGCCCACTTCGACGACCACTGCAACCACCGTGAGCTTCCGCGTCGTAAGCCCCTCTCCCCGAGATCATTTACGCCCTGTAGCCATCGCCCGCTTGCCGACCGAATCGCGCCGCCGCCTGGCCTCGTCGCCGGCGTAGCTCCGGTGACCATTTGGTCACCCTGGCGTGCCTAACTTGCTCGCCGCATCGCGTAGTGCCTCGCTAGCGCCTCAGCTTCTGCGTTTGCACGCCGCAGCCCCAACCCCGCACATGGCTGAACTCCGGCCGCCGCCTTCGAGCTCGCCGTCGTTGGCTCCGGCCACGATAGACCCGGCCTCCACCACCACTAGATGCGCGCCTGCTAGAGCTCTCCAACAAGTCCAAGAACGGCCTCGCCCGTGCCCTGTAGCGCGTTTCCGATGTCCGCCACCGTCTCGGGCCTCGCCGGTGTCGAGTCGCCGACGGGTTTGACCCCACTGACCCCGTTTGACCATGGGTGGGCCCAGTTTGACCCCCTGGGTCAATGACAGGTGGGGCCCAGCCCTGCTAATTAACTAGGATTAGTACCAAAATGAATTTGGTTAAACTAATTACACTGACATGCGGGACCCACTGTCAGGTTTGACCGGACCGTGCCCCGTTGACCGTTGACGTCATAGTGACGCAGTGCTGACGCAATAAGCTATTTTCTGGATTTAATTTAATTCAGGAAATTTCAGAAAATACACCAAACTTCAAAAATTCATAGTAATTCAACCGTAACTCCAAATGAAATAATTTATATATGAAAAATGATCAGAAAAATCCAATCTATCCATCTGTACCATTTTCATGCATGTTAGAACAACTTATAGCTGCTGTTTAGCACAAATCATTTAAATGGCATTTAAATCTTCACATATGGAGTTTGAAATTGAATCTTTGATTCAAACAAGCTTCATTTAATCTGGTTGCTAGTTGCATTAGCTCAAACCACAGCATATTGCCATGTCATGATCATGCATCATATTGTGCATTGCATTGATTGTGTTCTTCCTTGTTTGCCGGTAATTGTCCCCTCTCGATAGACGTGTACCGGCGATGTGATCGATGACACCAATGAAGAACTATACTATCTTCAGAAGTGCCAGGCAAGCAAAACCCCCTTGTTCATTCCGATACAATCCCACTCTCTCGCTCCTGCTCTCTTTTACTGCATTAGGACAACAACGCTTTCAACTGTTACATGCTGCGGTAGTTGAACCCCTTTATCCTCTGCATGACCTGTCATTCCATAGTAAATAGATGAAACCCACTAGCATGAGTAGGATTTGTTTGAGCCCTGATGTGCCTACTCATACATGCTTGTTTGTCATGCCTGCTACTGCTTAGAGTTGAGTCAGGTCTGATTCGTCGGGGATGAATTGGAGGTGTGTGAACATGTCCTACTGTTGAGAGCTAAGTGTGTGAACACATTTTGGTAAAGGTAGCGGTGAGAGGCCATGTAGGAGTACATGGTGGGTTGTCTCATTGCAGCCGTCCTCAGGAACTGAGTTCTGTGTTTGTGATCCATGAACAGTTACTACCACACATTGGGCTCCGGGCACTCCAAGCTCTCTCGACTTATTAATCAACTCGATCTCTGTCCAGGAGTTGCAACTAGTTTCTGGTGTTTGTAGGTTGTGTTAGTAGTCTACCAAGTGGCACCCGGTACAGGTGGGCTTGGGACAGACTAGGCACCGTGGCCCGGTGTACCAAGTGGCACCCGGATGGTGGACTTGGGAACCATGCACACATCGTTTGGGGCCGTGAGCGACACCCCGGCCGGATCTCCTTGCGGATGGAACCCGAATAGGCGATAAACCTGGACGAGAGACTTGTGTGGTTAGTCAGGTCGTGGCCGACTCCCTCGCCCGGCTTCCGCTTGAAGGTTGCCGAGGTACATGACGTGTACAGGGCGATAAGTGGCGAGAGCGTGTGTGAAGAAGTACACCCCTGCAGGGTTATCATTATCTATTCGAATAGCCGGATTCCTCGGATATGGAAACTTGGACCCCTTGCATAGTTCATAGACAAGTGAAAGTGGATACTCTAAAATGCGCAATATAAGCGTGAGTGCTATGGATGGCGTTCTCGTAGGGAGACGGGAGCGGATCCATAGTGGTGTATTGATATGGTGAATATGTGGACTCGTGTGCGCCACCTCAAAAGAGTTACTTGCAGTCATAGTTCAGGATAGCCACCGAGTCAAAGCTGGCTTGCTGCAGTTAAACCCCACTACCCCTTTGTTGATGATGATGCATATGTAGTTAGTTCTGATGTAAGTCTTGCTGGGTACATTTGTACTCACGTTTGCCTATTTTATGTTTTTGCAGAGAGACCTCAGTCTCGCTAGTAGTTCCGCTTGGACTTTGACGTTTAGCTTGTTACCTCAGCTACGATCTTGTGCCCTCGGCAGGATCTGGTAGATAGTCAGGCTTCTCAGCCTTTTTCATTTGTAGATGTCTGTACTCAGACATGTTAAGCTTCCGCTTGTGCTTTGACTTGTATGCTCTGAATGTTGGGTCGTGAGACCCATGCTTGTAATATATCGCTCCTCGGAGCCTATTGAATAAAATACTTGAGTTGTAGAGTCATGTTGTGATGCCATGTTGTATTTGCACATATCGAGCATATTGTGTGTATGTTATTGAAATGCTTGGTATGTGTGGGATCTGACTATCTAGTTGTTTATCCTTAGTAGCCTCTCCTTCGGGGAAATGTCTCCTAGTGTTTCCACCGAGCCATGGTAGCTTGCTACTGCTCCGAAACACTTAGGCTGGCCGGCATGTGTCCTTCTTCGTTCCTGTGTCTGTCCCTTCGGGGAAACGTCACGCGATGAATACCGGAGTCGTGTTAGCCCGCTACAGCCCAGTTCACCAGAGTCCTGCTAGCCCAGTGCTACAGCCTGGATTCACTTGCTGATGACCGACACGTTCGATGCTGGGTCATGGATGCCTGTCCCTGTAAGTTTGTGCCACTTTGGGTTTACGACTAGCCATGTCAGCCCGGGCTCCTTATCATATGGATGCTAGCGACACTATCATATACGTGTGCCAAAAGGCGCAAACGGTCCCGGGCAAAGGTAAGGCGACACCCGTGGGGATACCATGCGTGAGGCCGCAAAGTGATATGAGGTGTTACATGGTAGATCTATGTGGCATTGAGTCGGGGTCCTGACAGAAAGCACCAATGTCGGTGTCAAAACCGGCGGATCTCGGGTAGGGGGTCCTGAACTGTGCGTCTAGGCGGATGGTAACAGGAGACAAGGGACACGATGTTTTTACCCAGGTTCGGGCCCTCTCGATGGAGGTAAAACCCTACTCCTGCTTGATTGATATTGATTATATGGGTAGTACAAGAGTGGATCTACCACAAGATCACGGAGGCTAAACCCTAGAAGCTAGCCTATGGTATGATTGTTGTAATCGTTGTTCGTCCTACGGACTAAAACCCTCCGGTTTATATAGACACCGGAGAGGGCTAGGGTTACACAGAGTCGGTTACAATGGTAGGAGATCTACATATCCGTATCGCCAAGCTTGCCTTCCACGCCAAGGAAAGTCCCATCCGGACACGGGACGAAGTCTTCAATCTTATATCTTCATAGTCTTGGAGTCCGGCCGATGATGATAGTCCGGCTATCCAGACACCCCCTAGTTCAGGACTCCCTCAATCTTCGTAGAATATGTAGGAACCAATATGAACATCCAGGTTACACTATTGGTTATTGAACGAGAATAGTTCTAGGTCATGTCTACATAGTTCTCGAACCCGTAGGGTCCGCACGCTTAACGTTATGATGACAGTTTTATTATGAGTTTATAAGTTTTGATGTACCAAAGTTTGTTCGGAGTCCCGCATGTGATCACGGACATGACGAGGAGTCTCGAAATGGTCGAGACATAAAGATTGATATATTGGACGGATATATTTGGACACCGGAAAGGTTCCGGATGAGATTGGGACTATACCGGAGTTCCAGGAGGTTACCGGAACCCCCCGGTAAGTATATGGGCCTTATTGGGCCTTAGTGGAAAGGAGGGAGAAGGAGCAAAGGAGGGGGCGCCCCTCCCCACCCAAGCCCAATCCGAATTGGGAAGGGGGCCGCCCCGCCCCCCCCCTTTCCTTCTTCCCTCCCCTCTCTTCCTTCCCTCTCCTACTGCTAATAGGAAAGGGGGGGCCAAACCTACTTGGAGTAGGATTGCCCCCCTAGGGCGCGCCTCTCCCCTTGGCCGGCCCCCTCCTCCTCTCCCCCTTTATATACGGGGGAGGGGGCACCCCTAAGACACACAAGTTGATCTACGGATTGTTCCTTAGTCGTGTGCGGTGCCCCCCTCCACCATATTCCACCTCGGTCATATCGTCAGAGAGTTTAGGCGAAGCCCTGCGCCGGTAGAACATCATCATCATCACCACGCCGTTGTGCTGACGGAACTCATCCCCGATGCTTTGCTGGATTGGAGCCCGGGGGACGTCATCGAGCTGGACGTGTGCTGAACACGGAGGTGCCATACGTTCGGTGCTTGGATCGGTCAGATCGTGAAGACGTACGACTACATCAACCGTGTTGTCATAACGCTTCCGCTTAACGGTCTACGAGGGTACGTAGACAACACTCTCCCCTCTCGTTGCCATGCCATCACCATGATCTTGCATGTGCGTAGGAATTTTTTTGAAATTACTACGTTCCCCAACAATTAATGCATATAAAACATCCAAAACAGAAAATATATTAGCATGGAACAATCAAAAATTATAGATACGTAGGAGACGTATCAGAGTTTCTCTCGAAAGAAGTGAGTGGGAGGAAAGTAGAACTTGATGAGGTAATTGTACCTTCTCTCAAATTGGAAAGTAGCTCATCACAGAAAACCGTTCCCGTGATGCCTGCACCTACTAGAGAGGATGCTAATGGTGATGATCATGAAACTTCAGACCAAGTTACTATCAAACCTCGTAGGTCAACCAGAGCATGTTTCGCACCAGAGTGGTATGGTAATCCTGTTCTGGAAGTCATGTTACTAGACCATGACGAACCCACGAACTATGAAGAAGCTATGATGAGCCCAGAATCCGATAAATGGCTTGAGGCCATGAAGTCTGAGATAGGATCCATGTATGAGAACAAAGTGTGGACTTTGGTTGACTTGCCCAATGATCGGCAAGCCATTGAGAATTAATGGATCTTCAAGAGGAAGACAGACGCTGATGGTAGTGTTACTATCTACAAAGCACGAATTGTTGCAAAAGGTTTACGACAAGTTTAAGGTGTTGACTACGATGAGATTTTCTCACTCGTATCGATGCTTAAGTCTGTCCGAATCATGTTAGCAATTGCCGCATTTTTTTGAAATCTGGCAAATGGATGTCAAAACTGCATTCCTTAATGGATTTATTAAAGAAGAGTTGTATATGATGCAACCAAAAGGTTTTTTCAATCCTAAAGGTGCTAACAAAGTGTGCAAGCTCCAGCGATCCATCTATGGACTGGTGCAAGCATCTCAGAGTTGGAATATACGCATTGATGAGTTGATCAAAGCATATAGTTTTATACAGACTTGCGGTGAAGCCTGTATTTACAAGAAAGTGAGTGGGAGCACTACAGCCTTTCTGATAAGTATATGTGAATGACATATTGTTGATCGGAAATGATGTAGAATTTTCTGGAAAGCATAAAGGAGTGTTTCAATGAAAGACCTCGGTGAAGCTGCTTATATATTGGGCATCAAGATCTATAGAGATAGATCAAGACGCTTAATAGGACTTTCACAAAGCACCTATCTTGATAAATTTTTGAAGAAGTTCAAAATGGATCAGTCAAAGAAAGGGTTCTTGCCTGTGTTACAAGGTGTGAAGTTGAGTCAGACTCAATGCCCGATCACAACAGAAGATAGAGAGAGAATGAAAGTCATTCCCTATGCCTCATCCATAGGTTCTATAAAGTATGCCATGTTGTATACCAAACCTGTTGTGTACCTTGCCATGAGTTTGGCAAGGGGGTACAATAGTGATCCAGGAGTAGATCACTGGACAGCGGTCAAAATTATCCTTGGGTACCTAAAGAGTACAAAGGAAATCTTTCTCGGTTATGGAGGTGATAAAGAGTTCCTCGTAAAGGGTTATGTCGATGCAAGCTTTGACACTGATTCGGATGACTCTGAGTCTCAATCTGGATACATATTGAAAGTGGGAGCAATTAGCTAGAGTAGCTCCATGCAGAGCATTGTAGACATAGAAATTTGCAAAATACATACGGATCTGAATGTGGCAGACCCGTTGACTAAACTTCTCTCACATGCAAAACATGATCACACCTTAGTACTCTTTGGGTGTTAATCACATAGCAATGTAAACTAGATCATTGACTCTAGTAAACCTTTTGGGTGTTGGTCACATGGCGATGTGAACTATTGGTGTTAAATCACATGGCGATGTGAACTAGATTATTGACTCTAGTGCAAGTGGGAGACTGAAGGAAATATGCCCTAGAGGCAATAATAAAGTTGTTATTTTATATTTCCTTATATCATGATAAACGTTTATTATTCATTCTAGAATTGTATTAATCGGAAACTTGATGCATGTGTGGATACATAGACAAAACACCGTGTCCCTAGTAAGCTTCTACTAGACTAGCTCGTTAATCACAGATGGTTAAGTTTCCTAACCATAGACATGTGTTGTCATTTGATGAATGGGATCACATCATTAGGAGAATGATGTGCTGGACAAGACCCATCCATTAGCTTAGCATATTGATCGTTCAGTTTTATTGCTATTGCTTTCTTCATGTCAAATACATATCCTTTGACTATGAGATTATGCAACTCCCGAATACCGGAGGAATGCCTTGTGTGCTATCAAACGTCACAACGTAACTGGGTGATCGTAAAGATGCTCTACAGGTATCTCCAAAGGTGTTTGTTGCGTTGGCATAGATCAAGATTAGGATTTGTCACTCTGAGTATCGGAGAGGTATCTCTGGGCCCTCTCAGTAATGCACATCATAAGAAGCCTTGCAAGCAAAGTGAGTAATGCGTTAGTTGCAGGATGATGTATTACGGAACGAGTAAAGAGACTTTCCGGTAATGAGATTGAACTAGGTATGAAGATACCGATGATCGAATCTCGGGCAAGTAACATACCGATGACAGAGGGAATAACGTATGATGTCATTACGGTTTGACCGATAAAGATCTTCGTAGAATATGTAGGAGCCAATATGAGCATCCAGGTTCCGCTATTGGTTATTGACCGGAGAGGTGTCCCGGTCATGTCTACATAGTTCTCGAACCCGTAGGGTCTGCACGCTTAACGTTCGATGACGATTTTGTATTATATGAGTTATGTGATTTGGTGACCGAATATTGTTCGGAGTCCCGGATGAGATCACGGACATGACGAGGATCTTGAAATGGTGGAGAGGTAAAGATTGATATATAGGACAATGGTATTTGGACACCGAAAGTGTTCCAGAGGGTATCAGGTACTTATCGGGTCACCGTAAGGGGTTCCAGGCACCCCCGGCATATGTATGGGCTTAATGGGACAAGGAGGGGACAGACCAGCCCACAAGGGGCTGGTGCGCCCCTGCCCTGGCCGGCCAACCCAATGGGAAGGAAAGGGGAAGGGGGAAACCCCTCCTGCCTTTCCCTCCTCAAGGGAGAAAGGAACGGGGGGCGCCTCCCTCCCCTGCCTTTCTCCCGCACACACATATGGCAAGGGGGGCGCAGGTTTGGAGGAAGCCCAAGTAGGATTCCTCCTACTTAGGGCTCGCCCTAGGGCTGCTCCCTCTCCCTCCCACCTATATATATGGGGGGAGGCACCTAGAAGACACACCAACATCTGTTAGCCATGCGGGGCGCCTCCCTCCATAGATTACACCCTCGGTCATATTATCGTAGTGCTTAGGCAAAGCACTGCACGGATCACTTCACCATCATCGTCACCACGCCGTCATGCTGATCGAACTCATCTACTTCCGCGACACTTTGCTTGATCAAGAGTTCGAGGGACGTCATTGAGCTGAGCATGCGCAGAACCCGGAGGTGTCGTACGTTCGGTGTTTGATCGCTCGGAACGAGAAGAAGTTCGACTACATCAACCGCGTTGTCAAACGCTTCCGCTTTTGGTCTACGATGGTACATAGACACACTCTCTCCCTCTCGTTGCTATGCATCTCCTAGATAGATCTTGTGTGAGCGTAGGATTTTTTTTGAAATTGCATGCTACATTTCCCAACAATACACAGCAGATCACAGATGATTTGCAGCACTTCTATGTGTGCGTAGGGGCTCCCAAACCATTTGGGATACCACATTATTTCACATGAGAGCTTATAGTAAACCATGCCCAATGCAATATGCAATCCCACTGGTAAATTTTTTAGGAAATGTGTGTGATCCTGAACGGAAAGCACACGTCACTCATGCTGCAACCGCCGATGATACACAACATAGATGATCTGCAGCACTTGTATGTGTGCGAAGGGGCTCTTGAACCATTTGTGATAGCACATTATCGCACACGGTAATTGTTCACGAAACATGTGTGATGTTGTCATGCATGGCCGACGATTTCTGAACAATACTCGTGTGCGATGGGGCCCATATCGCATGCAGTTTCTATGATGGCCTGTGTGCCTCAGATACTGCTTCACAAACGGTTCAGTATGAAACATGTTTGGTTTCACTACATCATTATAAATGTTTGATCACCAATCCCACACGTGTGCCAGAATATGGTGTGTGCGATATACTGTTGCATCGCATAAGATTACATTTGGCAATGCGTCTGCATCATGGCTCCCTATCCCCGACGGTTTTTGGGTCATGTGGGAAGGACCCCCTATCACACTGGCAAGGCGGCGATTTAAAATGCTGTCGCGGAAAGGGGTTAAAACCGTTTGTATAGAATCTCGTTGTACGAGTGCCAAGAGAGACCCTAGAAGCTTCCGGGGGAGACCAGACGATGCACGAGAGAGCCACAAGCTCATACGGCGCGCCCCCAGGGGGGTGCCACCTGAGCATCTTACCCCCTCATAACTCTGGTATACCTAATTCCAAGCCTATAAATTCCCTAAAATCCAGAAATCACTAGACCGAGACCCAAAACAATTATTCCACCGCCACAAGCCTTTGTTCGTTCGTGATCCCATCTGGAGCTCCGTCGGTACTCTGCCGCAGGGGAATCGATCATTCATGGCCTCTACATCAGCCTTGATGCCTCTCCGATGATGCGTGAGTAGTTTCGCGCAGGACCTACGGGTCCATAGCAGTAGCTAGATGGCTCTCTCTCTCTCACTCTATCTCTCTCTCTTGCTCTCTCTGATCTTCAATGCAATGTTCTCTTCGGAGATCGATTTGACACGATCTTTTGCGGTGCGTTTGTTAGATCTGATGAATTGTGGCTTTATGATCAAATTATTCATTGATAGTAATTGAGTCTTTTTTGAACTTTATTATGCGTGATTGTTATAGCTTTGTATTTCTCTCTAATCTATTCATTTAGTTTGGCCAACTGGAATGATTTATCTTCACTCGGAGAGGTGCTTTGTGGAAGGTTCAATCTTGCAGTGCCCTCACCTCGTGACAGAAGAGGTAGTAAGACATGTATTTGTATTGTTGCTACTGAGGTAAAACGACGGGGTTCGATCATATTGATTGGTCTTACTTTGTCTATATTATGCCATCATGCTTAAAGCATTACTCTGTTCATTATGAACTTAATACCTAGAGAGGCAAGCATAGAAGCGCAATTGAAGTGGAGTAATAGTAGTAGGCGTCCGTAAATTTAATGGTCTACTTGTCACGGACGTAATGCATATGTACTGATCATGCCATGAATAACGTCATAACTATGGGATTTTCTATCAACTGTCCAATAGTAATTTGTGTACCCACCATTGGCGTGTTCTTGAGAGAGATATTTGTAGTGAAAACTATGGCCCCCAGGTCCATTCACATCATATTACTAAAATCCTAAATACCTTACTACAATTTATTTACTTTTATTTAGTTTTGTAATTTATCTATCTACCACTATCAGGATTAATCCTTGCAATTAACGAGTTCAACGGGATTGACAAGCCTCTTGCCTGTGTTGGGTGCAAGTATTTGTTTGTGTGTGTGCAGGTACTATTGAAAGTTATTTGCGTGAATCTCCTAAGGGTTTGATAAACATTGGTTCTCTACTGAGGGTAATATTTTCTGCTACTATACTACATCACCCTTCCTCTTTGGGGAAATCCCAATGCTTATCACTGAAGGAAATATGCCCTAGAGGCAATAATAAAGTTATTATTTTATTTCCTTATATCATGATAAATGTTTATTATTCATGCTAGAATTGTATTAACCGGAAACTTACTACATGTGTGAATACATAGACAAAACATAGTGTCCCTAGTATGCCTCTACTTGACTAGCTTGTTTATCAAAGATGGTTATGTTTCCTGACCATAGACATGTGTTGTTGCTACGTCTTGAGCTTGCGTTGGTTTTCCTTGAAGAGGAAAGGGTGATGCAGCAATAGTAGCGTAAGTATTTCCCTTAGTTTTTGAGAACCAAGGTATCAATCTAGTAGGAGGCTCCCCAAAAGTCCCACGCACCTACACAAACAAACAAAGAACTCGGAGCCAACGCAATAAAGGGGTTGTCAATTCCATCACGGCCACTTGCGAAAGTGAGATCTGATAGAGATAGTATGATAAGATAAATACATTTTTGGTATTTTATAATATAGATGCAAAAAGTAAAGATGCAAATAAAAGTAGATTGGAAGTTTATATGATAAAGGATAGACCCGGGGGCCATAGGTTTCACTAGTGGCTTCTCTCAAGATAGCATAAGTATTATGGTGGGTGAACAAATTACTGTCGAGCAATTGATAGAAAAACGAATAATTATGAGATTATCTAGGCATGATCATGTATATAGGCATCACGTCCGTGACAAGTAGACCGACTCCTGCCTGCATCTACTACTATTACTCCACACATCGACCGACTCCTGCCTGCATCTAGAGTATTAAGTTCATAAAGAATAGAGTAACACATTAAGAAAGATGACATGATGTAGAGGGATAAACTCAAGCAATATGATATAAACCCCATCCTTTTATCCTCGATGGCAACAATACAATACGTGCCTTGCTGCCCCTGCTGGCACTGGGAAAGGACACCGCAAGATTGAACCCAAAGCTAAGCACTTCTCCCATGGCAAGAAATATCAATCTAGTAGGCCAAACCAAACTGATAATTCGAAGAGACTTGCAAAGATAACTCAATCATACATAAAAGAATTCAAAGAAGATTCAAATATTATTCATAGATAAACTTGATCATAAACCCACAATTCATCGGATCTCGACAAACACACCGCAAAAAGAGTTACATCAAATAGATCTCCACAAGAGAGGGGGAGAACATTGTATTGAGATCCAAAAAGAGAGAAGAAGCCATCTAGCTAATAAGTATGGACCCGAAGGTCTGTGGTAAACTACTCACAACTCATCGGAGGGGCTATGGTGTTGATGTAGAAGCCCTCCATGCTCGATTCCCCCTCCATCGGAGCGCCGACGAAGGCTCCAAGATGGGATCTCGCGGATACAGAAGGTTATGGCGGTGGAAATTGTGTTTCATTGGCTCCCTGGATGTTTTCGGGGTACGTAGGTATATATAGGAGGAAGGAGTACGTCGGTGGCCGCCTGTGGGGTCCAGGAGATAGGGGCGCGCCCTCCTGTCTCCTGGACGCCTCTCAAACTTCTTGACTTGCACTCCAAGTTCTCCGGATCACGTTCGTTCCAAAAATCACGCTCCCGAAGGTTTCATTCCGTTTGAACTCCGTTTGATATTCCTTTTCTTCGAAATACTGAAATAGGCAAAAAAACAGCAATACGGGCTGGGCCTCCGGTTAGTAGGTTAGTCCCAAAAATGATATAAATGTGTAAAATAAAGCCCATAAACATCCAAAAGGGGTAATATAATAGCGTGGAACAATAAAAAATTATAGATACGTTGGAGACGTATCAAGCATCCCCAAGCTTAATTCATGCTCGTCCTCGAGTTGGTAAATGATAAAAATAGAATTTTTGATGTGGAATGCTACCTAGCATAATTCTCAATGTAATTTTCTTTATTGTGGCATGAATGTTCAGATCCAAATGATTCAAAATAAAAGTTCATATTGATAAAAGAAATAGTAACACTTCAAGCATACTAATCAAAGCAATCATGTCTCTCAAAATAACATGGCTAAAGAAAGTTCAACCCTACAAAATCATAGAGTTAGGCTATGCTTCATTTTCGTCACACAAAGATGTTCCCAAATTCTACACCCCTGATGACAAGCCAAGCAATTGTTTTGTACTTAAATAATCTCAAACTTTTTCAACCTTCACGCAATACATGAGCGTGAGCCATGGATATAGCACTATGGGTGGAATAGAATATGATGATGGGGATTGTGTGGAGAAGACAAAAAAGGAGAAAGTCTCACATTGACGAGGATAATCAACGGGCTATGGAGATGCCCATCAATTGATGTTAACATGAGGAGTAGGGATTGCCATACAACTGATGCACTAGAGCTATAAATGAATGCTCAACAAAAGAAAACTAGTGGGTGTGCATCCAACTTGCTTGCTCACGAAGACCTAGGGCATTTGAGGAAGCCCATCATAGTAATATACAAGCCAAGTTCTATAATGGAAAATTCCCACTAGTATATGAAAGTGACAACCTATGAGACACACTATATGAAAACATGGTGCTACTTTGAAGCACAAGATATGAGACTCACTACATGAAGAACAAGGTGCTACTTTGAAGCACAAGTGTGGAAAAAGAGATAGTAACATTGCCCCTTTTATTTTATTTTTCCCCCTTTTTATTCTTTGGCCTTTCCTTTTTTTCTTTTTTGGGCAATGCTCTAATAATGATGATCATCACACTTTCATTGATTACAACATATGAATTACAACTCGACACTAGAACAAGATATGACTCTATATGAATGCCTCCGGCGGTGTACCGGGATGGTGCAATGAATCAAGAGTGACATGTATAAAAAATTATGCATGGTGGCTTTGCCACAAATACGATGTCAACTACATGATCATGCAATGGCAATATGACAAAAATAATGTATGTCATGATGATGATGAACAGAACGGTGGAAAGTTGCATGGCGATATATCTCGGAATGGCTATGGAAATGCCATAATAGGTAGGTATGGTGGCTGTTTTGAGGAATATATGATGAGGTTTATGTGTGATAGAGCGTATCATATCACGGGGTTTGGATGCACCGGCGAAGTTTGCACCATCTCTCAAGGTGAGAAAGGGCAATGCACGGTACCGAAGAGGCTAGCAAAGGTGGAAAGGTAAAAGTGTGTATGATCCATGGACTCAACATTAGTCAAAAGAACTCATATACTTATTGCAAAAATTTAGAAGTCATCAAAAATCAAGCACTACGCGCATGCTCCTAGAGGGATAGATTGGTAGGAAAAGACCATCGCTCGTCCCCGACCGCCACTCATAAGGATGCACAAGCCAGGTACACTTCATGTTTCAAATTTGTTACACAACTTAAACCATACGTGCATGCTACGGTACTTGCTAACTTCAACACAAGCATTATTTAAATTCATAATCACCCAACTATCATGAATTTAATATCACTACCTCCATATCTCAAAACAATTATCAAGTATCAAATTGATCATAGCATCCAATTCACTTCCTATGATAACTTTTATTATACCCAACTTGGATGCCTACCATTCTAGGACAAATTTTATAACCATAGAAAATACCATGTTGTTCTAAAATACTCTCAAAATAATATAAGTGAAGCATGAGAGACTAGAAATTTCTACAAACTTAAGCCACCGCCGTGCTCTAAAAGATATAAGTGAAGCACTAGAGCAAAAACTATCAAGCTCAAAAGTTATAAGTGAAGCACATAGCATATTATAATAAATTCAATCAAGTAGGCTTCTCCCAAAAGGTGTGTACAGCAAGGATGATTGTATAAAACCAAAATGCAAAGACTAATATAATACACGATGCTCCAAGCAAAACACATATCATGTGGCGAATAAAAATATAGCTCCAAGTAAAGTTACCAATGAACAAAGACGAAAGAGGGGATGCCTTCCTGGGGCATCCCAAATCTTAGGCTTTTGGCTATTCTTGAATATCTTGGGGTGCCATGGGCATCCCCAAGCTTAGGCTCTTGGCACTCCTTATTCCATAGTCCATCAAAGCTTTACCCAAAACTTGAAAACTTCACAACACAAAACTCAACAGGAAATCTTATAAGCTCCGTTAGTGAAAGAAAACAAAACCACCACATAAGGTACTGTAATGAACTCATTCTTTATTTATTTTGGTGTTAAACCTACTGTATTCCAATTTCTCTATGGTTTATAAACTATTTTACTAGCCATAGATGCATCAAAATAAGCAAACAACACACGAAAAACAAAATCTGTCAAAAACAGAACACCCTGTAGCAATCTGTAAATAACGCGAACTTCTGGAATTCTAAAAATCCTAAAAAAAATAGGAAGTCCTGGACAATTTGTCTATTTATCATCAGAAAAAAGAATCAACGCAAAATCACGTTTCTGTGATTTAACAAAACTAAATTAGTGCGTGCAAAGTTTCTGTTTTTCAGCAGAATCAAATTAACTATCATCATAGGTTATCCTATAGGTTCTACTTGGCACAAACACTAATTAAAACATAAAAACACATCTAAATAGAAGTTAGATGCAAAATTTATTACTAAACAGAAACAAAAAAACACAAATAAAATATCGTTGCCTCCCAACTAGCGCTATAGTTTAACGCCCCTAGCTAGGCATAAAAGCGAAGATATATCTAAGTAGTGCCATCTTTGGCACAAAATTCTTCAATAGAGCACTTATAATCATTAGGGGTTTCTCCCTTTTTAGCAATTATTAAACCTTTAGGCAAAAATTCAAGAAATTCGTTTGTAGCAAAAGGTTCCTTAACGATAGAGAGACAATTGGGATGAACACTTATGGATTTGAGATCTGCGTCTCCCTTACTAGCAGATTCACCCTTATTTTTAGGAACATAGATAAACTTGGCAGTTTTGGTAGGGGGTTTGGAGTGTTTTTCATGGGAAAAAACGCGGAACCTAAGTTGGTAATGATATCCTCAAGTTTACCGATTCTTGCAGAATCTAGATCTATTTTTTCATTAACTACAGGTTCTTTTTCTTTAAGATTTTTCAAAGTAACTCCAACCCTAGATCCATATTGGGTAATGTGATTATGAATCTTTTTATCCAAATTTTCAATCAACTCAACAGTGGCAATTTTATTTTCAATAATCTCAAGACGTTGCATAACGTGTTCTAAAGTTAAAATAGTCCCATTAACCAAAAGAGGTGGTGAGCCAAACAAATCTAACATAGCATTATAAGCATCAAACGTATGGCTACTCAAGAAATCCCCCCCGGCAATAGTATCAAGAACACATCTATTCCAAGGAGTAATGCCACATAAAAATTGCAAAGAAGAACGGAAGTAGAAAGCTTCCTAGTAGATCTATTTTGAGCATTGCAAATTCTATGCCAAGCATCTTTTAAATTTTCTCCCTCCCTTTGCTTAAAATTGAGAATTTCATGTTCGGGGGTAATAACAAGGATAGGAGGACTAGCCATAACGACAAGGTAAACGATCTAACACACGAGCAAACGGAAAAAGGAAAGCGAAAAATAGAGAGAGAAGATTGGGAAAGAGAGGGCGAATAAAACAGCAAGGGTGAAGTGGGGGAGAGGAAAACGAGAGGCAAATGGTAAATAATGTAAATGCGAGGGAGATGAGTTTGTGATGGGTACTTGGTATGTCTTGACTTGAGCGAAGACCTCCCCGGCAACGGCGCCAGAAATCCTTCTTGCTACGTCTTGAGCTTGCGTTGGTTTTCCTTGAAGAGGAAAGGGTGATGCAGCAATAGTAGCGTAAGTATTTCCCTCGGTTTTTGAGAACCAAGGTATCAATCCAGTAGGAGGCTCCTCAAAAGTCCCACGCACCTACACAAACAAACAAAGAACTCACAACCAATGCAATAAAGGGGTTGTCAATCCCTTCACGGCCACTTGCGAAAGTGAGATCTGATAGAGATAGTATGATAAGATAAATATATTTTTGGTATTTTATAATATAGATGCAAAAAGTAAATATGCAAATAAAAGCAGATTGGAAGTTTATATGATAAAGGATAGACCCAGGGGCCATAGGTTTCACTAGTGGCTTCTCTCAAGATAGCATAAGTATTACGGTGGGTGAACAAATTACTGTCGAGCAATTGATAGAAAAGCGAATAATTATGAGATTATCTAGGCATGATCATGTATATAGGCATCACGTCCGTGACAAGTAGACCGACTCCTGCCTGCATCTACTACTATTACTCCACACATCGACCGACTCCTGCCTGCATCTAGAGTATTAAGTTCATAAAGAATAGAGTAACACATTAAGAAAGATGACATGATGTAGAGGGATAAACTCAAGCAATATGATATAAACCCCATCTTTTTATCCTCGATGGCAACAATACAATACGTGCCTCGTTACCCCTGTTGTCACTGGGAAAGGACACCGCAAGATTGAACCCAAAGCTAAGCACTTCTCCCATGGCAAGAAAGATCAATCTAGTAGGCCAAACCAAACTGATAATTCGAAGAGACTTGCAAAGATAACTCAATCATACATAAAAGAATTCAGAGAAGATTCAAATATTATTCATAGATAAACTTGATCATAAACCCACAATTCATCGGATCTCGACAAACACACCACAAAAAGAGTTACATCAAATAGATCTCCACGAGAGAGGGGGAGAACATTGTATTGAGATCCAAAAAGAGAGAAGAAGTCATCTAGCTAATAAGTATGGACCCGAAGGTTTGTGGTAAACTACTTACAACTCATCGAAGGGGCTATGGTGTTGATGTAGAAGCCCTCTGTGGTCGATTCCCCCTCCGGCGGAGCGCCGGTGAAGGCTCCAAGATGGGATCTCGCGGATACAGAAGGTTACGGCGGTGGAAATTGTGTTTCATTGGCTCCCTGGATGTTTTCGGGGTACGTAGGTATATATAGGAGGAAGGAGTACGTCGGTGGCCGCCTGTGGGGCCCAGGAGATAGGGGCGCGCCCAGAGGGGGTGGGCGCGCCCTCCTGTCTCCTGGCCGCCTCGCAAACTTCTTGACTTGCACTCCAAGTTCTCCGGATCATGTTCGTACCAAAAATCACGCTCCCGAAGGTTTCATTCCGTTGACCCTGTTTGATATTCCTTTTCTTCGAAATACTGAAATAGGCAACAAAAAAACAGCAATATGGGATGGGCCTCCGGTTAGTAGGTTAGTCCCAAAAATGATATAAATGTGTAAAATAAAGCCCATAAACATCCAAAAGGGGTAATATAATAGCATGGAACAATAAAAAATTATAGATATGTTGGAGACGTATCAGTTGTCATTTGATGAACGGGATCACATCATTAGAGAATGATGTGATGGATAAGACCCATCCGTTAGCTTGGCATAATGATCGTATAGTTTTATTGCTATTGCTTTCTTCCTGACTTATACATGTTCCTCTGACTATGATATTATGCAACTCCCGAATACCGGAGGAACACCTTGTGTGCTATCAAACATCACAATGTAACTAGGTTATTATAAAGATGCTCTACAGGTGTCTCCAATGGTGTTTGTTGAGTTGGCATAGATCGAGATTAGGATTTTTCACTGAGGGAGTCCTAGACTAGGGGGTGTCCGGACAGCCGGACTATTATCGTCAGCCGGACTCCAAGAATATGAAGATACAAGATTGAAGACTTCGTCCCGTGTCCGGATGGGACTTTCCTTGGCGTGGAAGGCAAGCTTGGCAGTACGGATATGTAGATCTCCTACCATTGTAACCGACTCTATGTAACCCTAGCCCTCTCTGGTGTCTATATAAACCGGAGGGTTTTAGTCCGTAGGACACACAACCATTACAACAATCATACCATAGGCTAGCTTCTAGGGTTTAGCCTCCTTGATCTCGTGGTAGATCCACTCTTGTACTACCCATATCATCAACATCAATCAAGCAGGAGTAGGGTTTTACCTCCATCGAGAGGGCCCGAACCTGGGTAAAAACATCGTGTCCCTTGTCTCCTGTTACCATCCGCCTAGACGCACAGTTCGGGACCCCCTACCCGAGATCCGCCGGTTTTGACACCGACATTGGTGCTTTCATTGAGAGTTCCTCTGTGTCGTCACCGATAGGCTTGATGGCTTCTTCAATCAACAACAATGCCATCCAGGGTGAGACTTTTCTCCCCGGACAGATCTTTGTGTTCGGCGGCTTCACACTGCGGGCCAATTCACTTGGCCATCTGGAGCAGATCAAAAGCTACGCCCCTGGCCATCTGGTCAGGTTTGGAAGCCTAAACTTCACGGCTGACATCCGCGGGGACTTGATCTTCGATGGAGTCGAGCCACAGCCGAGCGTGCCGCACTGTCACGATGGGCATGATCTAGCTCTGCCGCCAGACAGTACCCTGGAGGCCGCACACAAGTCCGCTCCGACCCATAGTTCGGAGCCGACCACGCAGATCGACGACAGGTGGCTGGACACCGCCTCGGGAGCTGCAACTTCCACGGTGATGGAGCCGAATACTGACCTTGTCCCTTATAAAGCTCGTGACTCCGAGGCGCCAGACTCCTTGCCGGACTCCGAACCTCCTGCGTCCCTGCCAATCGAATCCGATTGGGCGCCGATCATGGAGTTCACCGCCACGGACATCTTTCAGCACTCACCCTTTGGCGACATCCTGAATTCGCTAAAACATCTCTCGTTATCAGGAGAACCCTGGCCGGACTGCGGTCAGGATGGTTGGGATGCGGACGACGAAGAAATCCAAAACCCACCCACCACCCACGTTGTAGCCACTGTCGACGATCTAACCGACATGCTAGACTACGACTCCGAAGACATCGACGGCATGGACGACGATGCCGGAGACGATCAAGAACCAGCGCCCACAGGGCACTGGAAGATCACCTCGTCATACGACATATACATGGTGGACACCCCAAAGGATGGGGATGGCGAAGAAGCAGCGGAGGCGGATTCTTCTAAGAAACAGCCCAAGCGCCGACGTTAGCGGCGCCACTCTAAATCCCGCCACAGTAAGAATGGAGAGTCCGGCACCGAAGATAATAACACCCCAGAGAGTGCCGAAGACAACCCCCTCCAGCAAGATTCAGCACAGGAGGACGGGGAAGCCAGCACTCGAGAGAGAGCGACAGACGAGGAGGATGAAAACTACATGCCTCCCTCCGGAGATGAGGCAAGCCTCAACGACGACGAATTCGTCGTGCCAGAGGATCCCATCGAACAAGAGTGTTTTAAACGCAGGCTTATCGCCACAGCAAATAGCCTAAAGAAAAAGCAGCAACAACTTCAAGCTGATCAAGACCTGCTAGCCGACAGATGGACCGAGGTCCTCACGGCCGAAGAGTATGAACTCGAACGCCCCTCCAAGAGCTACCCAAAATGAAAGTTGCTCCCCCGACTAGAGGAGGAAGCATACAAACCTTCATCACCAGCGCACAATACGGCAGACCGACCACCCCGTGGTCGCGACAAAGAGGCATCTAGGCCCTCCTTCAGGACCGTACCCCGGCACCGCTCAAAAAGTACGAAGCCACGAGGGAATGCACCGGACTTGCGGGATATATTGCAGGGCAAGGCAAGACAATCCAGATCTATCTACGGATCACGTGGGCGCCCCACGACCCACGACGACTACTGTCGCGCCGGATACAGCAACTCCGGCCAGGCCGAATACAGCAGACAACGCTCTCTTGAGCTACATCGTGATATTGCTCAATATAGAGGCGCCGCACACCCACTATGCTTCACAGACGAAGTAATGGATCATCAAATCCCTGAAGGGTTTAAACCCGTGAACATTGAATCTTACGATGGCACAACAGACCCCGCAGTTTGGATCGAAGATTATCTCCTTCATATCCATATGGCCCGCGGTGACGATCTCCACGCCATCAAGTACCTCCCACTCAAGCTTAAAGGACCAGCTCGGCATTGGCTTAACAGCTTGCCAGCAGAGTCAATTGGGTGTTGGGAGGACCTTGAAGCCGCATTTCTTGATAACTTCCAGGGCATATATGTGCGACCACCAGACGCCGATGACCTAAGCCACATAATCCAGCAGCCAGACGAATCGGCCAGACAGTTCTGGACATGGTTCTTAACAAAGAAAAATCAAATCGTCGACTGTCCGGATGCAGAGGCCCTCGCAGCCTTCAAACATAACATCCGTGACGAGTGGCTGGCCCGGCACCTAGGACAGGAAAAGCCGAAATCCATGGCAGCCCTCACATCACTCATGACCCGCTTCTGTGCGAGAGAGGGCAGCTGGCTAGCTCGCAGCAACAACCTCAGCAAAAATGCTGGCAGTCCGGATAATAAGGACCACAATGGCAGGTCGCGTCGAAACAAAAACAAACGTCGCGTTAACGGTGATAACAATGAGGATACGGCAGTCAATGCCGGATTCAGAGGCTCTAAACCCGGTCAACGGAAGAAGCCATTCAAAAGAACCACTCCGGGTTCGTCCAATTTGGACCGAATACTCAACCGCTCTTGCCAGATACATGGCACCCCCGAAAAGCCAGCTAACCACACCAACAGGGATTGTTGGGTATTCAAGCAGGCAGGCAAGTTAATTACCGAAAACAATGACAAGGGGCTGCATAGCGACGACGAGGAGACCCGGCCGCCGAACAGTAGAGGACAGAAGGGTTTCCCCCCACAAGTGCGGACGGTAAATATGATATACGCAACCCACATACCCAAGAGGGAGCGGAAGCGTGCACTTAGGGACGTATATGCGATGGAGCCAGTCGCCCCGAAGTTCAATCCATGGTCCTCTTGCCCGATCACTTTTGATCGAAGGGACCACCCCACCAATATCCGCCATGGCGGATTCGCCGCATTGGTTTTAGACCCAATCGTCTATGGATTTCACCTCACTAGAGTCCTCATGGACGGCGGCAGCAGCCTGAACCTGCTTTATCAGGATACAGTGCGCAAGATGGGCATAGACCCCTCAAGGATTAAACCTACAAAGACGACCTTCAAAGGCGTCATACCAGGTGTCGAGGCCAATTGTACAGGCTCGGTCACACTGGAAGTGGTCTTCGGATCCCAGGATAATTTCCGAAGCGAGGAGTTAATCTTCGACATAGTCCCGTTCCACAGTGGCTATCACGCCCTGCTCGGACGAACCGTGTTTGCAAAGTTCAACGCGGTGCCGCATTATGCATACCTCAAGCTCAAGATGCCAGGCCCTCGTGGAGTCATCACGGTCAACGGAAACACTGAACGCTCCCTCCAAACGGAGGAACACACAGCGGCTATCGCGGCAGAAGTACAGAGCAGCCTCTTAAGGCAATTTTTGAGTCCGGCCATTAAAAGACCGGACATGATTAAACGCGCTCGGAGTAACATACATCAAGACCACCTGGCACGTTCCGAGCACATGTAGCAATGCGGCCCCAACCCCAGCCCTTGCATGATTGCAAGACAAGCTCCCCGCGTACATCATTACGCTCTGGAGGTACCTTGGGCATAGGGGGAGGGGCCCGACCACGACAGGCCCAGAGTGCTGCTCAACCACACCAGGGGCTCCTAAGTGTGTCGCTCTTTTTCTTTTCCTTTTTTTATTTTATTTTATCCACAAGACTCCGTTTACAAGAGGCCCTGTCCGGCAGTAGATCGGCCAAACTCACGATGCAACAGCCAGGGAGGAACAAGGGCTACGACGAACACTCAGGTGGTCTCCATTACGAGCATTAAATCTGTTTATTACACCATTCTGCAGCCCACCCCTGGAGGGGGGCATGTTTAAAATAGTCCACTCCCTTGCTTACCGCACTATTTGTATCGTTCTGCACTCATGGTAGAATTCCTTGAATAAACAATGCGTCACTTTTTCGCTTATAATTGCATTCCTTTTTTTATATATGTTCATTTATGACATCTTGCATCCGTACACTCTGGTACGGCCGAGTACACCAGGGGCTTATGTTCCCCACATTATGGTGTGATAAGTCCGAACACTTTCACAAGTGCAGCACCCCGAACTTATAGCACTATATGCATCGGCTCCGAATCATGTCTTGGGTCAATAGTTGGGTTTGCCCGGCTCCCATGTTTTGGTACCTTACCTTCCGTTCTGTCGGCTAAGGTAGCACTGGGAGAACCACTGCGATTGCGCCCCGGTTGAGCTGGGCGAGCGCCTCAGTGGAGAAAGCTAAAACTGACTGTCATGATAAGGCGAGAGCTGGTCGCTGTTCGAGAGGTCTTTTCGAGTCCTTAAAGACTTATGCCACTTAGAGCGAGGAACCGGCTTCGTCCGGCCCAGGCGTGGATAGCGCCCCGAACTCGGTCTTCCGAATACTAGGGGCTTCGCCGAAATTTAAAATTATAGAATTCTATGGCTAAGTGAGAGTGTTCAAGCATTATAAGTCCGGTTGCCTTGTTCGTTGTGTTGAGCGCCTCCCTAGATGGACCCAAAAATGGGAACAAGAGCGCTCAAGTTTATCCCGAACACCCCAGCACTCGTGGCATGGAGGCTGAAGCCGACGACTTGCCATCTCTCAGATTTGATAAACGGCCGCACAGAAGGTAATATTTTAAATCAAATAAGCGTTGCTTAGCGCATATGAACAAAGTTTTCAGCGCACATGATAACACATTGCGAGTTTACTCAATAATTACATCTTTGGGGCACTCATCTGCAATCTTGTGGGCACCCTTCAGGACACTCTTATAGTACATCTCGGGCGTACGATACTCCTTGCCCGCTGGCGGCGCGTCCATGATAAGCCTCTCCGCATCCAGCCTGCCCCAATGCACCTTTGCGCGGGCAAGGGCCCGACGGGCACCTTCAATGCAGGCGGAGCGCTTGATGACCTCCACCCAGGGGCACGCATCCACCAGCCGCCGCACGAGGCCGAAGTAGCTCCCAGGCATGGCCTCTCCAGGCCATAGCCGGACTATGAGGCCCTTCATGGCCTGCTCGGCTACCTTGTGGAGCTCGACCAGCTGCTTCAGCTGGTCACTAGGGGGCACCGGATGTCCGGCCTCAGCATACTGAGACCAGAAGACCTTCTCCGTTGAGCTCCCCTCCTCGGCCCGGTAGAATGCGGCGGCATCGGACACGCTGCGAGGCAGATCTGCAAACGCCCCTGGAGAGCTCCGAATTCGGGTAAGTAACAGGTAATTTACATTCACATGCTTGCTTTGCATGAAAAATGCCTTACCCGCCGCTATCTTCTTCATCGCCTCAATCTCCTGGAGGGACTTATGGGCCTCGGCCTTAGCGGATTTGGCACTTTCAAGAGCCGAGGCAAGCTCGGACTCTCGAGTCTTCGAGTCGTGCTCTAAACTCTCATGCTTTTCCATGAGAGCCTGGAGCTCTTGCCGCACCTCCGCCACCCGCGCCTCCTGCTTCTCTCGCTCCGCCCGTTCCGCGGCCGCATTGCGTTCGGCCACGGACACGACCTCCTTCAAGGTCGCCACCTCGTTCGTGGCCCCTGCAGTACCCACGTTATCCTTGTTATTTCTATTGCAACGAAAATCCTTTTCTGTAAGGTACAAATTTCAAAGTGGTGTTACTCACCTTCTTTGTCCTCGAGCTGCTTCTTGGCAAGGCCGAGCTCTTGCTCGGACCGCTCGAGGTCCTACTTCAAAGCACCGACCTCCGCAGTCAGTGCGGCAGAGGTCAGCAGCGCAGCCTGCAAACCCATATTGACATAATTTTTAGCACTCCTGCGTATATCTTTTTTAGGTCCTCAGTCTGGTTTTTCTTTCCGAACACCGAACCGAGCATCAGGGGCTACTGTCTATGCGGTATCACATTACATATTTTAAACTTCTTACCTCAAAGCCTGTTAGAAGGCTACTGCAGGCTTCGGTCAGCCCGCTCTTGGCGAGCTGAACCTTCTGAATCACCGCACTCATGATAGTGCGGTGCTCTTCCTCGATGGAAGTGCCGTTGAGCGCCTCCAACAAGTTGTCCGGCGCCTCCGGTTGGACGGAGGCTGCCGGTGTCACGGTCTTGCCCTTCTTATGAAGGGGCCGCCTGCCGGACTCCGGAACCACTGCAGGTTCCGGCATGGAGTCCGGCGCAAAGTCCGGGAGGCTGCCTTGCGGCACCTCCGGAGCCTCCTCCTGATGGGTCCCCTCCTGGGATCCCACCTCGGTGTCGTCAGCATCACGAGGGGTGGAGGCGGTCGGAATGGAATCCACGTCCGACGGAGCCAAGGACCCGCTCGATGAAGCGGGAAGATCATCATCGGCCGGACTACAGGTAGTGTGCGGCATTAGAAGGACACTATGTGACATAAAAGAGAAATTATAAATCATTCAGGAATCCGGATACTCACGATCTTCCCGGAGGCCTGGCCCTTGAGGGCCACTCTTCGTCGCCAACGTTGGCGTTGGCGGAGCTGTCCGGGGGAAGGGTCCTTCCCCTCTTGGACCCTTCGGCCTCCCCCGTTGGGGAAGCCTTCCTTTTCCTCTCTCCCCCCTCCGGGGGAAAGTCCTCCTTCTCCTCCTTGTCTTCGGGGGAGGAGTCCGCCTCGGAGCCATCGTACGATGAGTCCGATATCACCTGGCGCTGGGAACTTCTTCGAGTTCCCGTGGCCTTCTTCTTGGCCTTCTTCTCCGGCACCACATAAAGTGACGGGACTAGCAGCCCCGTTAAACGGGCGTCCGCTGGGTCTTCGGGAAGGGGAGCCGGACAGTCTACCTGTCCGGACGTCCTCTGCCAGTCCTGTCAAAGGCATTGGGAGTTTTAAATCCCACATAGAGTCAAACTATGAGAGGAAATAAGTGTCCCATAGAGGATAACAAAGCTTACCTCGCCGGCCGGGCGCTTGGTGCTGAATCCGCGGTCTTCCGTCGCGGATGCGGGGGCTTCTCCGCCCTTGAACAGCACCCTCCAGGCAGCTTCATACGTCGTGTCGAAGATCCCGCTCAGGGTCCGGTGCTGTGTCGGATCGAACTCCCACAAATTGAAGGCCCGCTGTTGGCAGGGGAGAATCCGGCGGACGAGCATGACCTGGATCACATTGACAAGCCTAAGCTTCTTGTTCACCAAGGTCTGGAGACAGGACTGGAGTCCTGTCAGCTCCTCCGAACTGCCCCATAGAAAGCCCTTCTCTTTCCAGGAGGTGAGCTGCATGGGGATACCAGATCTGAACTCGGGGGCCGCTGCCCATTTAGGGTCACGCGGCTCGGTGATGTAGAACCACCCCGATTGCCACCCCTTGACGGACTCCACGAAGGCCCCCTCGAGCCAGGTGACGTTGGGCATTTTGCCCACCATGGCGCCTCCGCACTCCACTTGAACGCCTTTCACAACCTTCGGCTTGACATTGAAGGTCTTGAGCCACAAGCCGAAGTGGGGCTGGATGCAGAGGAAGGCCTCGCACACGACGATAAACGCCGAGATGTTGACGATGAAGTTTGGCGCCAGATCGTGGAAGTCCAGGCCGTAGTAGTACATGAGCCCCCGGACGAAGGGATGAAGTGGGAAGCCCAGTCCGCGGAGGAAGTGGGGAAGGAATACGACCCTCTCATGGGGCCTGGGGGTGGGGATGAGCTGCCCCTCGTCGCGCAGCCGATGCGCGATGTCGCTGGAAAGGTATCCGACGCCGCACAGCTTTTCGATATGCCCCTCCGTAACGGAGGAGGCCAACCACTTGCCTCCCGCTCTGGACATGGCTGGAGAAGGTCGAGGCGAGATGTGCGGGCTTGGGCGCTGGAGCTCGAGTGCACGGAGATGGATAAGCAAAGGAGGAAGAAGGCGTAGGTAAAAAGGTGGATCCTTATCCCCTTATATATGGGCGGACGAAGACTATGCGTCCCCACCGGCCTGGTAAAACTCGCTTATCTCCCAAGCGCCACCATCAATGGCGCGGTTGGGTTACCCACGTCCATATTGATGGGAATCCCGGAATAAGGGGAACACGATCTCTGCTTCGACAAGACGTGCCAAGGAAACCGCTTCGCTAAACGCGCTGAGGTGGTATAATAAAAAACGATTCAAGTAAAGGCTTGGTGGTGGTGTGACGTCATGCCACAAAATACGTCAGCAGATTGAACTTGTGTACATATTATTCTCTCTACGGTGGAATGTGGAATTTATTTTGCAGAGCTGGACACTATCCTGGTGTTCACAATCTTCTATGAATTATTCGGAGGAGGAACCCGCCTTGCAATGCCGAACAATATGCGCGCCGGACTCATCGTCATTGAAGCCTGGTTCAGGGGCTACTGAGGGAGTCCTGGACTAGGGGGTGTCCGGACAGCCGGACTATCATCGTCAGCCGGACTCCAAGACTATGAAGATACAAGATTGAAGACTTCGTCCCGTGTCCGGATGGGACTTTCCTTGGCGTGGAAGGCAAGCTTGGCAATACGGATATGTAGATCTCCTACCATTGTAACCAACTCTGTGTAACCCTAGCCCTCTCCGGTGTCTATATAAACTGGAGGGTTTTAGTCCGTAGGACACACAACCATTACAACAATCATACCATAGGCTAGCTTCTAGGGTTTAGCCTCCTTGATCTCGTGGTAGATCCACTCTTGTACTACCCATATCATCAATATCAATCAAGCAGGAGTAGGGTTTTACCTCCATCGAGAGGGCCCGAACCTGGGTAAAAACATCGTGTCCCTTGTCTCCTGTTACCATCCGCCTAGACGCACAGTTCGGGACCCCCTACCCGAGATCCGCCGGTTTTGACACCTCGGTCATATCGTCGTAGTGCTTAGGCGAAGCCCTGCACCGGTAACTTCATCATCACCGTCGCCACGCCGTTGTGCTGTCGGAACTCTCCCTTGGCCTCAGCTGGATCAAGAGTTCGAGGGACATCACTGAGCTGAACGTGTGCAGATCGTGGAGGTGCCGTGCATTCAGTACTTGATCGGTTGGATCGCGAAGACGTTCGACTACATCAACCACGTTACTAAACGCTTCCGCTTTTGGTCTACGAGGGTACGTGGACACACTCTCCCCGCTCGTTGCTATGCTTCTCCTAGATAGATCTTGCGTGATCATAGGCAAATTTTTTGAAATACTACGTTCAGTGGCATCCGAGCCAGGTCTATGCGTAGATGTTATATGCAAGAGTAGAACACATAGAGTTGTGCGTGATAATAGTCATACTGCTTACCAGCATGTCATGCTTTGATTCGGCGGTATTGTTGGATGAAGCGGTCCAGACTGACATTACATGACCGCGTTCATGAGACTGGTTCTACCGCCGTGCTTAGCACACAGGTGGCTAGTGGGTGTCTGTTTCTCCAACTTTAGTTGAATCGAGTGTGACTACGCCCAGTCCTTGAAGGTTAAAACAACACACTTGACGAAAAATCATTGTGGTTTTGATGCGTAGGTAAGAACGGTTCTTTCTAAGGCAGCCACGTAAAACTTGCAACAACAAAGTAGAGGACGTCTAACTTGTTTTTGCAGGGCATGTTGTGATGTGATATGTTCAAGACATGATGATATATAATTTGTTGTATGAGATGATCATGTTTTGTAATAGAGTTATCGGCAACTGGCAGGAGCCATATGGTTGTCGCTTTATTGTATGCAATGCAATCACCATGTAATTGTTTTTACTTTATCACTAAGCGGTAGCGATAGTCGTAGAAGCAATAGTTGGCGAGACGATAACGATGCTACGATGGAGATCAAGGTGCCGCGCCAGTGACGATGGAGATCATGACGATGCTTCGGTGATGGAGATCATGAGCACAAGATGATGATGGCCATATGATGTCACCTATTTTGATTTCATGTGGTGTTTATCCTTTATGCATCTTATTTTTCTTAGTACGGTGGTAGCATTATAAGATGATCTCTCACTAAATTTCAAGGTATAAGTGTTCTCCCTGAGTATGCACTGTTGCTACAGTTCGTCGTGCTGAGACACCACGTGATGATCGGGTGTGATAAGCTCTACGTTCACATACAATGGGTGCAAGCCAGTTTTGCACACGCAGAACGCTCGGGTTAAACTTGACGAGCCTAGTATATGCAGATATGGCCTCGGAACACTGAGACCGAAAGGTCGAGCGTGAATCATATAGTAGATATGATCAACATAGTGATGTTCGCCATTCAAAGCTACTCCATCTCACGTGATGATCGGACATGGTTTAGTTGATATGGATCACGTGATCACTTACATGATTAGAGGGATGTCTATCTAAGTGGGAGTTCTTAAGTAATATGATTAATTGAACTTTAAATTATCATGAACTTAGTCCTGATAGTATTTGCATATCTATGTTGCAGATCAATAGCTCGCGTATAGCTTCCCGGTTTTATTTATGATATGTTCCTAAGAAAACTAAGTTGAAATATGTTAGTAGAAATGATGCGGACTAGGTCCATGATCAGAGGATTATCCTCATTGCTGCACAGAAGTATTATGTCCTTGATGCACCGCTAGGTGACAGAACTATTGCAGGAGTAGATGCAGATGTTATGAACATTTGACAAGCTCGGTATGATGAATACTTGATAGTTTAGTGCACCATGATTTACGGCTCAAAACCGGGATTTCAAAAACGTTTTGAACGCCATGGAGCATATGAGATGTTCCAAGAGCTGGAATTAGTATTTCAGGCTCATGCCTGAGTCGAGAGGCATGAGACCTCTGACAAAGTACTTAGCCTACAAGATGGAGGAGAATAGCTCAACTAGTGAGCATGTGCTCAGAATGTCTGAGTACTACAATCGCTTGAAACAAGTGGGAGTTAATCTTCCAGACAAGATAGTGATTGACAGAGTTCTCTAGTCACTATCACCAAGTTACTGGAACTTTGTGATGAACTATAATATGCAAGGGATGACGAAAACGATTCCCGAGCTCTTCGCGATGTTGAAATCAACGAAGGTAGAAATCAAGAAAGAGCATCAAGTGTTGATGGTTAACAAAACCACTAGTTTCAAGAAAAGAGCAAAGGGAAAGAAAGGGAACTTCAAGAAGGATTGCAAGCAAGTTGCCACTCCCATGAAGAAGCCCAAAGCTACACCCGAGCCTGAAACTGAGTGCTTCTACTGCAAAGGAAATGGTCATCGGAAGTGGAGCTGCCCTAGATACTTGGTGGATAAGAAGGATGGCAAAGTGAACAAAGGTATATTTGATATACATGTTATTGATGTGTACTTTACTAGTGTTTATAGCAACCCCTCAGTATTTGATACTGGTTCAGTTGCTAAGAGTAGTAACTCGAACCGGGAGTTGTAAAATAAACAGAGACTAGTTAAGAGCAAGGTGATGATGTGCGTTGGAAGTGATTCCAAGGTTGATAAGATCATCATCGCACACTCCCTTTACCTTCGGGATTAGTGTTGAACCTAAAATAAATGTTATTTGGTGTTTGCGTTGAGCATGAATATGATTGGATCAAGTTTATTGCAATACGGTTATTCATTTAAGTCAAAGAATAATTGTTGTTCTATTTACATGAATAAAACCTTCTACAGTCATACACTCAATATAAGTGGTTTATTGAATCTGGATCGTAGTGATACACATATTCATAATATTGAAGGCAAAAGATGCAAAGTTAATAATGATAGTGCAACTTATTTGTGGCACTGCCATTTAGGACATATTGGTGTAAAGCGCATGAAGGAACTCCATGCTGATGGGTTTTTGGAATCACTTGATTATGAATCACTTGATGCTTGCGAACCATGCCTCATGGGCAAGATGACTAAGACTCTGTTCTCCGAAACAACGGAGCGAGCAACTGACTTATTGGAATTAATACATACTGATGTATGTTGTCCGATGAGTATTGAGGCTCGCAGCGGGTATCGTTATTTTCTAACCTTCACAGATGATTTGAGCAGATATGGGTATATCTATTTAATGAAACATAAGTCTGAAACATTTGAAGAGTTCAAAGAATTTCACAGTGAAGTGGAAAATCATCATGACAAGAAAATAAAGTTTCTACGATCTGATCGCAGAGGTGAATATTTGAGTTACGAGTTTGGCCTTCATTTAAAACAATGTGGAATAGTTTCACAACTCATGCCACCTGGAACACCACAGCGTAATGGTGTGTCCGAACGTCATAACCATAGTTTATTAGATATGGTGCGATCTATGATGTATCTTACCTATTTACCACTATCGTTTTGGGGTTATGCATTAGAGACAGCTGCATTCACGTTAAATAGGGCACCATCTAAATCCATTGAGACGACACTGTATGAACTGTGGTTTGGCAAGAAAGCTAAGCTGTCGTTTCTTAAAGTTTCAGACTGCGATGCTTATGTGAAAAAGTTTCAACTTGATAAGCTCGAACCCAAATCGGAGAAATGTGTCTTCATAGGATACCCAAAGGAAACTGTTGGGTACACCTTCTATCACAGATCCGAAGGCAAGATCTTTGTTGCTAAGAACGGATCCTTTCTAGAGAAGGAGTTTCTCTTGAAAGAAGTGAGTGGGAGGAAAGTAGAACTTGATGAGGTAATTGTACCTTCTCTCGAGTTGGAAAGTAGTTCATCACAGATATCAGTTCTAGTGATGCCTATACCAATTAGTGAGGAAGCTAATGATAATGATCATAAAACTTCGGATCAAGTTACTACCGAACCTCGTAGGTCAACCAGAGCATGTTCCGTGCCAGAGCGGTATGGTAATGCTGTGAAGTCATGTTACAAGACCATGACGAACCTACGAACTATGAGGAAGCAATGATGAGCCCAGATTCCATGAAATGGCTTTAGACCATGAAATCTAAGATGGGATCCATGTATAAGAACAAAGTGTGGACTTTGGTGGACTTGCCCGATGATCGGTAAGCCATTGAGAATAAATGGATCTCCAAGAGGAAGATGGACGCTGATAGTAGTGTTACTATCTACAAAGCTCGACTTGTCAAAAGGGTTTTTGACAAGTTCAAGGTGTTGACTACGATGAGTTTTTCTCACTCGTATCGATGCTTAAAGTCTATCCGAATCATGTAAGCAATTGCCACATTTTATGAAATCTAGCAAATGGATGTCAAAACTGCATTCCTTAATGGATTTATTACAGAAGAGTTGTATATGATGCAACCAGAAGGTTTTGTCAATCCTAAAGGTGCTAATAATATGTGCAAGCCCCAGTGATCCATCTATGGACTGGTGCAAGCATCTCGGAGTTGGAATATACGCCTTGATGAGTTGATCAAAGCATATAGTTTTACACAGACTTGCGGTGAAGCTGTATTTACAAGAAAGTGAATGGGAGCACTACAACCTTTCTGATAAGTATATGTGAATGACATATTGTTGATCGGAAATGATGTAGAATTTTCTGGAAAGCATAAAGGAGTGTTCGAAAGGAGTTTTTCAAAGAAAGACCTCAGTGAAGCTGCTTACATATTGGGCATCAAGATCTATAGAGATAGATCAAGACGCTTGATAAGGTTTTTCAATGAGTACATACCTTGACAAGATTTTGAAATAGTTCAAAATGGAATGGTCAAAGAAGGAGTTCTTGCATGTATTGTAAGGTGTGAAGTTGAGTAAGACTCAAAACCCGACCACAGCAGAAAATAGAAAGAGAATGAAAAGTCATAGGTTCTATAAAGTATGCTATGATGTGTACTAGACCTATTGTGTACCTCACTATGAGTTTGGCAAGAGGGTAAAATAGTGATATAGGAATAGATCACTAGACAGCGGTGAAAGTTATCCTTAGTTACCTAAAGAGGACTAAGGAAATATTTCTCGTTTATGGAGGTGACAAAGAGTTCGTCGTAAATGGTTACATCGATGCAAGCTTTGACACTAATCTGGATGACTCTGAGTCTCAACCTGGATACATATTGAAAGCGGGAGCAATTAGCTAGAGTAGCTCCGTGCAGAGCATTGTTGGCATAGAAATTCGCAAAATACATACAGATCTGAATATGGCAGACCCGTTGACTAAAAAAGCAAAACATGATCACACCTTAGTACTCTTTGGGTGTTAATCACATAGCGATGTGAACTAGATTACTAACTCTAGTAAAACCATTTGAGTGTTGGTCACATGGCGATGTAAACTATGGGTGTTAATCACATAAAGATGTGAATAGTTGGTGTTAAATCACTGGCGATGTGAACTAGATTATTGACTCTAGTGCAAGTGGGAGATTGAAGGAAATATTCCCTAGAGGCAATAATAAAGTTATTAGTTTATTTCCTTATATCATGATAAATGTTTATTATTCATGCTAGAATTGTATTAACCGGAAACTTAGTACATGTGTGAATACATAGACAAAACAGAGTGTCCCTAGTATGCCTCTACTTGACTAGCTTGTTTATCAAAGATGGTTATGTTTCTTGACCATAGACATGTGTTGTCATTTGATGAACGGGATCACATCATTAGAGAATGATGTGATGGACAAGACCCATCCATTAGCTTGGCATAATGATCGTATAGTTTTATTGCTATTGATTTCTTCATGACTTATACATGTTCCTCTGACTATGAGATTATGCAACTCCCGAATACCTGAGGAACACCTTGTGTGCTATCAAACGTCACAACATAACTGGGTGATTGTAAAGACGCTCTCCAGGTGTCTCTGATGGTGTTTGTTGAGTTGGCATAGATCGAGATTAGATTTGTCACTCCGAGTATCGGAGAGGTATCTCTGGGCCCTCTCGGCAATGCACATCACTATGAGCCTTGCAAGCAATATGACTAATGAGTTAGTTACGGGATGATGCATTACAGAATGAGTAAAGAGACTTGCCGGTAACGAGATTGAACTAGGTATGAGGATACCGATGATCGAATCTCGGGCAAGTAACATACCGATGACAAAGGGAAGAACATATATTGTTATGCGGTTTGACCGATAAAGATCTTCATAGAATATGTAGGAGCCAATATGAGCATCCAGGTTCCGCTATTGGTTATTGACCGGAGAGGTGTCTTGGTCATGTCTACATAATTCTCGAACCCGTAGGGTCTGCACGCTTAACATTCGACGACGATTAGTATTATGAGTTTATGTGATTTGATGTACCGAAGGTTGTTCGGAGCACCGGATGATATCACGGACATGACGAGGAGTCTCAAAATGGTCGAGACATAAAGATTGATATATTGGACCATGTTGTTCGGACACGGGAAGTGTTCCGGAGAGTTTCGGATAAAACCGGAGTGTCGGA